>NC_142310.1:17109285-17419047 GCF_054855325.1 Carica papaya | reverse complement strand
GCTTTTTAGGTAATTGATTTACCCTACCAAATTATTTCTTACTTGGATATACCTTCTTTACTTGTATGCATTTGATTTTGACATACAATGTAGAAGAGGAAGATAAATATTGAATTTTCTTCCTGAACTACAAAGTTCAAAAGGAGTGAAGAAATGTTAAAAAAATTGAAGAGATGTTAAAAGGAAAAGGAAATAGCTTTTATAATTGTGATTCATTAATTTCTTCAATATAGATTTGGGTCATATTTTTTCTAGCATTGCAGTGCATAATCTATTAATTTTTTGGTTCATCTTGGGTTTGTTGCCAATAAATCTGTCTTAGTAATTATCTATTTTACATCTTTTTTCTTTAATTTTTTCTAGGAAATGCAAAAATAAGAATTTATTTAAGGCTATTTTTTGAGCAAATCTTGAAAACTTGTTAAATTCATTTGCAGATCTGTACTTAATTCATCCTGAGTACGATCTAAATTCTATTAGAAGATAGTAAAAATTGATCTTATATATAGAATTTCATGTGGAACTGAAATAATGCGCTTCAAATTCTATCAAAATTGGTAGTACTCGGATTGCATTTTTTGGTTCCACATGAAGTTTCGTATGATATTAATTTTTATCATTTTAGGAAGAATTTTCACTGTCTTCTAGTTGAATAGATACAGATTGCAAGCAGAAAGTTTCCAGATTATTCAAAATAGCCTGTATGTTTGCACGTCAACAGAAGATATATAAACATCTTTCTTTGCCAACTTATGCTTTTAACTGTTCTGCTACAACAAGTTCTAGTAGGACTTGAATTCTTCTGGTGTTTAGATAAATAAATCCTTGGGAAAGTTTGTTTAGTTTCTAAATAAAAGTGAAATTATCACAGTCATGTTTATCTGTTGCAGATTCTTGAGAAGGTAAAAGTAGCATATGATATACCCATCATAACAGATGTGCATGAAACAATTCAGGTGTGAGGTGTCTTCTGATTCTCCTCCAAAACTTATTCATTCTTATACTCTCTTCTGTTATCAATGACTTTGTTGTTTATTTTATTTATAAGTAACTTCAGATAAGAGCTTGTCAATGATGCTTCCCTTGTTTGACAGTTTCCGATATCCCCAAGAGAAATGGAAATTTGATAAATTTGACCAGTTATATAATGAAACACTTCTGTGACTATAATAGATTTCATCGCACAAATGCTATAAATAAAATAGGAAGGTAAGGTATGAAGTAATAAAATAAAATAAGACATTTGGTTGTAATAGGAATTTGACCGTCCTTGCAGCATTAGGAAATCAGTATCAATGTTTTGTTTTGTTTTTGTTTTTGTTTTCATTTCTTTTGCCCCTAAAAATATATAACTAGGTCATCAAAATAGAGATCAGAGGAGAATTTTTCAAACAGAGGTTTTACAGTACCGAACTCTATAGATCAAAGGCTTCTCTTCAGTGTCTAACCATTGACTGTGAAGGCTGAAAATCAAATAAGCAAGATTCCAGCTTGCTGCAGGATTTGGCAGTAAGTCGGCTGGTGATTAGATCACAAGCCTGGGACCCTATCAAAAGGTTGCGTTTTAGAGAGTCCCTTTTTTTGCTAGTTTATTGGGGCTATTGTTGAAGAGAAATATTACTCTTCGCACAGAATTTTTTTTTACTCTGTTGTCTTCTTCAGGACAAGATGACTTTCTAGCTTTTACAGTAAGTTAAGGAGCATGGATACTTTAGCAATATCTCTTCAGTTATTCTGCAAAGAGTTTCTAGTAGTTTATTGGTTTTAATTTTTTTTCCTCTTTATTTGTTTATGAAGTTTTTGGAGAAAATAAATTTATGAATTTTTTATTCCTTCTTTTGTTTACATTTAGAAGATATATATAGAGTAGTTATTCTTATTCTATTTGAACTCTAATTATAAGATATAATTATATTATTAGAACTCTAAATAATATAATATTCTACTTAACATAAAATCCTTATCAGCACTCCCCCTCAAGTTGGTGCAAAAATATCACACATGCTCAACTTGCAAATCAGGTTTTGAAGAGGTTTGTTGCATAGTGTTTTAGTGAAAATGTCAGCCACTTGGTCACCAGATATAAGCATAGAGAGCCACCAACCACCTTCTCTTTATGAAGTGTCGATCAATTTCAATATGTTTTGTCCTATCATGTTGAACTGGATTATGAATAATGTTAATTGCTATTTTATTGTCACAAAACATGGATAGTTTCTCATTTTTAACCAATTTTACCTCCCTCATTAGCTTTTGCAACCATAGTACTTCACATACTCCTTGAGCCGTTGCTCTATATTCTGCCTCAGCACTAGAGCGAGCAACCAGACTTTGTTTCTTACTTTTCTAGTAACTAAGTTGCATTCTACAAGTGTGCAGTAATCTGTAATTGATCTTCTATCATCTAGGATGCCAACCCAATTGGCATCTGTAAATGTTTCTATTTTACGGTGACCATGCTTATAAATGAGCAGACCTTTTCCTGGTGCAGACTTCAAGTATCGTAATATGCGAAAGACAGCATGTAAATGAGTTTTACGAGGATCATACATGTACTGACTCACAAGACTAACTGCATATGGTATATCAGGTCTGGTATGTGAGAGATAAACGAGTCTTCCAACTAGTGTCTGGTATTTTTCCAAGTCAACTGATGTACCACTACCTGCTTGCAATTTCTGGTTGCTCTCAATAGGTGATTTTGCCAGCTTGCAACCCATCATATCAGTCTCTTCTAGTAAGTGTAGGATATATTTCTTTTGAGAAATGAAGATCCCTTTATTGGATATAACAACTTCAATTCCCAAGAAATATTGCAATGTTTGTAAATCTTTTATTTCAAATTCTTGAGTAAGAAGTTCCTTCAACCGAACCATCTCCGTTGTATCATCTCCAATCACTACAATATCATCCACATAAATAGTGAGAAGAGTGACTTTATCCTCACGATGTTTAATAAATAAAGTATGATCTGCATTATTTTGTTGATATCCAAAAGAGATCATAACTGTTCTAAACTGTTCAAACCATATTCTTGGAGACTGCTTCAATCCATATAAAGTCTTTTTTAATTGACAAACTTTTTCTTACATCCTCTCATCTTCAAATCCAGGTGGAATTTCCATGTACAACTCTTCCTCTAAGTCTCGATGGAAGAATGTATTTTTATATCAAACTGCTGTAAATCCCAATCAAGGTTACCTGCGCAAGACAAAAGTATGTTAATTGTGTTCATCTTCACAACAGGTGCAAATATCTGCTGATAGTCGACCCATAGGTTTGAGTAAATCCTTTAGCCACCAATCTAATTTTGTACCTTTCGATCGATCCGTCTGCTTTGTGTTTTACACTGACTACCCACTTGCAACCAACTATCTTCTTTCCCTGTGGAGGTGAAACAAGTTCCCATGTTTCATTCTTTGTCAATGCTATCATTTTTTCAATCATGACTTTCTTCCACTTGGGATCTCTTAGAACTTCTCTCCAATCCTGTGAAATAAACATAGACGAAACAGACAAGACAAAGATTCTATAGAAGGGAGATAGAGAGTCATAGGAAACAAAATTAGATATAGGGTACTTAGTGTAAGTTCTCATTCTCTTTCTAATAGCAATAGATGTATCTGATAAATCACGAGAGAAAGATAACTCACCAGTATCTTCTGGAACCAAAGAAGATTCTTGACCTGCAACAGATTGCATAATGACTTTTTCAGACTTCTCTTTCCTTGAATACTTTTTCAAGTTTGATTTATCTAAACGTTCAACATTATTTTCTTAATTAAGACTTTCTGTAATAGAAATCTCCATCTGAATATGATTTTCAATCATTACCCAATTAAGTATCATTTCTTCCTTCTCACTCTCTCCCTAAAGAGGTGTTGAGTTTGAGTTGAAGTAAAGTTCATTCTCCCTAAAGATAACATCCATAGTTACAAAGTATTTTATACATGGTGGATGATAATACTTATAATCTTTTTGGGTACAAAAATATCCAACAAATACACATTTAAGAGCTGTAGGTTCTAGTTTACCCACATTTCTAGCATGAACAAAGCATAAGTTTGTTGTAATGAAGGAAAAAGATCCTTATCAAGCACTTGGACTCGTATTTGATCATATTCAGTGTTCAAATCAGTTAAAAAATTATAAATTCACTCTTTTTCTATCAATTTTTGAAATTTGATTGCATCTGCAGGGCACTCTGCTTGAAAATTTTGATGGTAATCTAACTTCTGCCATAATTCATTTAGTTCAGAAAAATATTGAGAAATAATCATATCTTCTTACTTTGTGCCATGAACTTTATTTCGGAGTTTATAAATTTGTGCGTCATTAACCTTTTGTGAATATGTAAGAGATGCTGCATTTTATATTTTTTCAGCATTGTTAAGCAATAGATATGCTCTGGTAATATAGGGTTGTATGGAATTTATGAGGTATGACATTACCAATGAGCTCTCAGAGTGCCATCTATTATATTCTAAATTACTAACATCTGGTTTATTCATCTCACCAGTAATGTAACTCTGTAATCCTATACATTTGATGAATAATAAATAAGATCTCGAATAAGTAAGATAATTAGTTTCATCAAATTTTACAGCACTGATTCTTAATGAAGGATTATCAAAACTAGTAACACTCACCGTTTTTGCTTTTGTCATTTTAAAATGCTAAAAATAAGAAGAAACAATACCTATGAATGAAAAATGGACCTCCTATTTGTACCAATGAGCCAAAAAAACAGAACCAAATCTAGTTCGGCTCTAAATGGCTCGGATTTAGCTCTGGAACGGCTCAGACTCAGCTTTAGAACGGCTCAGACTCGGCTTTAGAACTGCTCATACTCGGCTCTAAAATGGCTCAAAGTCGGCTTGACTCGTCTTCTCCGGACAGATCTCTGAACGTGCGCAGAAAAAAGTAATGGTGTGATGTTTTTTACATGCATCTATTGATGTGCGACTGTAAGTTTTTACTAGCGTTTCTGAATGTGCGGTTTAAATTTTTACCAACTTCTCCGGATGTGCGGCTGCACCTTTTTATTGGCGCTTGAGGATATGCGACTACAACTTTTTACCAGCGCTTATAGTTGTGTGGTTGTATATTATTACTGGCGCTTTCGGAGGTGCGGCTGTATTTTTTACTGATACCTGCGAATGTATAGCTTCAATTTTTACTGATGCCTGCGAATGTGTAGCTTCAGATTTTACCGGCGTCTGCGAATGTGCGTCTTCAGTTTTTACCGGTGCCTGCGAATGTGCGGCTGCAGTTTTTTACCGGCGCTCTAATACCATGAAGTTTTTAGAGAAAATAAACTTTTAAATTTTTTATTCCTTATTTTGTTTACATTTAGAAGATATATATACACTAATTATTCTTATTTTATTTGAACTCTAATTATAAAATATAATGATACTTTAAATAATATAGTATTTTATTTAACATAAAATCCTTATCAATAGTTTCTTTTACTTTCATTTAAGGAGATCTCTTATCCTCCACTTGTTTACTCTTTCTTTCTTCTCCCTAATAATATTTTACTTTTCATAAAAATTGATATTTTCCATGTTGTGATGCACAAAGGATTTTGCTTAGGTTTCCTAAATAGATTAGAAATTCTATTCTTTGAAATTTATATTTTAAATCTAGAAGGAAAGAAAAAAAGAGCCTTCAAGAGCACTTGCTTTTCTTTTAATAGAGTTTGGGATGTTTAGTTCTAAACCCTTCGCTTTTGGTTCAAGGGTCATCTGCTTAGTTCAGCTGAAGATTTATGGGTGACTAATTTGTTCAATTTGTGAATTTTTTTTTTTTTCAAATTCAAGGTGGCACCCTCTTGGTGGGCTTCAATGATATTTCCCTTTTCATCATTTAAAAAAATAAGTTTATTACAATATTTGGGAGTCTATTGTTATTATAGTTGTAGCATTAGGATTTTGTTTAAGCTTTAAATTCTTGTAAGTTTCCTATTAGCATCTAAAATCATAGTAGATTGGGATTAACTTGAAGTCCTATAGATGCCTTCATAACTCTCTTATTATATATACATTATTCAATACAAATGTCCAGGGAATTTTATCAGCATACTTGTTTTGTATGATTGTTTTGATGCAATCTCATTCTCACCTTACACACTGATAGTTAATTTTCTGGTTATTTTTTCTACTCATAAAACCCAAATTTCTAATTCTTAGTTGTAATGTCTAAGAAACATTATTTTCAAGCCAGTTACTCAAGTGAACAAATTCATCATAATTTTTTCTATATAGTGTATAAGTAAATTTTTGCGGAAACCAGATTGATCCGGTAACTTTATGCCTTGGCTTTGGTTTCATATCTTGTGTTTTTAAGTAATGTTTTAAAATTTATGTCGACATTATAAGAACTAAAATATTTCTATTAAATGCAACTGAAAGTAAAACATGCAATGTAACCTGTTTGTGATATTTTTATTTCTTTGACCAGTGTGAACCAGTCGGCAACGTTGCAGATATTATTCAGATACCAGCATTTTTGTGTCGTCAGGTTAAAAGAATTTTTTTGAAGTAGAAGATTATGTTTTTTAGTTGTAATCCATTTGCTTTGATTATCAGACTCTTTTTAACAGTATGAACGTAGTGAACGTTATATGATCAATACTTGCTTTTACCTCTTATTATGACAGACAGATCTTCTTGTTGCGGCAGCCAAGACTGGAAAAATTATTAATATTAAAAAGGGACAGTTTTGTGCTCCTTCTGTAAGTAATGCTTTTTTTCTTCTGATGCATTTTTTTTCATTTTCTTTACATGTTTTACATATTGGATTAAGAGAACTGAATTGCTCATGCATCCATATAATGTTCCATTAACTATGTGTTTTCGCAGGTCATGGTAAATTCTTGTGAGAAGATCAGGTTGGCTGGAAATACTAATGTGATGGTTTGTGAGAGAGGCACCATGTTTGGCTACAGTAAGTTATTGTTCAAATGTTGTTAACAGATGCATATGGCAGATGTTCTTGGGTTTTCCTTTTGCCAGGCTGTAGCATAAAAGCATAGATAGAGGTTATCAATCATCTGAATGCGTTCTCTTGACCTGACAAAAAGAGTCCTTTTGATAACAAAACTTGTACAAAACTTGTAATTTGGCCCTGCCTTTGGCTTGGTTCACAGATGATTTGATTGTAGATCCACGCAATTTAGAGTGGATGAGGGAAGCAAATTGTCCTGTTGTAAGTAAATTTCTCCATCATGTTTTGCTTCTTGTAGTAAAATGTGCCATACATGATTTGTCTTTTTATTTTTGGAAAACATTCTATCATGTTGTATGCTAAATCAAACAAGAAGAAAACTAATCATTTGATGGACAATAGGGCTTTGTTAAATAATTAGAAATGGAATTAGTCACTACTTACAAAAGTCTTCTGAATTAAAGGTTCTAGTATTAAATTTGAACCAACAGTTGCCAGCGCCACCCTGGAGAACTCAAGACATTTATTTCTTCATCCAATAAGGGAAAAAGAAAAGAAAGAAAGTCCCATCTATGAGCAAGAAAACAAGAACTAGATTCCATTATGGTTCCGTTTTTTAAAGTAAGCATAAACTGGATTTGAAATGAATAGGTTTAGATGAACATCAAGTTAAGCTACTATTTGCTTTTTTAAAAGAGGACTGATCCTTTGGTTACTTTGTTGTAGAGAGTAATTGAACCTGTGTCATTTTGAGCAGTTCCGTGATTGCATAGTAATCTTAAATATTATTTTCACCAGATAAACAAACATTTTCTACGTTAATTTTGTATTTTTGTTTTTGATAACCGTCTTGCTAGGACATTATTTTCTTTGTTTTTCCTTTCACTCCATTTGTAATGGCATTTTTATTAGATCTATTATAAGTTGACTAAAAGTTAAAAGAGCACTGATGGTATTGGTCATGGTTTTTTGGTCAATTATTGAGTAACAAATGAGTCCTTTATGATCCAGGCACATTTTTGTGGAAAAGGTTCAGTCTTTTGCAAGAAGTGTTTTTTTTTCCCCGTAAATATCTGTGTTCAAGATAGTTCTTAGAAATTAAATATTTTGGTCTGCAAGATTTTGTCCTCATCGATATCAAGTGTTCTAAAGAATGTAAGCTTATTAAATGTCTATTTTTATTTTGAAAAGAATGTAATCTTTTTAAATGTCGGGTTTAAATCAATGTTTACAAAACTTGTCTTGTTAATATGATGCATTTTGTACTTGTCTAATTAAAGTTTTGCTTATTTTTCTCACCAAATAGGTGACTGCATAAATTTTGATTTCAATACAAAATTAATTCAATATGTTCATAAACAGCATGAAGCTATACTAAAGAAATGGTAGGGTAAATAATGAACTTGTGCTATTTTCTGTTAACTCAAGTTTTTGGATGATTGATCGACTAACTAATTCTTAACATGCTTTAAGATCTTGAGGGGAGTCTCACTCCTTCCTTGTTATTTACTTATTTGTTGCCTGTAGTTGGGCCTTCCTGGAAACCCACTTGTAAGTTATTAGCTTATGCATCTGTTTGAGTTTCTGTTCAGCTATGAAGCTCATTATCTTGCTTACCCATGAGAGGATATGTTAAAACACAAATGTTAAGGTTACAACCTCTTGTATTGCTTTATTTTTTAGGGTACTTGGTCATCCGATCAATTATTTAACAAAAATGAAGATTAGGAAAGTGTTAGTTTTGCTTGTATAGGGACATGCGGGGAAGTGAACCGACTTTCTGCTAGATGCCTTGCAAATGGGTATATGTTGCCTATTATTTTTATCAAGATGATCTTATCAATTCTTAGTGAACTTTGCTTCATGATTTGTTTTGGTTTTCTAGTGGTTGTCAGAGTTATGATGATGATATTTGTTCAGAAATGCTACCAGGATTTACAAACTTCCAATATTTTGATCTGTAGCACTCACACCAATTTTAACTTTATTGCAGGTAGCTGATATAACACACTCCTTGCAACAACCTGCTGGAAAGAAGGTTTGAATATTCTACAATTACATTTTTTGAAACTAAATTGTTAGATTCAATTCTATGGAAATTTTCTGTGCAAGGAAAGCATAAATTACATAATTTCCTATGCTTTTCATGTGTATTAACCGTGGTCAGTTGCTTTTATAAGATTGTGTATGTTTGTGACATAAGAGATTAAAAATTTGGTGTTACTAGTGATAGTCATTCAAGAATGTGTGTTTGAAAATTTGCTTTTCAAGTATGAGTCTTTCTAGGGTTCGTTGTTGATGCGGGTCAAGTCAATTTTAAAAAATCAATAACATACTCTCTTCAAAGATTCAATGGCTGGTCAGCATAAGGCAAAAAAACCCAAGGCCTCAACTGCTGAGAAGGTAGATTGAAAAAGGTGCAGAGTCCCAAAATTAGAAAAAGGAGAAAGTGGACTTAAGCTAGTTCGGCCAGATATGGTGATAAGCTGGTCATAGAGAATGAGTCTAAGAACTTAGAGCAGAAATCATGCCTTTTTATTGATTGCCCTTTTATTAAGGGTCTTGATTGATGTCCAAAAACATATGTAGAATAGTTCCCTTCCAACTCTTTACAAATTGCTCCGCAAGAAGGCAATGGAAAGGGTTTTGTCACCCTTGCAACTCATTAAAGCATAATAAATTTCTTCTTCGGTAAAGGTCCTTCAATGTGATTTCCATCCTCTTGGTTCAGTGAACCAAACTCCAACTCATCAAGGTCCGACCTCCTCACCTCAGCCTCAGAATGTAAATTAGGAAAGAATTTGTGTGCATCCATTAAGCCTTCCTCATCAGAATGAATTGTGCACATCCATTAAGCTTTCTCCGTGTAGTTTGAGTCATGGTAACTGTCAAATTTCATCGTCTCCGTCCCACTCACATAACACACTAATTTAGAGAAGGACCTTAAGATCAATTCGCCACCTTCCAAAGAAGAAATTGGCTTAACATGGTCTACATCCTCCACTTTTTGCAACTATTGTAATAGAAAACTAGGAAAGAGAATTCTTCGATTTGATCCTCTCTACCCCCGAAACTAGGACTAGGCTTCCCATTTGCCGAGATAAGAAAGGAAGCAGACATATCTCTATGTACCTGGAATTCCCATAAATGCTCCTGGTTACTAAACTGAAAACTTTAAATTGTTGCTGGGCTGAAGCGTAAATTATCTAATTTGAGGGGATACTTGTCAATAAGGCTAGACTTTTATCAATTCTGCAGTTTTAGAAAAGCGGGGGTGTATTCTAGACTACTCATGAATGACCTCAAACACATGGAGGACTCATCCATCAAAAATGTCAATGTTGGGTAATTGAAACTCTTAGAAATGCCCCATATTGGGAACGGCCAGGAACAGCTTAAGAATATTTGAAACTAAAAACTTTTCTTTCAAAAAAAAAATTGAAACTAAAAAACACGTCATGTATCCAAAATGCACAGAACTGTCTCCAAATGTAAGGAATGCCAGCCTAGAGATGACATAGACACTTAGAAAACCCAGAAGTCTATTGGATAACCAGAGCACCCGAAAAAAACACCAAGTGTCTGGAACACCTATAAACACCTTCGAATATCTAGATGTCTGGAAATGTCCTCTGAGTACCCAAAAATCCTAGAAACGCTTCTTTGGTATCTACAATATCTATTCATGACCTTGAGTACTCGAAACATCTAAAGATATTTTTGGATACTTGAAATGTTTAGAAATGAACTTGGGTACCCAGAATAACCACCAATAATGCATTCCAGAATGTCCAAAAATGCCATTTTTTGAGATGGAAAGTAGAAAAATATATTAGAGTAGACACCAAGGGGGTGTCACCCATGTACAAAAGATTTACAAATCTAAAAGTATATCTACAATGAAACCAAAATCATCAAGGTTACAAAGGTGATGTCCAAAAAAGTGGAACCATTGTCCTTGATGTTTCCAAAAGAATCCTCTTTGTCTTCAAAAGCGCGGTTATTTCTTTCTTTCCAAAGTATCCAAAAAATTGTAAGAGGGATTAGTCGGTAAGTCTTGTTGCGTTTGCATAAAAATTCCCAAGCATTTAACTCCTTTTGTATAGAATCCGCAGGGCTCCAGCAAATGTTAAGGAGCCCCAAGACCGTGGACCAAAGCTGGCGGGAGAAAGTACAGTGTAATAGGAGGTGATTGCAGGATTTGGCGTCAGCTTTGCATAGAAAACATCTGTTGGCTAGAATAGTACCTTTTTTCATGAGGTTATCCAGAGTGAGAATCCTTTTCTTGGCGGCTTCCCATGTGAAAAAAGAGACCCGCGGAGGGGCCATACTGTTCCATATCAATTTAGTGGGGAAGTCTAGGCTTCTAAATCTGTTGTGTTGAGTCAAGTGATGGTAGAAAGCTTTTACCGAGAAAATGCCCTTGCTGTCAATATTCCAAAGAAGCTTGTCTTCAGTATTTGTGAGGTTGATTGTGGATAAGAGAGTTAATAAGCTTTCATATTCAGTGATTTCCCAATCTTTCAGATTTCTAGAAACCACTATATTCCAGGCACCTCCATTTTCCCTATCAAAAGCATTTTCCCTATCAAAAGCATTTTCGACCGACATTTTCTTGTCTTTGGCGATGGCATAAATGAGAAGAAATTGATGTTGGAAGTTTGAAGCATCACACCATTTATCAGTCCAGAATTTGCATTTGTTCCCTCTGCCAACTGCCCAAGAAGAATAATCCATTACCAGCTTGTTAATGGAAGAGATGCCACTCCATAAGCTTTTACCATGAGTAGTATATTTTCCTCTGCTTCGAGGGTGGTTTCCGCTGATGTTCCATTTGCAGTCAACAATTCTTTTCCACAAGGTGTCACCTTCATTCCAGAATCTCCAAATCCATTTGCCGTGTAGGGCTTTATTCATGTTGATAAGTGATCTAAGGCCAAGTCCACCATGGTTTTTGGGCAGTTTTATGTCCTCCCAATTTACAAGGTGAAATTTCCTTCTATTTTCCTCAGTACCCCACAGAAAGTTGCGTTGAAGTTTTTCTAATTTGTTTGCAATGCTGGCCGGAATGGTGAGGACCGAGAGGTAGTATGTTGGAAGATTGGAAAGTGTGCTTTTTATGAGAGTGAGTTTTCCACCCTTGGAGAGGTATTTCCTCTTCCAAATTGCAAGTTTTTTCTCAAAGATATTGATGATCGGATCCCACGACACCCTATCTTTGTAGTTAGCACCGAGCGGGACGCCAAGGTATTTAATGGGGAGCTGTGATACTTTGCAATTTAATACCCGGGCTAGTGCCATTGTATCAATGTTAGGTCCCAAACCAATTATCTCCAATTTAGCCAAATTGATACGCAGACCGGACACCGCTTGGAAGCATAGGAGTATGCATCTTAAGTGAAGGAGAGTGCTGATATCAGGTTGGCAGAATAGTAAAGTATCATCAGCAAAAAATAGGTGTGAGATCTCCATTTGTCCATCATGCCCAACTTTAATGCCTTTGATGAGATTGAGAGTTCTGGCGTGTAATAGCAACTTATTTAGAGCTTCCATTGTTAAAATAAAGAGCAAAGGGGAGAGAGAGTCACCCTCTCTTAAACCTTTGGAAGCAGTGAAGAATGAAGGACCACCATTCACTAAAACAACAAAACTCGTAGAGGAGATGCAAGTTCTTATCCAAATCCTCCATTTGATTCCATAGGCAGTTCTTTCAAGCATGTAGTCGATAAATTCCCAGCTGACATTATCAAAAGCTTTTTCCATATCTAATTTACATAGCAGTCCGTTGTTTTTATTACGAGACAGGTTGTCAACCACCTCATTTGCGATCATAATTGTGTCGGTGATTTGCCTTCCATCAATGAAAGCATGTTGGCTGTTACCAATAATATGTTTGAGTGACTTAGAAAACCTTTTGGCCAATACCTTTGATAGGAGTTTGTACACAGAACTGATTAAGCTAATTGGCCTTAAATCAGTGATACAGTTAGCACCGACTTCCTTGGCAATCAGAACAATGAAAGTGGAGTTCAGTGCTTTCACAAAAGAGCCGTTCATGTGGAAGTCTTTAAAGAACATAAGTACATCCGATTTAATTTCGTGCCAGAAATTCTGAAGGAAAGTCATGTTGAAGTTGTCGGGTCCAGGGGCTTTATCACCTTCACAATCCTTCAAGGATGAAAAAATTTCCTCTTCAGTGAACTCGGCTTCCAATTCTAGCCTCTCCTGATTCCCAATTTTGTCAAATCTGATGTTGTCCAGCTTTGGCTTGTTACTTACATTTTCAGTGTAAAAGGATAGGAAATGTGTTTTGGCAACTTCCCGTAGGGCTTCGTTACAATTGATGGTTTTATTGTTGACCACAAGACTTTCAATATAATTGGTTCTTCTGCGATGACTGGCCAAGCAGTGGAAGAATTTAGTATTTTTATTGCCCTCGCAGATCCATTTCTCCCTTGCTTTTTGTATCCATGAGATAGCTTCCCAGTGCATTCTATTAGCAAGTTCCAATTTGAGAGTGTTCCTTTTATCCCTATCATCATAATTTAGTCCCATAGTAGCCTCAGAGTAATCCAGTTCCGCCAAGACATCTAATAAATTATTTATCTGGGTTTGCTCCTTACCCACCTCATTGATCCACAATTTAATTTCAGTTTTCAGGAGACGGAATTTGGAATGCAGACGATAGCTTGCCGTCCCCTAAACAGCTGTATCCCTCCAAACTTTGGAAACCATAGCTCTGAAGTTGTCCATCTTTAGCCATTTGTTATCAATGCGGAATGGGACCGGCCCCCACCTAATACCGTTAGAAGCCAAACAAATTGGAAAGTGGTCAAAGAGAGGGCGAGGAAGTACCTTTTGTTGCATACCCGGGAGGGAATGAAGTAAATCAGAGGAAAAAAGGAAGCGGTCAATGCGAGAGAATGAAGGCGCTTCCCTTTGGTTACTCTAGGTCCTTTGCCCTCCACATAAAGGTAAGTCTTCCAAATCCAGACTGACAATGCACTCTTTAAGTTCCTGGGAAATTTGCTCCGAGAACTGGGTTCTTGATCTTTCACACCTCCTCAGTACCATGTTGAAGTCACCACCAATCACACCAATCGAACCCCAAAGCGCATGACAATGAGAAAGTTCTGCCCATAAGGTGTCTGTCATTGGCGCCTCTGCAATAAACACCTGTGAAGAACCATCTTTCGTTGTTATTAATGTTGGAGAAGTGGCATGACAGAGAGCAGGACCTCGGAATATGGTCAATGCAGGTCAAGATATCCTTCTTCCACATAATCAATATACCACCTGCAATGTTATTTGCTGGAAGGGATAACCAACCGTTCTCTTTGTAATTCCATAAGCTTTTTACCAGGTAGTCATTGGTAGAATCCAATTTTGATTCCTGAAGGCAAACAAGATCAGGTTTCCCACGACTGAGGCAGCCCCTGATGATGTTTCTTTTCTTTACATCATTAACACCTCTAACGTTCCATGAGATGATTTTATCAATCATAGATCAATGGGTAAGGAATCCCCTAAATCCTTGTCCTGCATCAGCTTACTGTCATAATTGATATCCAATTGCAATCTTCTCAATTCTCTGGAGCCACATGCTGTCGTCTTCTTCTTTGTCTTTTTCTTGTTAGATTCTGACCCATTTTTCTTCTTGAGCATTCTTTTTTCTAGCTCGGCAAACAAGGACATGGCTTGGAATTCAAAACCTTTAAAAGTAACCCCTAACAATTTGCTAACTCTGAGAATGTTTTTTCGCACCCATGAGGAGTAGAAAGACTCAGCGTCCATGTTGTCAGGAAAAGAGATATCTAAGGGGGGGCATGTGGCTAAAGGAGAGCTTTCGGGATCTAGGGCCAGCTCCAAACCAGGTGTGGGAGTGAAGTTTGATGGAGGAGTGCTGAAGGGGGGCACAGCTGCGGGTTCAGGGATCGAAATGGGATAAAGAACCTGCTCCAGAGGAGAGGGAGCAATGACATCTGAGATTAGGGCTTCAAAAGTCGTGAGGTTTTGAGGAGTGTCTGAATTTTGGTAAATCTTATCCACACGTGATTCCGGGTCGATCGATTATGTTCGGGTCGGGGATAGAGTAGTTTTCTTTTTGGGTCTCCATTTCCATAAGTGTTTTTGATGTTTGGGCTTTTGGGTGAGCGAACAATTTAGAAGCCTCCTTGCTGGGTCTAATGTGGTCAACCCATTTTCCTTTTTCCTCCCTCGAATATATGGGCTTATGTAAGAGAACCCGTTTCACAGATTTTTGTGGTGGTGGGCGCTCGCAAGATCCATTGCGGATTTGAAATTCAAAAATCGGGTTTTTTGAGGTCTGTGACAGGTCGGGGTTCTTCGTCTTCGTCTTCGTCCTCGCTTGATTAGGGTTGATTGAGGAAGAGGCCACGACCTCAGCGAATGACATCTCAGGAAGAGTTGTGAGTACCATACGGACACTGTACTGACATTTCGGACAAAATAAGGAGAAGTGATTGGGTTCGGTTTTGACCTGGTGCGTACTTGTGATAGTGATAGTGGCCACTTGTACGCGCTTCCGAGTTGAAGGATTTTTTAGAGGGGTGTCTGTTAACTCAAAAATAGCCTTTAGAGTTCTCCACTATCCACCCGCGTTGTGACAGTCGGGAAAGAAGATTCTTTTAACGGAGTATTTTTTTCCTCAGAAAGCACGAGGTGTCGACCTCTTCTGTTCCTCACCAAAACAAGGAAGAGATGGCGATAGTGTCCCGTGAAGTTTCTCCCCCAAGATTTACCACCTTTATTCCAATAAAAGTCACTGAGGCTTTCAACTAACCATTCTACTTCTTTCTTGTTGAGACCAATGGAGATTCTGTCTCCTCTTCCATTTGCATATATTCTTAGTCCATCAGGATTTTTTCCTTCACAGACGATATCAAACGATTTCCTCTCTATGAGGATAAAGCGCTTCAAGTTTTCGTGAGACATGTTGGCTGGGCAGGAGACGAAAGGCCATCCCAACCGATGGAAAGAATCCAAGGGCGAGTTTAGGTGGTCAGACCAGGGGTGGGAAGGGATATTGATTAGGGTTTGGGTGAGATGCGTGCTGGTAGCGATTAGCGGAGTGTAGAGAGAAATCAATAAGCACCAAATTGAGCTTGGCGCACTGCGAAAGAAAGAACAAGTCCAAAAATGTCCTTAGGTATCTAGAAGGCAGAAGAATGCTCTCAAGTACCCAAAAACTCAACTAATGCCCAAAACTGTCTAGAAAATGCCCCTTCGATAGACTAAGTGCCTAGAAATGACCTTGATGCTTGAAAAACCTAAGAATGCCCTCGGGTATTTGAAATGTCAAGAAATTCCCTTGGAGAGACAGGTCGCTTAGAAATAATCCCAGAACCCTGAATTTTCTAATGCCTAAAATATCGCTAGGCACCTAAAATATCCAAAAATGATCCTAGACCTAGAAGGCTAAAAAGTTCAACTAGGTGCCCAAATGTGTAGAAAAAAGCTCCCAGGTTCTTGGAATAGCTGAAACTCTCGGATACCCGAAATTCTCATAAAAACCGGGGTTTGTTTTTGACTAATCTGGTATTTGGGGGTGTTCTTACCATTCAAGATACACGAGGGTTTTTTTTTTTTTGATAATTTTGCCTAACCGGGGGTTCTTTCTAAGCATTTATTGTACATAATGCATTTCTAGGTATTCTGTTCGCCTAAGTCCATGTTTGAGCATTATGGATATCATGGTACATTTTTTGGGTGTCTCGAGTACCTAGACATGTTTTTGGGTGATTAGAAGACTGGGGTGCACTTTTTGCATTTTGTATACTCCATTCTGGGCGAGCCTTGTTTTCTAATAACTTAACACTTCTTTGTGTATTTTATTTTAGCCTAGACATGGTTCCCGACATTTTGGATACTCTTGTGTGTTTTTGGTACTTCAGATAATAGCACATGTTTCTGGACATTTTGGGTGCTCCAACGAATTCCTAGGTATTTCAAGGACTTGAAACATGTATTTAGGTGTCTTTTTTTCAGTCGGATGAGTTCTGATAATGTATACTCTTGGTAATACGAAGGCGAAAGAGGTGGTTAAATGATGTTAAAAGAGTAAAATTGTGAATATACATATTTTCTTTTCTTCCCCAGCCAACAACCAAAAACTGTTAAATAATTTTCCCTTGTGTTTTCTTAGCATCCAAAAAAGGAAAGGAAAATCTGATCCTTTTCCCCTTCCATTCCCCCACCCTCATTTCCTTTCTTTTCTATTGGCCACAAAATTCCAAAATTCTCTAGTTCTCTTTTATTTATCTCCTTCTCTATCTAGGCATGGGTGGAACCCCTTTGACCTTCGTGCCTTCTTTTTAATACTCTTTTCTTCTACAAAATATGCTTCTTCTTTTATGACAATACATATGTACATATTTAGACATAGCGTTGTCTGTATTAGTTTGTATGCCTCTGTATAAACAAAGCATATTTTTGGAAAAGCAATGAAATTAACTTTCGAATATTTCAAATCCATACCACATCAACTTTATATTTAACCATAATTTTATTTTTAACTACCATAAATATTTTTGTATCTGAAAATATAAAATTATTAAAAATGAAAACTAGAAAATATTTTAAGGTATTATGAAGCCTTAGATACTCTTTTCCTCTTTTGAAATTAAAACCTGGCATGACTAAGTTTGAGTCTGGAGATTTGTCTTTGATATGGACTTTTTGCTGCTTCTACCGCTCCTGCAAAGATCTGCCTTGGCCACACTTGGCATCTCTTCCTGGTGTTTTGGGTTCTTGCTGGCCTGAGGGAAATCACAAGCTGCACTTGACCTGGAGGGCGATTACCTTCTCTCAAGGCTTGGACAACGGCAGAACATTGTTGCAGAGCAGAAGCATTGATTTATTTTGCCACATCTTAATATAACTGCCCATATTGCCAGTTACAAAATGAGGATACCACCACCCATCTGCCTTGTTATCTTCAAGGAAAGATTTGAATGATGCAGCAGGCTTCTTCACTTTATATTCCTAACTGTTTCCCCTAGAATTCCTGTACTGCACCAATAGACCCAATCCCCATTTGCTGAAAAAATATATCTGAAGTACTTTTCCCAAAATGCTAGAACAGCTTAAACAAAGAATCAAGAAGACAAAGCGATCTTGGGACAGGAACAGGCAAATTGAATGTTTCCTAGCCTCACCAATCTCAGAGAACCATGGGATGTCTAACTTATATATCTCTAGCATGACACTGTAGGTTTTTTCTTTTCCATTCACCAAGAGTTCCCTTGGTGTTGAGATTGGGTATGGCCCAAATGCTGAAGCCCTTAGTGAGGGTGTTAAATACACGAATCAGAAAGATACGCTGGGATTTTCTCTCTTAGTTCTTTCTCTCACTGAAATCTTGTCTTTTCTGATCAAAAGCAGGTAGATAATGGTCTCTTCTAATTTTTCAGAACCTTTAAGTCAAAAGTCACTAATTAAATTATCTTGCAGTTCATGTTAATAATGCATTTTCCAATTCAAGGACATCTTTATTAACTTTTAAATCATAAACAATCTCCGAATGAGGAGTTTTTCACTTCTGTCTTGTTATAGGAGGCTAATAACATGGTTCCTAATACAGTTGGATGGTGGAGGTGTTGCTAGTGGAGGTCTGCGTGAACTGATACCATGTGTTGCTAGAACAGCAGTAGCAGTTGGAGTTGATGGCATTTTCATGGAGGTAACAGATGATTTGCTTAAAAGTTAAGTTTAGCTTCTTGAAGCTTAATAATACTTATGGCTAAGTCGGGTCAGTGGCTAACAGCTGGTAATTTGGTCAAAATCAATTCGAGTATCAATTAATTTTTGCAGTTTCTTTTATTCTTAAACATGTATTTGTACATTGTTAATATCCTTATTTTTGTAGCGTATTATTATTTTCTGTCTACATTTTAATGCTTAGGTGCACAATGATCCTCTGAATGCACCAGTCGATGGTCCAACTCAATGGGTAAGCTTTCCATATAATTTATTGAGTTACCTATTTGCAATGTTCTGTTGTTTCTTCTTTCTTTTTCTACTGGTATTTTGGCCCTTGGATTTCCTTCATTCCACATAAATGTTTTGTCACTTAGCTATTGACATGTGGACTTTGTTATTTTCACAATAGCCTCTTCGGCATTTAGAAGAACTTCTGGAAGAGCTCATGACAATAGCTGTAAGTTTTCTGCCTCATCCTTAGCATGGGCGTCTACAGTTTTTGATATTATTTTATTTTTAATAGACACTTATCTTAATATATTTATTCTTCATGGTGCACTTTCGTTGTAGAATGCCATCTGAGACTTATAGGTGATACCTTATTTTAGCAGACTAGGGAGGCTGGCGTGCAAGAGAATAGATGCATAACACAAGTTCATATGTTTTTCTTTTTCCCTTTAGATGGAAAAAATTAAGAAACTGGTTGTTTAAATTGTGGAAATGGTGGGGAGTTATGGATGTTTGTGCATTAATGTACGTGTGAAAACATATGCATATCTTAAGATTGTTATGTTTTTAAGGGTTTTCAATACTCTTCTTCAGAAAAGAACGTATGTTCTAGGAAGTACTGTTCGCCCTTCACAAAAGCCACAGCTGAGAATTACTCACCACACATCACACTATTGATAACCCTTTGAGTTTAGGAGTCAATACCTTAGCTAATAGTTAGTGCATACTTCCCGGCAAATTTATCCGTGAGCCTATACAAACTAGAGACCCTTCAAATGTTGATGTACTCATCTACACTCATGTTGCAATATATAAATGTTGATCCATGTGGGAAGTAACCGTGCATATTGGTGCTTATAAACCCATCCAGATGTTGCATCTCATTCTGATGGCTTGAATGGCCAATATAGAAGAGAACATATGTCAATTTTTTTTTTCTTCTTGGATTTTCTCATGAAAGTTCTGGTACTATTCCCAGAATTTAGTTTGTGCACTGCGAGTTTGTTAGTAACATGAAAAATTGGAAACATTTTGTTTCATAAAATTCGGGAAACTACTTTTAATCTGACAATGGAAAATACTTGAATTCAAGCGGGCTTGTTTATAAGCAGCACCGGTTTGTCTAATCTTGTAGTATGCATTTTGTGTATCTCGACATGTCCTTTCTTGTATGCATCATAATATTAAATTTTGTTATTCAACATCGATCTTACAGAGAGTAAGCAAAGGAAAGAGGCGATTCAACATTGATCTCACACCAGTTGATTTATAGGCCTTTCTCTATGATGACCAATTTGTTGTTACTATTAGTTAGTTTGGTTTCACTTCAAAGATTGAGGGAAGTGGTTGATGTTTCAAGATTATTTCTTCTCTTGCCCAGTGTCTACTGTTTGCTCCTAATCAAATGTTTTCGTCTGTGTATTACAACACATGGTAAAGCACAATGAATGAATTCAATGGCATGTTTGGTTTGCTGAGAGAACAACAAAAATGTAATAATTATTCATCATGAATGGTAGGATAATATTGATAGAATTGTGATTTTGTCAATATTAAAATTCTTCTCAAATATGTATTTTTTTTTTTTTTTTGAGCCATCAAATTATTTAAAAATATTTCAAGGATTTTAAGTATATATTTTAGGTTCTTTAAAACTTTATGTTTGAGCTAATTTATAAAAAAAAAATTACAATATAAATGAAAGAAAAAAATTTCCATCTTTAATTTCTGTTTCTTTTGGACTAAATTAAATATTCCAAAGCTCCAACTAAGTTTATAAAAATATATATTTTTCTCTCGACACTTGAAGCTTGATTTGCCATGTAACATGTCTTCTTTTTTATGTTTTTTTGTTTCAAGCTTGTAGTTCTATTCAAATCTTGTATCAGCTCATCAAACATTATCAGTACAATATTTACTCCAACAAATATTTCTTTTTTATTTTATGATGATAAAACTTAATATATTAAAAAATAAATCTTGGATTAGTTCAAAGAAATAAATAAATGTGTTCAGAAAGCACGTGTTATCAGTAACCGAGCAATTATGTATAACCTTTAACAATCAAATTAAATCTCAAATATACATCAAAGTTTATGACCATGAAATAAACCAAATTTTTCTGACGATTCACAGTGAATATTAAATATTAATGTTAGTATATGAATCTGCAAGGTTTGCTCAAAATTACTGTTTATTTCTATTGATATTCAATAAGTACATAATAAACAAAATAATATATACCATCAACTATGCTCATGACAGATTGATTAACTTAATTTAAATATATTTAATTTTATCACATGCCCTTTAAAATATTGAAAATATGTAACAATTTAGCTTTATACACCACCATGCACCTCTCATCATTAGTACAAGGAGAGACAGACTCATCAATAAAATTAGTTCAAATATTTAGACTAGTTCAATCTATTAATATTCATATCATTCACAAATTTGAAATATCCCTGTGACCAGAATTATTCAAAAATCTGTATACATTTCCCAGAAAAAAAAAAAAAAAAAAAAAATCATAATACAAATACATAGTACAACAGATTTTCCTTTAATTTTAATACATACTCGACATGTATAATACAACCACATTTGGTTGTGTAACCCAGGGAGGGAGAAGGACCATATTTATGTCGACGTCCATCCTTTATATTACTCAGCAAACATGACAATGTACTTTTGCAAAGACATAGAAAGAGAAGTCAAGTGGCTTATTGATACGACGAAAAGCTATAGCTATACCTTGCTCTTGTGTTCAGGCCTATGTGTGAACTCAAAATCAATATGTACGAAAGCTCTTTCAACTTCAGGAAGTTGTTCGAGCTTCTCTTGAAGTGTCTCCCCAATATTATGTGCTTTATGCAGAGGCATATCTTCTGGTAAAACTATGTCAACCTCCACAAAGTAATAAGATCCAAAAGTGTAGCCTCTCACTGTGTCGATATGCTTGATCTCTTGATGGTGGTTCCATATCAGATATGTTAACTTATTTAGAAAATCCGGTGGAGCTGTTCTTCCAATCAGTGACCTTACATTCTCGAGCACAGTCCTTGCCCATGTACTCATTGTATATACTGCTATCTGCATTATAGATAGACGAAATTAAGGGAATTAAGGACTAAGAGCAGGGTAAGGAAGAGCAATTTACTGTGCATAGGTAAACAAAGTTGGTAAGAGTTGCCAACTCACAATAATAGCACCAGTAGGGTCGATCCACCGGGAAAACTTGACGGCCAAAACAGCTGTTACTAACCCAACTGAATTAGTAATAACATCGAAGAAGTGATCTTGAGCATAGGCTTTAACAATTTCATTTCTGAATCTTTGACAGTAAACCATAAGGCAAAACTTCACAATAGTAACAGAAACCATGATTCCAATCATCCATTTTTCCTCACGGCTGCTCATGTGAAGTCCAGTCTGAACCAAATATTATCATAGAAGAAAAAGATCAAAGAAGAGAAATGAAAAGCAATACTAGTAGCAATTGAAACGAAATGTATGCTTCATAGATTTGAACAGATTGCCATATGCAACATCCACTCCCCCATGATCGAAAGACACTGAGGTTCTTAAATTCAGTGACGCAGTTTAGTTTGAACAAGAGCCTGGGCTGGCAATGAACCTGAGCGCCCTACTACTACCACTCTGTTTTCTGGTTAGGTTGAATGAATTCTTTGAAACTTACATTTGAAATTAGCTGTCTGACAGACTCGAGCAGTATTTGGAGTCCAAGAGTTGCCATCACTGATGCAAAGACAATTATACCCTGCATGAATTATCAAGGGAAAAAATATTGATATTTAAGAACTAAAGTTCACTGGGGGAGAAAAAGACACGATTTCTCGTTGTCCTTGTCAGGAAATCAAAAGGTATGTACACTCTATTCAGTTTGTGAAAGTTAAGAGAGCTTGATAAATTTTTGATTGTGAATTGGATTTATCTTTTATGTTCTTTAATTTTCCTCTCTCTCTAAATCCCAGTCCTATATTATAAAGTAGAGTGGGATGACGCACCACTGGTTGCATAACCACAAGATGAAACCTGATAAGAGGTCCAAGAGAGAGTCCATGGTTGAAGCAATAACAGCCAAGGATCTACTCTCAATTGAAGCATAAACCTTCGCAGCAAAAAGCAGCAGATTTGCCATATTTGATACATTAACTGCCATTCTCTCACTCCTTGCAAGTTGCTTCATTTCATCCTGTTGGGAGAAGATTTTTAGACTAGAATAATTCCTTTTCTCTGAAGAGACATGATATGGATGTAGAAAAGCACCGAGTAATTAACTCAATGAAAAGTAGAACCAACCTCTGTTAAGCTTCCTGGTATACCACCAGTTTCGTTGATGGCTTCCATCTCATTAAACGCTTCAAGGAGTCTTTCTTGCTTCTTATAATACTCAAGAACCTTATTTTGTTTCTCTAATGTTGTTAACAGAAGCAAGCCGCATTCAGAATGGAGTTAATATAATTCACATTTATGCATGAACGAAGGGCATATGTCATGGCTGAACAGAAGATATGAAATGCAAAGATAAACTTGGATATTGGAAAACCCAAGTAATCTTAATCAAGAGAAAAATTAAAGGGAATATGTAAATGACAGAGAATGTCTTCGAGATGATCTTATTGGATACATAATAATAAATAAACTTGCATGAAGGAAATATCTAATAGGCAACTTACATATAAGGAAGCTAGGTGTTGCAGAAGGGAAAAAAGAACTTTTGTAAGAGTAGAACTTTCAATTAATATATGATAAGTTGATCATCATAAAGAAAAGATTGTCTCCAAGAGAGACAACAGATTGCCATTGTCTCCATTTTCTCCATGACATAAATATCATTGAACATTAAAGACAAGCTTCAACACCGTGCTTAATTCATAAGAAACAGTCGGGAAGTTTGATTCAGCATCTGCATCACTAAGAGTATGCCCTTAAGAGGAAGAGCTACATACTCGAACCAATAGTATTATCGGGCAACAACTAACAAATATTTCACATAGGAACAGATACTCAGCAGATATGCAAATAATATTTCTTCATATAAGAAAGAAATACCACAAGTAAAACGTTGCAGCTATCTACCAAATGGGCTCCATATAGAACTTGATGAACAGCTCTCTTAATAATGTCAAGAACAAACAGGTTTATAGATCTTAGATAAACAAAGAAACAAATTTAATTTGTGCCCTAAATGGTCCAATTCTGAAAAAGATTATTGACCTGGAGATAGTTTCTACAAATATCAAAGTATTTATTAGAATAATTAATGGTGCTTTTGAGCCATTATTTTGATAATATATAAGAAATAAGACAACAAACTCAACATTAAATGGTTAGGCGAAACAAAGTCCAAAGGTGCTTTTATAACCACAAAGTATAAAAAGGGCAAAAAAAAAGTTTCAAGATCTCAAGTCAGTATACTACGGTACTAAACATGAAAAATTAATTAAGATCAAAACTTTCGATTCTATACAATATGGTGACGTCAAGCTTATAGAGCTCGGCCTTTGTAATTCCGAGAATTATAAAAAAAGCTGAATGTTTATAAAGTGAAAAAAAATGTACTCTCCTTATAAACTTCAAAGATCAGAACACTTTATTATCGCTAAACTACAAATTAACTGGCCATGGATTTTGTCAGAATGATAGTTAAGAAACCTTGCATCAAGAGACTGAAGCATGGAAGCATAAACTCATTTTCAATGCAATTTCTCGAGACATATATCTTGCATGCAACAGAAACAATTTTTAACCAAGTATTCACCCTAAAATATTTATAACACAAAAGGGCTTTTCCATGACAACTGCTCCAATCTTGTGTAAAGAAATTTCACATTCTAAAGTAGTAAAAATGGCAGCACTATTTCAACCCACTGCTGCACTTTCCTCATGATATTTTCTCATGTCTGTTCCCTTCCTTATTAAAGAATACTTATTTTTTATGTGTATTGTGGACTATTACGACAAAAGAGAAAACAACACTTTCTTTTATATTTTAAAATATAGCACTTTGAATTAATGTCCAAAACTTTCTAAAGTACACAATACTTTATCACAACAGGTTGCAAAACTTTTTAATAAACTTTTTCCTGATAAATAATTTTTGCCTTATTGTGCCGAGCTCTATGAGTTATAGCATCCACAAATGCGAGGTGAGATTTGCCTGATACAAGTTTAGAGCAAATTTAAACTATTTAATTTGTGAGTGCTTGGCACCACCACCCTTTCAATATTTACGAGAAAATAAATACTCTATTATAGGCAACCAGAAATCTTGCAAAAAATACTGACCACAATCAAAACAAGAGGAATATAAAATGCATTGCTTTCATCAATTGTCTCTTTGTGTATTTTCTTTAGTGGAAAATATTCCTTGAATGATACTTTAAATTCCAAGAATAACAATATATATTTCAATATTTGTCATGTTATTCTCTTTAATTCTCCGTTTGGATGTGTTAGAACAAAGACAAACAAGGAAGAACAAGAACATTAATTACATAGAAACTAGGGAGATAACCAAGCATCAAAGAACGAGAAAGAATCCAGATATGGGAATAAGCAGCACGACGACTAAAATTCAGTTGAGACTCTGTTTGGATAACAGGAAAAGTAGAAAACAGGAGTACGCAAATAGCAAGAATATACTTCAAAGAGCAATTCAAACATACCGAAGGGGCTTCCTTTCCGGTTCTAATTTAAACAAAGAGCCTACAAACATTTCGAAAACCTTTACTTGTTTCCCAGGAAAACAAATAAGTATTTGGTTAGTTCCTTAGAAGAAATAGTCATAGAAAGAAAATTACAGAGACAGAGTGATTTCTTCAGAAAGCAAAAGAGCGGAAGCAACAAACATAAACCCAAAAGAAATCCTAACGGTTTCTTCACTTCCAATTCACTGCTCTGTTTATTACAGAGTATGATATAGTGTATGTGCAAATATGGAGAGAGAGAGAGAGAGAGAGAGAGAGAGAGAGAGAGAGAATGTACTTGGAGTGCAGAGAAGACGAGAGAATGTAGCAGGACTATCAACATGCCTATCGGACTGAGAGGGAAGACGGAAGCTGTCGACTCTAAGACGCCATGAAGAGGAGGAAGAGGGCGTCGTTTGGTCTTCCAGCAGAAGCTCCTCATTGTGATGAATGCGGTCGGAAGTCTTCCTTTCCATGTTAGAAGTTGGTGTGGCAACAGGCGCTGCGTTCTCTAAAATGATTTCTGCCAGTTCCCTTAAAAATAAAATTAATGTAATATAATTATCTATTTAATTAATACATTAATCTTATAAAAAATTTATAAATATTCACTATAAATTATGTTTATAATTTAATTAAAAATTAACTTTGTATATAATATATACGGTGGGGGGGGGGGGGGGGGGGGGGGGGGGGGTGATAAGAGTTGAAAACCGCCTGATCCAAATAAAAGAAGGGACATAACCGTGGTTGATGACTCAGACACCTTCACTCTCTAACATGTGGATATAACAATATTTAAGTGACTCATGACTCACCTTCCTAAACAAAATTTATATTTTTTTATTTCTGAAAATTTACACATTTACTATATAATTTAATAAGTTTTTTTTTTTCTTCATATTTTTAATTCAATAAGTATATTTATATTCTCATTTATGAAAAAAAATATAAAAAAATTTAATTTAAATTAGACATCGTATCTTATATTAAAATATTATTTTCATTTAAAATTTTATCATATTTATATTTTGTTTTTACTCATCTTCTATAGAATTCAAATCTGGATAATCTTTAACTTTATTTCAAGCAAAGATGAGAGCATAGTGGATAGAGAGAGAGAGAGAGAGAGAGCTCAAGCAAAGTGTTAAAGAACGGGACAATGATGATTGACATACCACGCAGAGAAAAACAAGTAGGAGACTATGTTCAAAACTTAAAAGATCCTCTAGAATCGAAAATTTTCATACCTTTGATGAAATTTTTTTGTATTCTTAATTTTGAGAAAATATTTGTATGTTTTAAAATAAAAAAATTATTATTTCATGCACTTTTTATCTCTTTTTATCATTTATTATTTCTGTACCACATTTCTTCAAATCTTACCATTCAGTTATCTCTTTTTTTCTTTTTATCCAGCTTTTGTAAAAGAAAAAAATGATCAAAAGACATTTATGACAGATAAAAAATTTAGTTGTCTAAATATAAATTAATTCATTTTATTTTTTGTGGTCATCCCTTTATCTAACATTGCTAAGCCTGGTCTTTTATTATTCCACGTGAAAGGCTTTCCAACAAATCCTAAGTTTATTATACCCAACTAGGTTAATTGCTTCATTAATGAAGTACATAGACTCCACGAGCTGCTTGCAAGCCTATTATTCATCTCTTTATCTCATAGAGTGATGTTGAAATTCCAAGCATGAGCTATGGAAGATATGTGGATTCTTCAATATTAACTAGTGTAGGGATAAAAATTTTCATTTGAAAATGTATAGGACCATAAACACCTGTAAAATTTCATAGTGTCTTTCCATCCATCTAAAACTTTTAACATGTATAAAGTTAATATCCACCAAAATTGAATTGGCTAAAAATTACCCATTCCAAGCAAACACAACCCACTTTTTATACCTAATGGATTCACTGATGAGGAAGTCCAAGAAATAAACTTTCTTCAAAATTCACTTATGCAAACTATCATGTTACATTTTGTGACTTTAGTTTCAGATAAAAAGATATAAGTTTATATATTAACCTAAAAGAACATTCAAACTTAGTACTACAAAAGATCTATTCCATCATCTACAGTTAATAACTAAGACCCTCATGACTTTAAAGGAGGTATTAAGATTGTCTGTGCAGCCTCCTTTAGATTGATAGACTCTCAATTAAATGGCTATCTTTCACATTGATTTTCTTTCTATTTTTTTTTTTTTAAAAATATATGATCTTTACATTTAAAGATGTTAAAAGAAATCACAGTAATCAAATTAATAATTAAAAAAAACATGAATCAAGATAAATTCAAGTCCTTATCTTATCAAATGTTTTTTTTTTTGGTAATGTAGATAAGAAATTTCAGAAATTAAATAATTTTCTTATAAAATATAAAAAAACATATATCAATTCTATGAAATAATTTCAGTATTATCAATTAATGTTCTTCTTTTCTCCTCCAAGTATCTTCATGAATAATTATATCATCAAGATTAAATTTTGTGTTTCTTAATTTTTCTTCATAATTACAAAGATATCCATAAGCACAATTAATCTTTATTTTTTGCTAGTCAAATTTTTTTAATCTAAGCGTTACTCTTAAGAAACATTATCCTTCACTTTATGCAATATTCTTTATAATTTGACATTAGTAAGAATATATTTATGTAAATATATTTCTTAATAACTTTTTCTTTTTACCAAAATCACTCTCTAATATAATTTTATTATTTTTGTAATACCTGGATCCAAACTTTGGTCCGAAATCAATTTTTGTGTTTATAAAAATAATTAAAAATATTATTTTAATTTAATTTTATTAAATATTTTAAAAAATAGGTTAGAGACATAATTGAAAGTAATTTTAGAGAAGATTAGTAAAAATTTGAGTTTAAATGGTGTTTTTGAAAGAAGAATTAAAAAAAAAAGGTCAAAATACAAAAAGAAAAGATTCGGCCACGTAGGACAGCCCAGTTAGCAACCCTGACGAACCAGAGCACACCGTGTGACAAACATACTGATGTCGGCGCCATGTGGGAGGCCACGCAGGCAATCCGCGTGCCAAACAATCTGATGGCTCATATTCAATCTCGCACTCGTGAATGACTCCACTCTACCCTCGCTGGAGAAGAAGGACCAGCCGCCAAAGAAAGAGACCGACCCCTGACCGTCGCCACACCGGAGCCACTACCAACCGCAAAAAAATATAAAATTTTCTTCTATCCACTCGAAAATTGATTTCGAATCTCTCCATAGCCATATCAGAGCAAAATGGATGATAGGTGAGCCAAAAATTACGGGCAAAGTCCGGCAGAGTTGCTGTGGCCGAAACCCTAAAATTCCTCCGATGAGCCCCTTCCTACTTTCCCTTTCACAAAATTTTTTAAACATTGTGTTCACCGTCCTTTTCTGTGCAGGTTAGCTGAAGAAGAAACCTCAGCTGCGAAGGAGAACCGACAGAGCCGTCGTATCCAGAGACCCTCATGCCAATAAATTCGATTTTTTGTAATTTTTTGACAAACCGAAGCCCTCTAACGTGTTTTGCCATAGGGATACGTATAAAACCAGCCAAAATTAGCCAAAACTGGCCAAAACTGGCCAGGCTGAGGCGAACTGCCACTGGGGTCGACAAAGCACGATGCTAATGCCGTGTCGGAACCCTAAAATTGGTCGGAAAGGATTTTCGACGCCGATTTGAGATTTTTAAAATATTTTTAGTTACGTGACGAGTATTTTAAATTTTTGTAGAAAAATTTAAGAAACCCAGAATCTGTTAAGAGATGCTGCGACGTCTCGAAACACCGATATAGGTAAGGATTCCTCACCCTATTATCGACTATGGTAAATTAAGGATAAATAATCAATAATTGTGTATTTTGTAAAAAAATAGAAAAATCCTAAAAATATTACATGTCACTAGTGAAGCTGAAATTGGTTAGTTCACAATTATCTTGATTCCCTGTTTATTTTTCTGTACTGCCTATATTTGCTTACTATTATACTGTGCATAATTGAATTGATGATTTTTATCAAGTATTCTGGTTATTGGTCATTTGACTATGTTAAACTATATCGTTTGTTTAACTTCCATTTGAATTAATCTGTGAATATGAAATGAGATGTTAGTATGCTTTAATGGTTGCTTGGATGATACGAGTCTAAATAAATGAAAGCATACTAGGCATCCTGGGAAAGGGTGGACAGACCTGGTATATAGGGAACCTTACTATGGACATTATTTTAGTCGAATGGGACTAAGAAGTCCCATAGCGAAAAGATTTTAGGAGATACAGTTTACCTTTATACTGGAAGAGATATCGAGGTGATGATATTTTTTGCGCCCATTACAGGACGGGGTATGGAAACGGCCGGGTTAATTGTCAATCTTGATGTTGGGTTCACGAGTAGAGGGATATCCCAATGGACCCCTAGAGGTCCTAGTAAGTAGGTTAAAAAAGAATGATTGCTAATCCTATGTATGAAATTAAAATGTCATTTGGTTAATTATCTTCATATGTTGATTTTGGGCAAAACCATCACGGTAAATATCAAATAAAAATTTTTAAAATTAAATGTACTTATTTAAAGCAACAACTCCATTAGTTTTTTTTTTTAATTTTTACCAACCTTCAGTTTTTCGTATTAGTAATTAGTGTGATATTCTTACTGGGCTAATATAGCTCACCATTTCATTAACCATTTCAGATTAAAAAAATTAAGATCTAGATCCCAATCAGCAAGAGGTTTTGTGAGTAGTCCCACCTCCCGGATTTCCTTCAAGTACTAGTGATGGCGGCCCTAGGGTACTTATTTATTCGTTTTCTTTTAATTACCGTTTATGAACCACGTAGAAGGGATATTTTCGTAGTTCTATTGGGCAATTTAATTTATTGTATAAGGAATGTAAACCATAACTTTTATTATTCATTTTCGCATTTAAATTATAAATTCATTTCCTTTAAAGGTTCCGGACCTCTACTGTTGATATCAAAGTTGCGTTCCTCGAAACTATTCCTTACATAGAGATTTATAAATACAAAATACAAACTATCGTTGAACTATTCTTTGTGAAATATAGGTACAAAGATATGAAGAGATGAAGGTCCTCACTAAACTGAATAGACCGGGATGGTTCGTTTCGAGAGGATGTTGATCGACTCTTTGAGATATTAGAGAGACTCATCTCTACCCAGCAGGCCCAGGAGGAAAGGAGGGAGTTGTCTGACCCTCCCCCATTGCCACAGTTTGAGCCACCCTTACAACGAGAAGATCCGGAGCCACTCTGGTACAACCTTGTTCCTCCACCGTATCATCCGGCACCTACAGTATAATCTGGTGCCTTCACCTCATTATTCAACATCGCCACAATACAATCTAGCACCTCTACCGTATTATCCGGCATCGCCACAGGGCCATCCGGTCCCTCTCTAGCACAATCCAGTCTTTTTTTCACAAGACCCAATTTCACCCATGATGGACTCATACTACATTAAAAGGTATAAAAAACTAAACTCGTCTACCTTTGCAAGGACATTCTCTTTCGAAGAAATCGAATATTGGTTAGCTGAGACAGAGAAGACCTTCGCAACTCTTGGGGTGGTTCATAAACAGAAGGTTGTACTCGTCACCTCGACCACTTTCTCTCATTAATAGTTCAACCTACTTCAGTCTATAAATAGGTCGCCCCTTTACTCCTCACTTTATCCCAATATTATATTCCCTTTTTGCTCTTGTTATTTGCCCTTTTTTTATGAGATTTTTTGAAGAAACTCTTTTATATTATTTGAAATCATAGTAGTACTCACATATTTTCTTAAGAGATGAACTTAATAATGCCTTAACTCTTGTTATGATTTCCTAAACTTTGGTTCGTGTTTGTGACAATAATTTGTGAGATTTTTTTTTTCTATTTTTTTCAACAATAACTAATCATATAAATCATTTTTTCTATTTTTTTTATATAAAAATAATTAACTAATACATGTCAAATAACTAAAAGATATGCATTAATTGATATTTAATAGAATTAAATAGAAATAATGTAACAGTTACCTTTTGTTACCTACTTCATATTGTGCTAATTAAGTTTTATCGAGTTATGACAATAGCTTTTCAAGAACTATCAATTTATAAATGTTTTAACAATGATTTATATTGATTTTATTTATTTTAATTTCTTATTATTACAAATGCAATTAGACTTTAATATTAGTTGATTATTTAAAAATCACATGAAATAAATGAATATATAAATAAGAAAACGAAAACATAAAAAATATTTCATTCTTTGATGTGTTTAAATAGGGAGTACTACTAGCTATATGTTGGAACAAGAACAAATTATATTGAAAGAGTTGATGAAACACTGGTACAAGTTATAAGTAAAGTTCTCAAAGTAAATGAAACAAATGTCAAACCCAAACTCTAATATGGTTGTGTATGTGTGGTGTGTATATTATTACCCGAGTGTTTTTTAGATTTGTGGTTATGTTCTGGATAATGTGTGATATCAATATCTACATGTACAAACGCTCGTTCTACTTCCGAAAGTTGTTCAAGCTTATCCTGCAGTGTTTCTCCTATGTGATGTGCTTGAGTTAAGGACATGTCCGGTGGCAAAACAATATGAACCTCCACAAAATAGTGACTGCCGAATGTATATGCCCTTACTGTCTCTATATGCTTAATTTGCTCATCATGGTTCCACACCAAGTAGGTTAACTCAGCTATGTACTCCGCCGGTGCTGTCTTTCCAATCAATGACCACACGTTCTCCATCACTGTTCTCGCCCAATTTGCCATTGTGTATACCGCTATCTACACATACATATACATATATAGATATATTATAAAACGCCCATGTATGTATATAGTTATACAGTTGTATGTACAGAACTTATGAGATCGTTTGAGGGTTAAGTTTATATAAAACTTACAAGAATGGCACCAAGAGGGTCAATCCACCAGTAGAATTTGACAGCTAAAACAGCCGCCGCTAGACCCACTGAGTTTGTAATGACATCAAAGAAATGATCTTGAGCATATGCTCTTACAATCTTGTCTTGGAATCTCCGACAGTAAAGCAGTAGTAGAAATTTGACGGCTGTCACAGATACCATGATTCCTATCATCCACTTTTCCTTTTCAGGATCCCTTTCTGGTTGAGTCTACATGCATATTATAACCATTTCTCGTTACTTTGTTTATTATCTTTACTATATTTATATTTACGTGTATGACCCATGCGTCAAGATTTTTTATGTATTAAGACCAAGTCCTTTCCGGAGCAAACCAAGATTTTTTTATGTATTGACATATTTAGATACACATAAACACATATATACCTTGGTGATAAGCTGTCGACCAGATTCAAATAAAATTTGCAAACCAAGAGTAGCCATTACCGATGCAAAGACAAGAATTCCCTGCAATTTGAGGTGGGAAGTAAATGTTACTATATTATGTCTTAATATTAGCCAGCCTGAAATGAAGGGGGTATTAGATATTATATATGTATTGGTATAGCATGTATATGTGTAGATTACCAGAGGTTGCATCCTATTTTTGCCAATAGGATAACGATAGTAATTTGGTTTTGCCATTGAATAAGCAGTAAACCACAAAATAAAACCAGACAAAAGGTCGAGTAGAGAGTCTAAGGTTGAAGCTATAACCGCCAAGGATTTGCTCGCGACACAAGCATAAATTTTGGCTAATAAAATTACAAAATTTGCTATATTCGATGCGTAAATAGCCATATTCTCTTGTCTTCCGACTTGTTTAATTTCATCATTTACCTACAATTTAATCATATCTCAATACATAAGAAGAGTAATTTAATCAAATTATTAAGAAAATTAATTCCAAAATGCGCACAATCACAATAAAATAGAGTAAAAATGAGAAAAAAATATAAAATTTAATGTGATTCGACAAGTATGTCTACATTAACAGTTAAGATTAATAAATAAAAATTTTACTATTATAATTTGGTAATACATTATCAACAGATTATAATTTTTTTGTACAGAATTTTTTTTAAAAAAAAACACAATATCTCTCGAAATAAATATAAAAAATATCTTTAAAAATAAAAATAATTTAATCAAATGAATATTAACAACTTACCTGGGTTAAATTTTCCAACTCGAAAAATGCATCCACTTGGCTAAACCGTTCAAGAAGCCTTTCTTGCCTTTTGTAATATGCTTTAATTTTCCTGTCTCTCCCTAGGTAATATATGTATACACATATATGTGAACATGAGTAATAGTGTTACGAAAACAAGTGAAAATGAAGTGTTTAAGGAGAAGTGATTTTCTACTTTCTACTTTAGAAAAAGAAAAAAAAGAAAAAAGAAAAGAGCAGTAATTTACCAGTGAGGAGATTATTTAGGAAACTGAAACGAGAAGGGAGGGGTGTTTTCGGCAATTCAAATTTGTTCATGTTGAGTTTCCAGGCTTCAGTAACAGTCCCTTGCTCTATCATCTCATTATTATCACCCGAGTACAGAAGCTCTCTTTGGGACTCCGATGGAGGATCTCTTCTAACATTACTTCCCATTTTCTTTGATTTCTTTCTTTTCTCAACTGATTATCGTCACAGCAATACATATATATATACCCATGAGTAGTTTACTTCTAAATTAATCAAGAAAAGAAAGCATGGAAAATGTTGGTTTTTGGTAGTTAATATTTTTCACTTTGACCTAATTATTCATTTAATATGAACTTTTTAAATTGGGATAAATAGGTCAAAGTGTGGATGGAATCCTAATCAATTTAAGGTGTGAATTCCATCTAGCTTTACAATATGAAGAGAATATTTTTGTTTATTCAATTGGATTTGGGAAATGAATTTCTCAGATTGACCCACAATCAAAAATCAAAGCAAATCATACCCTGTGTCTTTTATTTATTTGATATGAGATTGTAAGTATAAACACACACACACACACACATATATATATATATATATATATATGTATGTATGTATATAGAAAACTACTTAATGAAAGAAACATGCTGTAACACCGACATTTCATTATTTATTATTATTATTATTATTTTTATATAAATATAATTAGATTATTTATATTATTTTAATTTAATTTATTTAATTTTAATTTGATTCAATAACAATAATAATAAGGGTAAAAAATTAGTTAGGAATTTAATTAAAAATAAAATAGGTGAAAATTTGGGTTCTGATGGTATTTTTGAAAGAAAAATCGGATACCGGGGGTCAAAACACAATTTAAAAAAGTTATGCAACGTCAGCTGCCCGGTCAGCAGCCTTGACCAAACAGGATGCGCCAGGTGGCAGAGGCGCTGATGCGGGAGGCCACGTGGGCGATCTACGTGCGCGCGATTGAACGGCTGAGATCCGTTCCCGCGCGCACGAACAACCTAGATCAAAAACGCGCACGGACGACTCAGATTGCATCGCGCACGGACAGCTCAGATTGAATCGCACACGGATGGCTAAGATTGAATTGCGATGAACGACCTAAATTCACTCCTTATTTAATCGCGATCGGACGGTTCAGATTAAAAGTGATGGACGGCCCAGATCAAAAGCGGATGAGTATAAATAACCCCATACGCACCCAAACCCTAACCCTAGCTGCCAGAGCCTCTCGCCGGAGAAGACATCCCAGCCGCCGGGGAGCTGACCGCCGCCATCCGTCGCTGTACCGGAGCAATTTCTGACTGCCAAACAAGGTAAAAATTTCCCTTCTTGCACGAAATTTAATTTTAAACCCACCCATGACCAAACTGAAGTGAGAGAATCGGCCGATTAGTCGAAAAATGCCGCCGAAGCTCGGCGCCACCACTGCAGGGTGTTTCGAAAAAGGCCTCCGATGAGGCCCTTCCCAATTCCTGTTCGATGTGATTTTTCTACCGTTGTGACTACTGTTTCTTTCTCTACAGGTTGACTGAAGCAAAACACTCAACCGCAACGTGAGCCGGAGGAGTCGCCGCACCAGCGATGCCAACCGCCGGTGAGTTTCGATTTTCTGTATTTTTTCGGCCCACCGAGAGCCCCAAATGTGTTTTCTCGCAGGAACCGGTGTAAGTTCGGCTGAATTCGGCCGAAAACAGCCGAAAACAGCCAACACGAGGCAGCGTGACGGCGCCGTCGCCGGAGCACGACGGAGCCACCATGCCGGAATTCTGAAATTGGCCGAGTAGGCCCTAAGTATGATTTTTGGGTTATTTGGGACACTTGTAGATACTGTAAGTGCGTTTCAGTTCCTAAAGAAAAATTCAGAGAACCTAGGGACCGTCTGTAGGCGTAGTAACCATCTAGTTTTCAATGTCGAATCAAGTAAGGATCCCTCACCCTTTTTCCTATCATGGAATTGAAGTTTGAATAAATGATGATACTATATTTTGTACAAATTAAATAGATATGCATAATTAATTACGATTGCTAATGGAGCCCGAACCGGACATGCATATTTAAATTTGTTTCAATTTGCACTTTGTTGAATTTTTTGTATAAAATTCAATTTTTACTTTTGTGTTTTATTACTTAAATATGTATAATATTAGTTTTAAAATAAAAATAGAGACCAAGAACTTTAATTTGGTATATTATTTGTAATTTTTAAACATAAAATGAAAAAGTTATGTATTTTTTAAAGTCAATCATGTTTAGAAAAAAATGTTTTGTCATTATTCTGCATATTTTTTCTTTCACCTAGTACAGAGGTTGAAGATGAAGACATTTTAATCTTTTTCTCTATTTTTTTTAAAAAAAATGCTTTAGAAAGACTTATAGAGATTGTAACGGTCCCATAATTTAAATGAAGATGTATATATTAAAAATCTTAAATGCAGAAACGTAATAAAAATTTTGATTAACATCCCTTACGCAATAACCAAAAACGTACTCAAAACATGAAAGAATAAGCTAATTAAAAGAGATACTTGAAATAAAAATTATAAATAGAGCTATAAGGTCTTTAGGTGTCTAACTCGCCGTCTTCTTGCGGAACGGGCTCGGGAACCACGTCTTCCTGATCTGAAATGGTTAAGTAAGGAATGAGTTACACTAGCCCAGTAAAGACATCACACTATCTCACTGTCACAGGAGTAAAAGTTGGTAGAAAACAAAAACAACCAATGGAGCATAATTTATAACAAACTCATTTATTAACATAAAAAAAACCTTTACTGTCTACTTACCTCGGTGAGATTCATGAAAATAACCTATGAAAACAATAACATGATAATCATCATAAAATCATATACACTTTGTAACAGAACACATGTCCTACTTTTGCACTTCAATAATCAGACAATAAATTTCCTCTTTTACCAGCCTACTACTATCCATGGAGATCCATAGGGGGTTCTCACTACACGTGAACCATTAACATTAATAACCTGACTCCAGGGCCGTCTCCATACCCAGTCCGGTATGGGCGCCAAGACCATAAACCTCGATACCCTATCCGGTATAAGGGTGAAACGGCCGTCCCCATACCTCGTCCGGTATGGGCGCCAAAACACATAAGGTCTCCATACCCCGTCCGGTATGAGAGACCACGTTCCCAGTAGGGTTTCCTACAGACCCGGTTCGTCCACCATCTCCCAGGATATCTAGTCAGGCTATCCACATTATCCACTCATCAATTCACATAACCTTTTGCCCTTTTCTTTAGTCTCAATCATCCAGTCATACACAAACATATAAACCAGTAATTGACATCAAACAAGACAACACAGTATCAGATTCACCATAATACCAACCATAATAAAAGAAACCATGATTCATGCATACGAGACCATAAAATAATTACATCAAATATTATACTGTATTTAATACTGAAAAATAGATCAAACAACAACTGACCAACAATGTATCAGATTCGGGCTCCATTGGCAACCTCAGTCAATTATACATCTATAAAGTCACAAAATACCGTTTAATTATTTATTAAGCTTTAATACCGTAAAAAGAAATAAGGTGAGGGGTCCTTACTTGTTTCGAGATCTGAAATCGGCTCTACAGTGCGCCTACGGGCTGTCCCTAATTTTCTTGAATTTTTCTCCTGAAAACTGAAACGCACTACCGGTACCTGCACGTGTCCCAAAAAATTCCAAATCAGACCTAGGGCCCCTTTCGGCCAATATTGGAATTCTGGCACGGTGGCTCCGCCGTGCTCCGGCGACGCTGCCTCCAGCGACGATTCGCCTCGGGTTGGCTATTTTTGGCCGTTTTCGGTCGAATTCGGCCAAACTTACATTGGTCCCTACGATAAAACAACCCTAGGGCCCTTGTTGGGCTAAAAAATTCTGAAAAATCGAGACTTACCGGTGGCCGTGCTCTCGGGTGCGGCGGCTTCTCCGGCGTGAGTCACGTTTTGATGTTTTACTCCGGTCAACCTATAGAGAAAAGAACGGTGATCACGGTGGTATAAAAATTGCATCGAACGGAGACCGGGAAGGGCTTCATTGGAGGCAAAAATAGAGGGAAGCTTTGGCGGCGCCGCCGGACTTCGGCGGGATTTTTCGGCCGATTGGTCGGTGGTTTGGCTCCGGTTAGACCATAGGTGGATTCAGCATCGAAAAACGAGCCAGGGGGAGAAAATTTACCTCGATTGGCGGCCGAAAAATTCTCCGGTGCGGCGGCGGGTGGCGGCGGCAGGCTCCTCCGACTTCTGGTTCTTCTTCTCCGACGAAGCACTGGCGGCTAGGGTTTTGTGGTCAGGTGTGGGTGGGGTTATTTATACCATTTGCCTTTTAATCTCAACCGTCCATCAAGATTAAATATGGACCGTCCGATCGCGATTTATTTAGAATTAAATCTGGACCGTCCATACGGGTGAAATCTGGGCCGTCCGTGCGCGCGGGAACGGATCTGGGCTGTCCATGCGCGCGGGAACGGATCTGGGCCGTCCGATCGCGCGCACGCGAATCGCCTATGTGGCCCGTCCCGTGTCAGTGTTTTCTTACCACGCGGTGTGTCCTAGTTGGCCCGGGGCCGCTGACCGGGCTGCTGACTTGGCACAACTTTTCTAGATTGCGTTTCGACTCCTGGTTTTCGATTTTCTTTTCAAAAACACCCCCAGAATGTAAATTTTCACCCCTTTTTCCCAAAATCAATTTCAATTAAATCCAAATAATAATTTTACCCAATTTTATCATTATTATTATTTCTTTTTTCATTAAATTAAATTAAATTAAAATCTAAATAATTCAAATACAAAAAATAAAAATAAAAATTATACAAAAAAAATAATTTGGGTGTTACAACTCTCCCCCCCTTAAGGAAATTTGGTCCCCAAATTTGTCTCTCACTCTTTGTCGAACAAATGGGGATACTGGGCTCTAAAATCTGATTCTAGCTCCCAGGTAGCCTCCCTGGGCGTGTGGTTCTGCCACATGACCTTTACAAATGATATTTCCTAGTTGCGGAGTATCCTGCTCTTTCGGTCCCTGATACTGACTGGTACTTCTTCATAAGACAAGTCCTCTTGGAGTTGAAGCAGTTCATGAGCCAAGACATGAGAAGGGTCCGGGTTGTACTTACGTAGCATGGATACGTGGAATACGTTGTGGACTCTGGAGAGCTCTGGAGGCAGTGCTAGTCTGTAGGCAGCAGTACCAATCCTGTCTAAGATTTCAAAAGGTCCGATAAATCGGGGGTTTAATTTTTTCCTCCTGCCGAACCTACTAATTCCCTTGAAAGGAGTGACCTTAAGAAACACCCGGTCGCCTTTCTCAAACGCTAGGTCTCTCCTCCGGGTATCTACATAACTCTTATGCCTACTTTGAGCTGTCTGAATGTTCTTTCTGATTTTAACTATTTTGGACGTGGTCTCCTCTACCAACTCCGGGCCGAACAATCTTCTATCGCCCACTTCCTCCCAACAAATCGGTGATCTTCACGAGCGCCCATGTAACGCCTCATATGGAGCCATGCCGACACTTGCTTGGTAGCTGTTGTTGTAGGCAAACTCTATCAGGGGTAGATGGTCCCAAAGTCAAGGACACAAGCTCGGAGTATATCCTCAAGTGTACGAATTGTCCTTTCTGATTGTCCATCAGTCTGGAGATGGAAGGCAGTACTAAGAGACAGCTTTGTTCCCATAGCTTGCTGAAAGCTACTCCAAAACCGAGAAGTGAACCTGGGATCCCTGTCGGATACTACTGTCACTGGAACTCCATGCAATTTGACTATCTTCCAGATATACACCCTTACCAACTTGTCCAAGGAATCGGTCATCCTGATGGTTAGGAAGTGGGAAGACTTGGTAAGTCGGTCAACAATTACCCATATGGCATCATGTCCTGAACGTGCCTTGGGTAGCCCCGATACGAAGTCCATGGTGATAAGTTCCCACTTCCACTCCGGGATCGGTAAAGGCTGAAGTAACCCACCTGGGCGCTGATGCTTTGCCTTGACCTGCTGACATACCAAGCATTTAGATATAAAGTCGGCTATGTCTCTCTTCATCCCATTCCACCAAAACTGGGGTCGCATGCTTTGGTACATTTTGGTGCTTCCTGGATGCATGGCAAACTTCGACCTATGGGACTCCATCATGATGTCTCTTTTTAACTCACTGTTATCTGGGACACACACCCTGTCTTGGAAACGAAGTAATCCATCGGTAGAGATTCAGAATTCTGAGCTCACTCCCTGTTCTGCATCCTTCTCGCTGGCTACCAGGGCGGGGTTGACTGACTGGGCTTCCTTTATTCTCTGGATTAACTCGGGTTGGACTGTTAGGCGGCCCAAACATGTGACTCTCTTCAGATCCTGAAATCGAACCTATATCGTGACCCCAATTGGTATGCATTCTGAAACCATCAAATGGGCTAAGATACCTGCACTTTTCCTGCTGAGAGTATCTGCTACCACGTTGCCCTTACCCGGATGGTATAAGATATCACAATCATAGTCCTTAAGGAGTTCTATCCACCTTTTCTGACGCATGTTGAGATCCTTCTGAGTGAATATGTGTTTCAAACTCTTATGATCGGTATAGATCTGAAAGGTCTCTCCGTACAAATAATGGCGCCAGGTTTTCAATGCGTGTATGATTGCGGCAAGCTCCAAGTCATGGGTGGGATAGTTCTTCTCATGATTCTTTAACTGTCTGGACCCATATACTATAACCTTTCCATGCTGCAGCAGGACACAACCCTGGCCCAGATAGGAGGCATCACTATAAACTTATATCCTTCCGATCCACTCAGTAAAGCCAGCACGGGTGCAGTAGTCAGCTGCTTCTTTAATTCTGAAAAACTTCTTTTGCAGTCCTCATTCCACTCAAACTTGGCATTCTTCTTTGTGAGTCGGGTTAGAGGAGCTGCTAGACTAGAGAATCCTTCAACGAATCTGCGGTAATAACCTGCCATCCCTAGGAAGCTACGGATTTCCTTAACTGATGTCAGCTTCTCCTAGCCAAGTACCGCTTCAACTTTTTCGGGATTCACTGATACCCCTTCCTTCGATATGATGTGTCCTAGGAAGGCGGTTTACTCAAGCTAGAATCCACACTTACTCAACTTTGCATATAACTTCTTGTTTCTGAGGACTTGCAAAACTTGGGCAAGATGGTGAGCATGTTCTTCTCTACTTTTTGAGTAACTAAGATGTCATCGATGAACACGATAACAAATTGATCCAAGAACTCTCTGAAGACCCTGTTCATCAGATCCATAAAGATTGCCGAGGCATTGGTTAGCCCAAATGGCATGACCAGGAACTCATAGTGTCCGTACCTGGTTCGGAAGGCCGTCTTGGGGATGTCTTCTGTTCTTATCTTCACCTGATGGTAACCTGATCGCAGGTCTATTTTAGAGAAGACCTGTGCACCCTGTAACTGATCGAAGAGGTCATTAATCCGGGGAAGGGGATATTTGTTTTTGATCGTGACCTTGTTCAATCCTCTGTAATCAATGCACAGTCTCAACGTTCCATCTCCCTTCCTTGCAAAAGTGACTCTGGCACCCCAAGGGGACACACTGTGTCTAATAAACCCACTGTCTTGCAATTCAGTGATCTGTTTCCTCAGCTCTTCCATCTCAATACGGCTCATGCGGTAAGGAGCAAACGAAATGGGCTAGGTACCTGGCTGTAGATCTATAGTGAACTCGACTTCCCTGTCCACTGGCAGACCAGGCAGTTCATTCGAAAATACATCTGGGAAGTCTCGGACTACCAAAATCTCTTGAATACAAATTTCCTTCTTGGGCTTGCCTAGTCAGAGAAAATAGCAAGATTAAGGCACTAAAAGTTAAGAAAACTACCATCAAGGAATAAGTACTAAATGATTTTATTAATTTGTAAATGGCTCATCGTTAGGAGGATTAAATATAACTTTCTTGTTAAAGCAATCTATGGTGGCGTGATACACCGCCAGCCAATCCATTCCTAAGATTACATTAAAATTCCCCGTGTCTAACCTTATCAGGTCTACACTCAGTTTCTTATTTGCTATCTCCACAGCACAAGCCCTGTAGATAACTTCCCCTAGTAGTGTTTCACCTCCGGCAGTAGACACAAACAACAATGAATCAAGTTTATTAGGTGATACATTAATTTTTGAAGCAAAAACATGTGAAACAAAGGAATGCGATACACTAGTGTCAAATAAAACATGAGTAATATGGTCATAGATAGTATACATACCCTGTACCACATCCGGGTCGGCGTCGGCATCCTGCTGGGTAAGGTTGTAAGCTCTGCCCTGGATAGGAGGTCTTCCTTGATTCTGGTTCCTCGGGCATTCTCTTGCATAATGCTGGGCACTGCCACATATGCGACAGGTGTTGTTAAGGCGGTAGCATGGTCGGTCCCCGTGATCTTTGCCGCAGTGCTGACAGATCTTCCCACGTGTTGCCCTTGGAGCCTGAGGAGGGGCCTGGATGGCTTGTCTGGGCCTCTTATTTGGTTGGGCAGGCGTAGTAGGTGTTGGCCTGCGGAACGGAGCTGAGGGTCGGGAACTCCCTCCTGGCTGAGGATGGGTGTTGAAGCTCCTTTCCACGATCTGTGCCTTTGCTAAAACTGTTGAATATGTCTTGAGCTCCAGTACCAACAAGTGTTGCCTGATCTCCGGGCGGAGGCCCCACTGGAATCTCCTGGCCTTTTGGCCCTCATCCATTAATGTCTCCGGGGAGTATCGGCCCAGCTCTAGGAACTTAAGAGCATATTCCGATACTGTCATGTTTCCCTGGACAAGTTGAACAAACTCCATTTCCTTTAGGTGTCGGATGTGCTCAGGGAGATACTCAGCATAGAAGGTCGCTAAGAACTGCTCCCAAGTGACTGGTGTAGGCAGGGTGGTCTGCTTGAGCTGCCACCAACGTCCTGCTTCCCCTACCAGCATGTAGGAAGCAAGGGCAGCTCTCTGCTCAGGAACTACTCCCAAGGTCCTGAAAGCTCTCTCAGTCTCCGCTAGCCAGTACTGGGCCTCTTCAAAAGAGGATCCCCCTGCAAAGGTGGAAGGGTTCAGTTTTTTGTACCTCTCTATGTAGCCTGGGTCGATCAAGGAAGGAGCAGGGTCCCGTGGAAGAGGGACTGGGTCCGGCTGAGGATGGACTAGGGGGTCCTGTGGTGGCACCTACTGATATGATGGGGGCACTAGACTGTACTGTGGCGGTGCCGGGTAGTACCGTGGCGGGGCACCGGGTTGTACTGCGGCAGTGGTGCCGGGTGGTACTGTGGAGGAGCAGGCTTGTGCTGGGGTGTACTGTGGAGGAGCAGGCTTGTGCCAGGGTGGCTCGGGATCAGCCTGCTGTAGCGGAGGCTTAACCTGCGGTAGTGGATGAGGGTCGGGTAACTCCCTTCTCTCTTCTCGCCCTTGCTGGACAGCTATGAACCCTTCCATCATCTCAAATAATCTGTCTACATCCTCCCGAAGCGAATTATCCCGGGCCACTCGGTTCAGTGGGGGTCTTCCTCTCCTCATTTCTCTGCACCTGCATTTCATAAGGAATGGTTGAGTAACAATTTATCGGTGAATATTTCTCTAAGCATTATTGTGTAAGGGATGGGTCCGAGGAACGCGGCTCTGATACCAACTGTAATGGCCCCGGAATTTAAATGAAGATGTATGTATTAAAAATCTTAAATGCGGAAGCATCTTAAAAATTTTGATTAGCATCCTTTACACAATAACAAAAAACGTACTCAAAACATGAAAGAATAAGCTAATTAAAAGAGATACTCGAAATAAAAACTATAAATAGAGCTATAAGGTCCTTAGGCGTCTAACTCGCCGTCTTCCTGCGAAACAGGCTCAGGAACCACGTCTTCCTTATATGAAATGGTTAAGTAAGGAATGAGCTACACTAGCACAGTAAAGAAATCACACTATCTCACTGCCACAGGAGTAAAGATTGGTAGAAAACAAAAACAACAAATGGAGCATAATTTATAACAAACTCATTTATTAACATAAAAAAAAACCTTTACTGTCCACTTACCTCGGTGAGATTCATGAAAATAACTTATGAAAACAATAACATGATAATCATCATAAAATCATATACACTTTGTAACAGAACACATGTCCTACTTTTGCACTTCAATAATCAGACAATAAATTTCTTCTTTTACCAGCCTACTACTATCCATGGGGATCCATAGGGGGTCCCCGCTACACGTAAACCATTAACATTAATAATCTGATTCTAGGGCCATCCCTATACCCCGTCCGGTATAGACGCCAAGATCATAAACCTCGATACCCCGTCCGGTATGAGGGTGAAACGGCCGTCCCTATTCCCCGTTCGGTATGGGCACCAAAACACATAAGGTCTCCATACCCCGTCTGGTATGAGAGACCACATTCCCGGTAGGGTTCCCTACGGACCCGGTCTATCCACCATCTCCCAGGATATCTAGTCAGACTATCCACATTATTCACTCATCAATTCACATAACCTTTTTGCCTTTTTCCTTGGTCTCAATCATCCAATCATACACAAATATATAAACCAGTAATTGACACCAAACAAGAAAATACAGTATCAGGTTCACCATAATACCAACCATAATAAAAGAAACCATGATTCATGCATACGAGAGCATAACATAATTACATCAAATATCATACTGCATTTAATACTGAAAAATAGACCAAACAATAACTGACCAACAATGTATCAGATTCGAGCTCTATTGGCAACCTCAATCAATTATACATCTATAAAGTCACAAAATACCGTTTAATTATTTATTAAGCTTTAATACCGTGATAGGAAATAGGGTGAGGGGTCCTTACTTATTTTAGGGTCTGAAATCGACTCTACAGTGCGCCTACGGGCTATTTCTAATTTTCCTGAATTTTTTTTTCTGAAAAACTGAAACGCACTACCGGTACCTGCACGTATCCCAAAAAATTCCAAATCAGACCTAGGACCCCTTTCAGCCAATATCAGAATTCTGACACGGTGGCTCTGCCGTGCTCCGGCGACGGCGCCGCTGCAGGCGACGACGATCCGCCTCGGGTTGGCCGTTTTCGGCCGAATTCGGCCAAACTTGCATTGGTTCCTGTGATAAAACAACCCTAGGGCCCTCGGTGGGCCAAAAAATTACGAAAAACCGAGACTTACCGGCGGCAGTGCTTTCGAGTATGGCGGCTTCTCCGGTATGAGTCGCATTTTGATGTTTTACTCCGGTCAACCTATAGAGAAAAGAACGGTGATCATGGTGGTATAAAAATTGCATCGAACGGAGGTCGAGAAGGGCCTCATCGGAGGCAAAAACAGAGGGAAGCCGCGGCGGCGGCACCGGACTTCGGCGGGGTTTTTCGGCTGATTGGCCGGTGGTTTGGCTCCGGTTTGGCCATAGGCGGATTCAGCATCGAAAAATGAGCCAGGAGGAGAAAATTTACCTCGATTGGCAGTCGAAAAATTCTCCAGTGCGGCGGCCGGCTCCTCCAGCGTCTGGTTCTTCTTCTCCGGCGAGGCACTGGCAGCTAGGGTTTGTGGTTAGGTGTGGGTGGGGTTATTTATACCCTTTGCCTTTTAATCTTAACCGTCCATCAAGATTAAATCTGGGCCGTCTGATCGTTATTTATTTGGGATTAAATCTGGGCCGTCCATCGCGATATGATTTGGGTCATCCATGCCTAATTGAATCTGGGCCGTCCGTACGCGTGAAATCTGGGCTGTCCGTGCGCGCGGAAACGGATCTGGGTCGTCCGATCGCGCGCACGCAGATCGCCCATGTGGCCCATCCCGTGTCAGTGTTTTCTTGCCACGTGGCGTGTCCTGGTTGGCCCGGGGCCGCTGACCGGGCTGCTGACGTGGTACAACTTTTTCAAATTGCGTTTTGACTCCCAGTTTCTGATTTTCTTTTCAAAAACACCATCAGAATCAAAATTTTCACCACTTTTTTCCAAAATCAATTTCAATTAAATCCAAATAATAATTTTACCTAATTTTATCATTATTATTATTTTTATTTTCATTAAATTAAATTAAATTAAAATCTTAAAAATTCAAATACAAAAAGTAAAAATAAAAATAATACAAAAAAAAATAATTTGGGTGTTACAGAGATCAATGTCCATCATGGGGCTCGAACTGCTCTACCGACTGAACTAGATAAGCTTTTGATATCAAACCTGTGACGTTCTTATATTAATTATAGCACCAACGTACAATCAAGTAGATATAAAAGATAATTGACAAAATATCGAAAGAAATACCCCATACATATACATATGCCATACACTAAAGTAAGTAAAACTATCACATTTATTTGTATAATAAAGATAACCTTTAAGTAAGACTATCACATTTATCTATTCAATAAAGGTAACCTACGTAAAAATATATAAGCTAGTATCACAAAACAAAACACCCAAAAACAATCTTATCTTCTCTCCTACGGGTCTCGGAAAGAATCCAGAGAAGGCTCTTCAAGGCCTTTTAAGTTATCATCTTGGGGATTTAAATTTGGAATGAGTTCCAAAAAATTCAATAAAAAAGAAAGTATTAAAGACAGACAAAATAGAGTTAAAAATAATTAATTAAATGCAATCAATTAAGAACAATATTATTTATTTATTTTAATCATATCCATTTGATTAGGATGCCCATATTTGATACAATAATTTAAAAAATGCGCACACACAACCACAAAAAACACACACACTAGACTTTTCTTTTGAATTTTATTACAATTTATTAATCTTCAATTTAGTTATACTATTTAGAAACTCACATGCGCGACCATTTACACCTATGTTCCAAGGAGATAATATAAACATCAATTAAAGCCATGAATGGAGACATCAATAAATCAATCAATAAATACATCAATAGGCATCAAATAAATATATTCGTTCAACCACTCCGGTCGTCATCATACTTTTTCACTCAGTCGCCATAATATGAATCTAATGCTTCAATTTTCCATCCCAAAAATACTGAACACCGGTCCCAAACTTGGAACCCAAATACTAGCACTTGCATTCTGATCGAGTCCCAAAATAATAAAATCAAGTCCTCCCAAGAAAACTAGGTGAATAAAAATTTATTAGACTCTTTAATTATTTTGTTCTTAATTTTTAATTCTAAATCTAATTTCTAACTTTAAAATTTTAACCCCCATTTTCTTTCCTATGTTCTATTTAAAGTGTTAATTTTAAGAATTTTATTAATTTAATTCATTTTATTGATTTTAATTAGTTAAATTTTATGGAATTTTATTCATTTTTTATTTTAATTTTAGTATTGTTATATATATTTTTATTTTGATTTAATTTTTTCTCAATCTCAATAATTTTCTCCAATTTCTCTATTTTATCCAAAATCCCATTTTTTTCATTTGTGATTGATTTAAAACATTATGCAACCTTACTTGAACGTGTTTTAATTACACAAAACATGCAAGAACGCGCGCGCGCGCGCACACACTCCCTATTTTTGTTAACAGCATGCAGGGCTAAATTTCATGCGATTTTCACCTTCTAAATGCATCTATAAAATTTCAAATTTTTATAAACTAGACTACTGTCTCTCTTACCTCACTAACGCACAAAACGGAATGCAAATGCGCGAATGGAAGATGTCTACAGCAAGAAAAACTGTCCGCAACTCAGCCTGTGCAGCGGAGCAGATTTAGTGATGAATTTGGGTCACATTCACAGGTTCTGGGGTGTTCCTATCACGGGAAATTAATTCCTAATAATCCTAAGACATCATTAAACTAATCTAGAACTTGAAATTGAACAAAAATCGAAGCTAGAAGCTGCAGTTACAAAAAGAACCGAAGCTTACTATAAAAAAAGAGCCGCTTCTAGGGCAGCAGAGAAGAACGTCTATGTTTGGTGTTTGCTACGGTGTTTTGGAAGTTTGATTCTCTGAAAGGGAACTGTGAATAGCTAAAGAAAGAAGGAGGATAAGGTACCAGAAAGGAGGGAAGTTTACCTGGAGGCGAAATAAGGTCATATTTCTCTCTTTAGAGACGCGCACACACACGTACAAGCTCTGCTTGTCCTTGCTGCAGTAGCCATCACCTCATCTGATCTCCCCTTTAAGCAGTGGGATCAACTCCCACCTCTTCACTTCAGGTTTTTCTTGATTCTTTTCATGGTTTTTTTTCTCATAATAACCGGAAGTAAAACTGCTAACAACCACTTTGACACGCTCATTTTGTACAAGATAATATAAAAAATATAACTATTTTATCATCTAGATAGTATAATAAAATATGTATTATTACATATATTAATTATGAATTAATTAATTTATCATACATGAATAAATTAATTCTTAGTTAATTAGTTTATTACAACAACCATTTTTTATTTATTAATTATTAATTAATTAATTGTGTCATATTTGAATAAATAATTATTAGTTGATTAATTTATGATAATAACTACTTTATATGAATCAATTATTAGTTAATTAACTTACAAAAATATATTATTAATGTGTTCTTTATTTTTTGTATGTGTTACAGAAAATCAATGATAATAATGATAAAAACTTTTGTGACAATTAGAACTCCTCAGCAGAGAAAGAAAATTAATTGTACGATACAAGACTTAAAAAAATACTTATATAGAAGATATTGACAGACAAACTAAAGTTAAACTTTTAGTGAACTATATTAATAAAGTTAATGTAAAGATTCAAAAAATTGTATGAAAATGGGTCTTTTAAAAGATCAAGAAAAATATGATACTCTCAAGGAAAGTTTACATATCCCTATTCATCGAGCCTTACTTGAGCTTTCTTGGGACAAAAAACAAGCATATAAATCAACAGTTAACAAATTTATTGAGGAATATATTATTTGGGGTGTTAGAAAGACAGTTGGTGCTTCAATAAGGGTGTCTATATGAATAGGACATCATAAAATTATTGATGTCTCTTTAGCTAAAACAAACATAAATTTTTTTAAGGATGACCTTAACCCCCTGTTTGGATTGTGGCACATGATGAAACTTTAATGTATGGTACTTTACGGGTATGAGAAAATTATGTTTATTTCAACTTTCAATGGTAACAAACGGTATCTGACTGATAAAAATTATTGATGTCTCTTTAGCTAAAACAAACATAAATTTTTTTAAGGATGACCTTAACCCCCTGTTTGGATTGTGGCACATGATGAAACTTTAATGTATAGTAGTTTACGGGTATGAGAAAATTATGTTTATTTCAACTTTCAATGGTAACAAACGGTATCTGACTGATAAATTTGGGATGAATTTTAAAACCACTGAATCGGTAGTATGTGACCGACATGTTACTTTTTTTCCCTTTATACCCCATATAATATATTTAATTCTATTTTTATTATCACAAATTATTATTTAGTTTATTAAATATAAAAATTTAATTTGATTATATATAATAATTATTTTTTTAAATACAAATATAATTATATTGGTAAACAATTTTTTTATTACATACTTCTTATATACCATTTTTTATTACATATCATAGGTATGCGTAAATTAGTAATTTAATTGAAAACACAACTATATCATCCTATCATTTAAACAAAAATACATCATTAATATATATTAATATACAATCATCCAAACATAAATTTTTTTTTTCATTCTCATCCTGCATTATTATCATTCAATTAATACCATTGTCATATATTAATTAACAATCACTAAAATTTATCCAAACAGGGTGTAAAGATAAGCTTAGGAAATCTTTTCCTACATGTAGGATTAGAATAAGATAACTATTTTATATTGTTATTTTTTTTTTGTGAACTACTTATAAATTATGTATGTTATTCTTCTTAATGAAATGTTATTCATATTTTTCATATTTATTTATGTGTGTATATATATATATATATATATATATATATATATATTATAGCATGTTTTTTCTTTTATTTGGCATGTATGAATTTCTATAAAACTAAGAAGTTTTAATAACCAAAAGTAGTACCTTACATAATTAATTACACTAATAATAATTAAATATTAGAATTTCAAATGATGATTGGAAACATAGTCTTTTTTATTCTACGTTTAATATAAGATTATTATTAGCATAATTAATACATGTTAAGGATGTATATGTATGTTGTTAGGCATTGAGTAAAGTGTATAATATCTACATGTATAGAGAAATGACATTTGCATCAAAAAAACATTATCACTGAACTCACAAAGGAGAAAAATTGAATGACAATAATTATGAGATATGGAGTATGAAAATCCAATATGTGCTTGAAGAACAAAAAGCTCTGGAAGTTTTGAATGAACCCATGAATAAACTTGAAGAAGGGAACACGACCCAACATCGGAGGGACAATACAACTTTTGAGACTTGAAAGAAAAAAAACTCTCTCGCTCGCATTACGTTGCTGAGTAGTATGGAAAATGATATCATGAAAGAGTTCAAGAAGTATGACCTAACTAAGGACATGTGGTCCGCATTAGCTCAAAGGTTTGGTGGTACGTCCTTAACTAAACTTCAGTCACTTACTATCAAGTTTGACATTTATAAGAAACATCATTATCATACAATAATCATAAATGAACTGAAAAATGCTGGTCATATTCTTGATGAACAATAGATCCAAGTTGTGATTCGTTTTTTGCCCCAAAGTTGAGAACGTATGAAGATCCACCTAACCCATAATAAAGGTATTAGATCTCTTGAAGATGCCATGAAACACTTCAAACTATAAGAGGATTGAATTGAGGCTAATAAGTCAAGTACAAATGTATACATGACTAGTTCAACCTCTTAAGATGCTGGGGGATATAAGTGCAAGTTCCATGGTGGATCCCAACAAAAGGAAAAAAGGGGTTCCAAAGCCAACAAGAAAAGAAAGATTTACCAACAAGGGAAATGAAAACATTATTTCAAGAATAAAAATATAGTAAAGGTGAAATGTTATAATTGTGACAATAAGGGACATTTTGTCACAATTGGAGTGAGTCCAAAAAGGTAAAAGACCTGTTTGTATGTGTGAGTGCAATTTTTGTTTCTAGTTTTTTCTTTCTAACTAAATGTCATCATTTTTAAACTGTAGACTCAGCAACAACAAACCATATAGTGAAGGACAGAAATGCCTTCATGGAACTTCGATGCATTTCGCATGGAGTACGATGGATATTTGTAGGAAATAATTCAAAAATAGATGTAAAGGTATTGGTACATGCAAGTTGGTGATGCATGAAAACCAAACCCTGTTCCTATATGATATGCTGTTTGCTCCAGAAATTCATCGAAATTTAATTTCTGTATTGGTTTTACTTAAACTTGGCTTCAGTTTAAACTTTGAACCTAGTAGTGTAAGCTTATATTTAAGAACAAACTATTGTAGACATTGTTATTTTCTAGATGGTTTTATTGTTTTGGATGTTGACTATATTATTTATAATGTTAATTTTTTCTTATTTTACATCTTCTAACAGTGTTGGAATTGATATGAATATTTGGTATGTTAGACTTGGCCACATTTGATAAGAACGATTGAATAGATTAGCCAAAGAGGGAGGAAATATAGAAAAAATAGAATTGTCTACTTGTGAGCATTGCCTAGCTGGAAAAACAGCAAGAAAACTATTTGGAAAAGTCGTAAGAGAAAATACTCCATTGCAATTAATTCATTCTAACATATATGGTTCAATCAATGTGATGGCAAGACATGGTACTATTTATTTTATCACATTTATAGATGATTATTCTTGATTCAGTCATATCTATTTGATATTTCACAAATTTGAAGCTTCTAGTTGCTTTAAAAAAATATAAGAATTTAGTTGAGAATCAATTAGATGATAAAATAAAAGCTTTAAGAACCAATAGAGGACGAGAATATTTATCTGATCAGTTCAGAGAATTTTATGATGAAATGGGAATAGAACATCAATTAACTATTCCAGCAACACCACAACAAAATGGTGTTGCAGAAAGAAAAAATAGAACATTGCTTGAAATAGTTAAATCTATGATAACACAAGCTAATTTGTCAATTACCTTTTAGGGTGATGCATTATATCTACTACATATATCCTTAATCCTGTACACTCAAAATCAATTACCACCACCATATGAGTTATGGACTAACAGAAAGCCAAACCTAAGTTTTCTAAGACCTTTGGGTTGTGTCACCTATGTTCTTGAATGTTCGCACAAATATGAAAAATTAAGTCCAAGAGGAAAGAAGAGTATCTTATAAGATATTCCAAACAATCAAAAAGATGTGTTCATCACATAAGAAAATGGTCATGTAATTGAATTTGAATCATGAGATGTCATATTCTTAAAGAATGATTTTCCTAAAAAAAGTGAGATAGGACAAGACTTATCTCTATATAAAACTCAAGATCAAATTATTTTCATCCCACAGATACAAATGGGCCCATTATATTCGAGTGGGAGTGGTATGATATTCAATGAACATGTTTCAATTAAAACTGAATAATAACCAATTGTGGGCCCAAGTATAGAAGTGTGTCTAGTAGGAATAACTTAGAAGAATCTCAAATATGTCGAACAAATAGAAAAAATGTTCATCATTGCCGTTTTGAGATTGAAGGGGGAATATTCTTAGTTACTCCAAAAGATAAAGAAGAACCAAGGAATATAAATGAGGCTCTCAAATGCCATACAAAGGAAAAATGGATGAAAACAATAGAAGAGGAAATGGAGTCTATGAAATCTAACCAAGTTTGAGAGTTGGTCGATTTACCTAAAGGATGCAAAGCCATTGGTGACAAATAGGTTCTCAAAATTAAACAAAAAGTTAATGGTAGTATTGAAAAACACAAAGCTCACCTAGTCGTGAAGGGGTATACACGACAAGAAAGAGTAAATTATGAAGAAACATTTTCACATGTTGTTAGATTTACCTTAATCCGATTAATTCTAGCTATAGTAGCATGCATGGATCTTGAATTATATCAAATGGATATAAAGACTACTTTTCTCAATAGAAAGTTAGAAAAAGAGATCTACATGGAATAAGCAGTAGGTTTCATTGAAAATGAACAAGAGCATAAAATGTATTGACTTTTAAAGTCAATCTATGGTCTTAAGTAGTCTTCAAGACAATGATATATTCGATTTCATAATGTGATAATGTCAAATAACTTTAATACGATTGAAGAAGACTATTGTGTATATATTAAAAGATCTAAAGATAAATTTGTTATTTTATCATTGTATGTGGATGACAAACTTATAGTTGGAAATGCTAAGGAGTATGTAAAAGAAATTAAAGACCGGTTGTCATCTCATTTTGAGATAAAAGATATAGGAGATGATGCATATATCCTTGGTGTTAAGATTTCAAGAGATCGTTCAAAGAATTTATTGTCTCTTTCACAAGAGTTGTATATTAAAAAGATTCTTGAACGATTTTTTATACAAGATTGTAAACCCATAAATACTCTTATCACAAAAGGTAAAGCTTTAAGCCAAAAGTTGTGTCCTAAAACACCACAATAAAAAGAACAAATAAATAAAGTTCCTTATTCAAGTGCAGTTGGAAGCCTTTTATATGCTATGATGTGTACAAGGCCTAACATATGTCATGCAGTTAAAATGTTTAGTAGATATCAATCTAACCCTGATCAAGCGCACTGGAAAGTAGTGAAAAGAATCCTATGTTATCTCAAAGAAACAACTGATTACTTATTGTGTTATCAAGAGGTTGATTAACACTTGAAGGGTTATACAGGTGTTGATTAGGGAAGAGATTTAGACAAGAGAAAATCTACCCCTGGATATACATTCTCACTAAATGGTGGTGCCATATCATGGAGTAGTAAGAAACAACCATGTAGAGCCCTTTCCACAATAGAAGCTGAGTTTATAACCTTTTCAGCTACAGTACATGAAGCTGCTTTATTAAAAATGTTTGCGAATCATTTGGGAGTCAATGGTATTGCTAGTGAACTAATAATTATAAACTGTGACAGTCAAACAACAATAGCATATACCAAAGATCCCAAATTTCATAGAAAAATAAAACATATTGATATTAAATAAAATTTCGTGAAGGATATGGTTGTATGAAAAAAAAATGAACATGAAGTATATATCTATGCACGATATGGTAGCATATCCATTTACAAAGCCTACACCAAGAGATACATATTATAGGCATGTTAAATCATTAGGTTTGTATAGGTGTTAAATGTACTTAAATTTTATATATTTTCTAACTATGTTCACTGATTATGTTACCAATGAAAGACTTTATTTTTCTTTCTTATCGGTCTTATTTACATTTGTTGTAGAGCATACATATACAAACATGTGTATATATGTTGTAAACATCTATATACTTAGAGACAACATGTTAGACAGATATAAGATTAGCCTTCTCACACAGGCAATCGTCTTTTGTTATTTGGTGTGAAAAGATGAGACAAATTTAAGATAATTATCTAGGTGCTACTTGAGAGTCAGCTTAAATATTAATAATTATCGTCACTCATCAGGGTGAGGAATTAAATCATAATAAAATTGCTAAGTCTATGACATTAAGTGAATAATTTAATGATTATTACTTTATCTATCTTATTGCCATATTAGAGTTTTGAAGAGTTAAAAAGATATGTAAGTGATCTCAAGTTAAATATTGGGTATATCTGACTACAATATATATGGTATTTATAAGAGATAAAAGACATGCACTCTACAGGAAAGGAGAGAATATCGTAACATGTGATTCATACTACATCTGCAACTAATTTAACTAAAGGATAATAAAAGTTAGATCTTGACTTTAATATTGTGCGAGATCCTGAGATTTTAAGAGAATCTCATCTAATACCCTCATGACTCTAAAATGTTTCTTGAACTTTTTAGTTAAAGCTCGTTATCTTATGATATAACCAAAGGATTATAGATGATTCAGTCCAATGGGATATCTCTGAAAAATGAATTAAATAAAAGGTGAGAGAATCAAGATAACAGGAAGATCACAATTTAAAAAATATATCACATCATTGATATACATTTATTGGTCAACAACTTATGTTTATTAATAGAAAAACATAATTATAAATGTACACGATTTATTAGTTAAATGAGATCGTTAGAGATATAAATAATATGTGATCTAGGGTATAACAAACAATTACATACTCCAAACTTCACTATTCGAGAAACTATAAACTCCTAACAGATATGTAGCTAAAGTTCTCTCGAAGTATGTATGGTCATACGACCTATTTACATATGAGTCTCGTAGAATTGAAGAGATAGGTGGTCCTATCACGTATGAGTGGGAGATGTTGAATTTAATCAAATGGGTCAATAATGATGGGATCCAATCCGGTTTTGAGTTACCATTTAAATTCAAGTAGGTGATTAGAGGAAGTTACCACTTCAAAATTTGAAAATTAATGGTTAGTTACCGCAATTAAAATGAAGGGAAGTTATCATTTACTAAAAATATGGAGGAAAAAAAAAAGTTACAGAATAACAAAAAACTCACTCTCTCTCTCTCTAAAAAAGTTTTTCATCTTTGATTCTTATGAAGAAGGAGAATTTTATTCATTTCTTCAAAAAGTTTGGGTTTCTACAAGAGATATGTATTGCTATGCACATTGATATTGAAAATTATGTATGTTTGTGAATTATATATTAATTTTATGCATTCCTAACACTATACGTGGGTGATATTTTGTTTACTAGCAATGACATAAGATTATTACATGAGATCAAAATATTATTTTTAAATAACTTTGAAATAAAAGAGTTAAGAAACACATTGTTTGCGTTAGACATATAAATTTATTGTAATTTCTCACGAAGTATAGTTGGTCTGTCACAAATACCTATTGGTACAGAATGAAAAATTAAGTTCTATCATTCTAGTGCATGAAAGATTGTAATAGGTCTCAATCAGAAGCCAATGAAAATTTGTAAAGAAGTTCTCTTAGGGTGAGAATAAACCATTAGTTTTTTATTAAAAAATTGCCTAATGTCATTACTACTTGGGAAAGGTTTAAATATATAAAAATACAATTGTTAATTCCTACTTTAAGCAACTAAGGATAATGAAAAAAGATTATGAAACTAGGAAATAGGATAATGGCTTTAACTTTTTATTGACAATGGGATAATGGTTTCAACTACTTGCTGACCGAGTCTACCGCAACTGCTAACTCCCCACTTTTTACTACTAAGATAATTTAGGTGTGTAACATTGCCTTCTTTTTTTCCAGGAACCTTGTCCTTGAAGTTTAGATAGCCAAATTTTCTTGTAACTTTGTAGTAGTTTCCCATGTGGTATCTTCCTCAAGCATCTTTCTCGCCACTTTGATTTTTTTTTAATTCATCCAGAATCTCATTCATGGCGGTTCTATGGTGCAAACATTTAAATGCCCTATATGATATAATCATAATTATATTACAACTATTACATGTAATATCTTTCTATTCGTGGTAAATAGTTACTAAATCGTACTTATAATTCTTTTTAGCAAAATAAAGTAGAGTTGTGATGTGAGCAAGGAAAGGGAAAAAAATTTCTTCTTAAAGGAAGAATCAGCCAAGGAGTGAATTTCCTTCCTAAACTGCATAGGAAATCAAGAGAAAGAGGAAAACAAATCCCATGCCTTAATGGGAGATTGAATCTCATGGATTTTGGGAGATTATAGGAGCAATTAATCTTTTCCCAAACTGATCATAATCTTCCTTCATTCTTCCATCAATCATCTCTATAATTAATTAAGATTTTCTCTAATTGAAAAGAAAAATTATATCTATCTTATTTGACGTGGTAGGGTATAGGGAAGATCAAATCAACTCCTATAACCAACTCAACATTATGCAATATCGGAATTTTAACTGCCTAGATAAATCTCTCCCTCTATTTGAATCTATAATTATAAAAAGAATACAAAAATAAAGACTAGAAAAAATTAAATAAGGAAAGAAAAAATATCACGGACTTACCAATAAATTGATCTTTGCTTCTTGCCTCAACAAGACTTCTGAAAATCATTCTCCTCGAAGAACTTGAAGAAGCTAAATTAGCAAAAATACTAATAGAAGAAAAACTTAAACTTTCAAGAATTCTTTCAAATTGATTGTAATTTATGTGTTTACAACCTATGAGCAAATGTCTATTCATAATTTTTCGGGAATCTAGATGAGTACGAACTCTTGCGTAATAATTAAATAACATCCTACATAAAATTCTATCTAATTTTAGGATAATTATATAATAAAATACTTATTCTATTCTATCTAAATACAAAGAAACTAATTAAATCATTCTAATGATAGAATTTACAATAAAATAATAATTAAAATAAGATAAGACTTATCCCATATGATTTTTATGTAAAAGATATGGAGAAATTAATTTAGCCATGTGGAATTTTAATTTAAAACATGGGTAATTAAAAAGTGGGTCCCAAATCCTTTTAAAAATAAAATTACAAAAAATATTAATTAAAATATGGAGGACAGGCCGACCGCCGGGCGAGTTGGACTGACCTATCTGCACGGGTCGCAAATAGTGGGCTTGCAGGTTGGGCCGTGGGTCATGCGCTAGGCTGGTTAGGCTAGTTTCGGGCTTGTCCATACGGGGTGAGCACGTTCAGCTCCTTAGGCTCGCGCATGCGTCTGTTTCCACGCACGAGCCTAGCACGCCATGAGCATGGGCACTGTTGTGCGCTTGTGCACACAGTCTGTGCAGGCACGCGTGGGTGTGTGCATATGTGGGTTGTGCAGTTAAGCCGCATGCCCAACATTCATGCGGGCAGCTTCATATGCACGTGGGCCTCTATGCCCATGTGTCAAGTATTTTGTATGTGCATCGTGACACATATGTACCCCACAAATACCCATACCCAGACTACATTTAAGCTTTCTTCATGGGTTGGGATTTTCGGGCCGAGCCGTTCCTTAGCAGTAAGGCTCGTTATCCTTTGGGTTTTTGGCATCTTTTGGTGTCATTTCTTCCTATGTGGGATTTCTGTTTGGTGGATTCGGCCTCACTGTTTAATACTTGATCGAAAATAGAGTAGCTTGGAGTGTTGTTATCTCGCAGTTGCTTTCTTTCATTTCCCGGAAGCTCATCAGTACTAACCCACTTTTTGCCTTCCATTGGTTTAGCCTTATCTTTAATGAGTATCACATCATCTTCCTTTTCTTCGAGAGGATTCGTCCTCAAATCTGCAGAGATTATAAACTTTTCATCTAAGGTCAATGAAGACAGAGGATTTACCAGAGAACTGGATGGGTGTTGGGCTGTTCTTAAACGAAGAAGCAACTTTTGATTTGGCCTGGATTATTGCCTTGCTATGCCTATCTTTTAACGAGCTTGTCATGTGATCTTTTAATTTTTAGTTAGTTTTTGTAAGTGTCTCTCCTTGAAAAAGGTGTTAAACATGGGTGAGGTTACCCATTCGGATTGAGTATTGATTCATCTCATCGGTATGGCGAACATCTCGATCATATTGACATGGCCTACCTAGCAGCAGGTGTCCTACTTGTATGGGAACTACATCGCACAATATCTTATCCGTGTAGTCACCAATAGGAAATGGAATAGATACATGTTGGGTGACATCGATCTCTTTGTTGTCATCTAACTAGTGTAATTTATGGGGGTTAGGGTACTGTTTGTAAATCAACCCTACCTAATGTACTAGCAATGTTAGCATAGCTGCCTCCATCAATTATCACACTATAAACCTTTCTGTTGATCAGGGATCTAGAGTGGAAAATAGTTTCTCTTTGACTATTGTCTTCAGGCTTATTTTGTCTGTTTAGTGCTTGTTGAGCCACAAACATATCTCCCTGCACTAGTTGAGCTATACCTTCTTGTCTTGCGTCCACTAGTGGTAGATCTTCCTGTTCGTTACTGTTTTCGTGGTCACTGATGATATCTTCATAATCTCGAATAATCATGACATGCTGATTGGGATATTGGGATGTAATATGCCCAACTTCTAAGAACTTGAAACACTTAGTAATGCTTTGTCGAGTGGCCAGCGCCTTAAGATTAGCTATTGCATTGCCAGCAGGTTGTTTTCCCTTACTATTGTCCATTTCTTGCCTTCATCCTTTCGAGCCCATCTTTGATTTTCCTGGGAGCATTACTGACATACCTCTAATTAGTTCCTCTACCTTTTAATTGCCTTTCAATATTGGTTTCTTTGTGCACCATTTCGTCCAACTCAACATAGTTTTAAAGTTCAAATATATTGGTGATATCCTTATTTGGGCCCTTCAAAAACTGAGCCATGGTTGCTTCTGGCCGTTCGTGAAGTCGGGCCCTAATCATGGTTATCTCTATCTCTTTGTTATTCTCCTCCATTTACTTAGAACCCTGGGTCAGGTGTTGAAATTTCATATTCATGTCCCTGAAAAAATGAGTTGGTACAAACCACTTCCTCATAATGGATCTTAATTCTCTCCATGTGGCATTTGGCAAGTCCCCATCTCGTTATTAGATAAAGGATAATTGATCCCGCCACACTGAGGTAGTAAACTTAAAGTGGCCAACTTAAGCTTTTACTCTTCACTATAGTTTGGTAGTTAAAAATGTGATCAACATTCCGCTCCCAATCAAGGTAGGCTTCAAGGTCATTCTTCTCTTGAAAGGTTGGTACTCATGGAGGTTCTTGTCCGTCTCTTCACGATGGCCTCGCTGTCTGTCACCAACATCTTTGCCACAAGACCCTGTCTTTTTTCACACTATTCGGCATCGGGCGTGATTGTGGTGTTTACCTCGCTCCTAGTGATCCATGCGGGCAACCATGTTTCCTAATTAGACACTTAACTGGATGAATATGTCTAGGACCCTTTCTTCCATGATGGTTGGCCAACTATTGACGCTCTAGTGAGACATTGCTGAGTTCTTACAAAGACAAGAGTTAATAAAAACAATATCTCTCCCTTACCTTCGCTCGTGGTTACTTTGCAACCTTTCAGTGGACAGCTTCATCTATCGAGTTGAGCATCCGGAATCAAAATCACTTGAATCGATTCTGCACGTTAGTCCTTACGACATAACAAGGAACCTTAAAAAGATCTGATTTCCACAGGAGCTCAGAACGAGTACACAAAAAAAGAAATGGTGTGTCTCTTGTATGTTAAGCAACTAATATCGATTAGTTACTTAATTTTATAATGGAACAAATACAAAATAAAAGAAAAAAATATAGATCACAAAGATTAATAAGACGGACTGATGCATAGGGATCTGATCAATCTCGATGGATATAAGTGAAAAGTGTATTTACCTATACTACCCCCAATTTGTCAGTTACGCTCTACGACTGGTCAAGTTTCTTTATGCAACATTAATGCAAAATTATAGAAATGTAATTCAAAGACTAAATGTGGATAATGTGTGGAATGAAAACAAAAGTTTTCACTCGCACCTGTCAGGTGAGGAACTTTGCCTTCGATTTCTCAAAGGATTTTCAATCACTAATTAAACGGCTATTTTGCTTTTGTTATGCAAGATGCAAACAAGATGCCAATTGCCTTATGGGGTGCAATTGTGATATTTTATAATTTTGATAAATATATATATATAATCTTTTTTTGAATAATAAACACGAACTACTTGAATTGAATGGATATATATGAATTGAAGTAGGATACAATATGAATTAAGAAATCAAAAATTAATTTGAATTGATAATTAAAGAACAAAAGTACTAAAAGCAATAAAGATAGATTTGGGTTTTAGGAGCCTAAACTCTAATACCAGATGATGGGGGAGGGCGTGGGGTGGATCAAATCAACTCCTATAACCTACTCAATATTATGCAATATCGAAACTTTAACCGCCTAGATAAACCCCTCCCTCAAATTGAATCTATAATCCTAAAATGAATGCAAAAATAAAGAATAAAAAAATAAAATAGTGAAAGAAAAAATGCCACAGACTTACTGATAAGTTGATCCCACTCATTGGCTCAACAAGACTTTTGAAGACTCCTGCTCTTCAAAGAACTAGAAGAAGCTAAATTAGCAAAAATACTAATAGAAGAAAAGCTTAAACTTTCAAGAATTCTCTCAAATTGATTGTAGTTGGTGTGTTTACAGCTTATGAGCAAATGCTTATATTATACCCTTTTACGGGGCAATCTAAATGAGTACAAACTTTTGCATAAAATAATAAAATAATATCTTATATAAAATTATATCTAATTTTAGGATAATTAAATATTGAAATATTTATTTATCCCATCTAAATATAAAGAAATTAATTATATAATTCTAAGGATAGAATTTGTAATAAAATAAGACTTATCTCATGTGATTTTCAAGTAAAACACATGGAAAAATTAATTTAGACATGTGAGATTTTGATTTAAAACATGGGTAATTAAAAATTGGGTCCCAAAGCCTTTTAAAAATAAAATTAAAAAATATTGATTAAAATGTGAGGGATAGGCAGACCGAATTTGAGCAAGCCGGGCGGGTCAGATCGGTCGAGCCGCACAGGCCACAGACAACAGGCCCACGAGTTAGGCCGTGGGACACATGCTAGGCTAGCTGGGTCAGTTTTCCTTAGCCCTACGTGCGCACAGGCCTAGCATGCTGCGAGCATGGGCAGTGCTGTTCACTTGTGCACGTGGTCTGTGTAGGCACGCGTGGGTGTGCACTTGCATGGGTCTTGCGGGTTGCGTTGCATGCTTGACGTTCGTATGGGTAGCTTCATTTGGGTGTGGGCCTCTGTGCCCACATGTCGAGGAGTTTGCGTGCCTCCAATTTTCTTGCGTGGTGTAAGCTCCCTTCGATTGGTTCATTACAGGACCTTAAAACATTGGCAGACATATGAGCCAAATATTCTGTATGTGCATCGTGGCACATGTGTACCCCACGAGTACTCATACACAAAGTACATTCGCACTTTTTTCTTGGGTCTAGATTTTTAGGTCGAGCCATTCCTTACTAGTAAGACCCATTATTTTTAGGTTTTTGGCACCTTCTAATGTTTTTTCTTCCTAGGCCAAGATTTCTATTTGATGGATATGGCCTTACTGTTTTGTACTTGATCGAAAATAGAGTAGCCTGGAGTATTGTTACCTCGCATTTACTTTCTTTCATTTTTCGAAGACTCGTCAGTATTATCCCGCTTCTTGTTTTCCACTGGTTTAGGCTTGTCCTCAGTGAGTATCGCGTCACTATTATAGAAAGCAATCCTTTTAATTGTTGTAAGTTTCCTATTATATTAATTTTCCTATGTAATCTTGCCCTCAATTAAGAAGATTATTTTTTCTTATTATTTAGATAGTCTATACTATAAATAGGTTATCAATTCCTAATTGCAATAATGCAAAAAAAAATTGAGATCAATAAAATTAAGCTTTTACCTTTGGTTAGCCATTGGCTAAGTTGCTCCTTAAGGAGTTGTCTTCAACTTTCTTATTGAGTGGAGAATTGATGTCTACTTATCAAGGTAACTTATAGCGTTTTTATCAATCTCTTCCTTGAATCAATTTTAACTTATCAAGGTTTTTGGTGTGGCATTCTAATTAATTCAATTATCCCAATTACTTTAGTTTTCACTCCCTTGTTGAGTGTCAAGTAGGGAGGGTTTATTTAAGGATAAGTTTCTGCATGCTAATGTGATATGTGAGGTTTTGGGTTCCATATTTTGTTCTCGGGTTATGCATCATTATTTATGGAATTTTTGATTACGTTAATTGATCTTGGGTTCCACATCAAGTTGGAGACTAAAAAATTTTGTTCTTTCATCACAAAAGAGTAATCACTAAATGGTAGTAGTGATTGAAAAAATTGTCCATGTTGAGTGTGCAGTTATCACAATAGTTTTCACCCTACAAGTTTTTAATTCAATGATTGCTTAATTTCTTTACTGCTTGGGAAGGGTTTAAATACATAAAAACTCAAATGCTAATTCCTACTTTTAAGCAACAAAGGATAATGGAAAAATATCATGAAACTATGAAATAGGATAATGGCTTCAACTATTTGCAGACTGAGCCTATTGCAATTACTAGTTCCCCATATTTTACTGTTGAAATACTTTAGGTGTGTAATGTTACCATTGATATGGTCCTAGTCAAAACCTTAAGTAATTAAGTGACAATTTCTCTTTTAGGCGAGAATGAACCTTGATTTTGAAAACAATAATACAACCTGTTTTTCATTGAGTTTTCAAGAGTTTAAATAGAATGCTTGCAACAACTATTTACTACACGGTTATATAAATTTAGGATAACTACTACACATAATGTTGGCAACTTAACATAAGTGGAAGACATACATGATGGTGGTTTATAACTGCTGGTGTATAATTATTGGTAGTGTTGATAACAACTACAGTTTCCTTAACTGATCTCATATGAGTATCTGGTGTTCTTAACATGCTTTCTTTGGGATCTTTGGAGTGTAACAGATTGTGCATCAAGGAATATGCCCATTGGTAAGGGTGAGAAATTCAGTTTTCTTCAATGTCCAAGAAATGATCTATTAAAAAAAAAAGAGATGGAAAAGATCCCTTATTATTTGGTAATAGGAAATCTCATATATGCTCAAGTTTATATGCATCTTGATATCGTGTACATAGTTAGAATACTTGGGAGATATTTAAGTAATTCAAGAATAGATCATCATAAAAGCAGTAAAATGAGTTATTTGGTATTTATAAAGAACAAAAAGGAAGATCATCTTCTTCTCTCAGCCGCACTCTAAATCGTTGAAACCCTAAACTGCCGAAACCCTAATGCTGCTCTCTCGCGACATCGCCTTAACAGAGAAAGGGGAGGCACCACCTTGCCCGGAAGCTAATCAGTCCACGAAGAAGGTTAAGATAAGGCTGGAGGAGAATCACTCTCTGTTTCCTAATAAACAACAAAGGATTGAGGAAGGGATGGCAGAAGGAAATATGGAAACAGAAGAGGTGCTGCCTGACTCAGAAGTAAACCGCTCAAGATGGAAAAATGCGACCTGATCTAGGGCTAACCGCCTCGTGTCGATGGCAGGCAAACAAGGCCTGGTTTCAACGTCGATGGAGGGAGCTACAAAAACACGGATGGTGGAACGTTCAGGTGCGACCCACCCTGTGTTCTCGAGCACGACCTAGTTGAGTGCGATTCAGGTGATGGTTGCAGAGGACGAGCCGCTGATAGAGGCAACACATGTTGAAAGTAAGCAGACAACAAAGGTGACTTTCCCCTGTTCTAGTGCGACCTGACCGACGCTCCAATCCTTAATCTGGTATGGTGTGGAAAAGTTGGATGTTGATGATGAAACTATGGTGGATGTTGTGATTAGGGATGGGTCCTATGGAATGAGCGAAGAGGCGTTGAACCTTAGGCAAATTACAAGCGAGAAACCATAAACCACACACCTTGGGAAATCTCCTTCACCGTAGGGAGCACCGAATGTAAAAGTCTCCTTTAGAGATAAACTCATCAATAGTCATCAGGCTGCTAACAATCGTGATGAAATTGAGATCAGGGATAAAGATATTAAGTTTGACATGGAGAATGAAATACCGAGAATCAATTTTTCGAATAAGGTGGATAACCTCCTAATGCAAAACATAAAACTTACAATGATTATTCGACTACTTGGGAAGCCGATTAGGTATAAAGCACTATGGGCAAATCTTCATAGCTTGTGGAAGCCTAATGATTAATTGCACTTGATTGACCTAGATAATGATTACTACATGGTCAAGTTCCACTCGATGGATGACTACCTGCACGTTCTTACGGATTGCCCGTGGGTTATATATGGCCATTACCTCACGGTGCAGCCTTGGTCCCTCAGTTTCTCTATTGCAAATGTGGATGTCACTAATGTTGTGGGTTGGGTGCGATTTCCTGGTCTCCCTATCCATTGTTACCATAAAAGTGTGCTCAGAGCTATCTCCAGGGTGATAGGAAAGGTATTTTGCATTGACTATAACACTGAATCCGCTGAACATGGCAAGTTTGCTTGATTGGTAGTTGGAATTGATCTGACTAAACCACTCATTTCTAAGTTCATACTGGTTGGGCGCCTACAGAGAGTGGAATATGAGGGATTGTCTACTATATGCTTCGATTGTGGAGTATATGGACACTTTAAAGACCAGTGCAAGAAAAATATTAAGACAGAGATTAAGTCAGTCAAGAATGGAAGCACAAGTCTCGATGAACAGGATAATGTGGTAGTGCTAGATGAAAATTATGGCCTTTGGATGCAAGTCCAACATAAGGGGATGAAAGTTTAAAAGAAGGGTTCTATCTTCTTAGACAAAGACTCAGATATTCTAAAAGAGAATAATAAGAATAGATTAAGATTTAGTATGATTGCGGACATGAAGGGAGCCTTAGAAGGACCAAATTAGCTGGTGGTAAAAACCCCTAAACAGGTGGGGGTCTCAAATGAGAGACAACCCCCAAGGAACAAAGGAAAAGTGTCAGTGGTGGAAGACAATGATTAGAAAATAATGGATGCCCTCCCTGAAATCATGGGTTCTACCATGTTGGCCAATACTAAGCCTACCATTGGAAATGTGATGTCCATGACTAATATGGCCGAAGAATCTAACAAGACAAAGGGACGCATCAACCCCCGTGGCGCAGGAATGACTTACAATGAGAAAATTGTAATAAATCAGGGTACTACTACGCTAGAACCTTCAAAGAATACTGTTGTAATAATTAAAGATAGGGCAGACCAAGACCAAGAACTCAATCGGTCCTCCTCCCATAGCTCTATGTCACCAACGATCTCCTTGAGAGATTGCTTCAGGCTGATAGTAAAACTGCCAGATAGACTTAGTATTAGCAAAGGCATAAAAATAAATAAAACTTTTAAAAACAAGTCAATGCCAAAAAAGGGACGAGGCACCTACATCCACTGCTTTCACTATGATTAACCCCCTTATATCCAAAATTCAAGAGCTTGTCAACAAGAATGTAAGTCTTGTTTTCAGCACTGTTGATGCCCTTAAGAAGGAACAAGCATAGTCTTTCTTTTTATGCATCAACTCCTTTTTTCCTTTATCTTTACCCTATAGATTGCTTATTTCTTGTGTGGAATTGTCAGGGTGAAGCAAAAGCTGGTCTTCGGTGCGCCCTTAAGTCCTTTGTCAATATCCACAACCCTACCTTGGTTGCGTTGTTGGAGCCTAGGATGGCAGATGAGAAAATGGATAAAGTGATCAAGAATCTAGGATTCGACTACTCTCACGGAGTTGAGGCGGTTGGATTTTTGGAGTGTATTTGGATGATGTGGAAAGAGTCATCTAGGTTAATATGGACAACAATCACCGTTAGTTTATCCATTCCAGGATTAGTAAGAATGATGGTCGGGAGGACTTCTCCCTCTCTATTGTCTATGAGAGCCCAAATCCTCATAAACGTAAAGACCTTTGGAAGGAGCTCACCATTATCCGGCATCACATGGATCTCCCTTGGCTCCTTATTGGGGATTTCAATGCCATCTTGAATTTGGATGACCAAAGAAGGAGGGCAGTTAAACAGTCTAAAGGTTGCGCTCTCTTTAACCACTTCATTAATGCCAATTCCTTGCAGCAACTTGATTATGTAGGACCGAACTTTACATGACGACGTGAGACCCTTTTTCAACGGCTTGACAGAGCTATCTATAATCAGAGATGGTTCGACCAATTCCCGGAGGCCATTGTTCACCATTTCTAAAAGTGCAATCTAATTATAGGCCTCTCCTGATTATCCTTACACCCGTCACACTCACAATAAAGACTCCAAGCACTTTTGGTTTTTAGCTGCGTGACTATCCCATCCTGATTTTTCTAACTTAGTTAGGAGAAATTAACAAAACCATCTTCCCATTCAAAAGAACATTAGTAATTTTAGCGAGAGTGTGCAGGAGTAGAATATAAATGTGTTTGGCCATATCACTAAGAGAAAACGCATCCTCTTGACAAAACTGAATGGGATCCAACGGGCACTATAAAATCACCACTTTGTTAGACTCTAAGAGCTGGAGAAATACTTGAAATAGAAATTAAATAAGGTGTTATTACAAGAAGAAATGCTCTGGAAGCAAAAATCCCAATGTAATTGGATTTCTTTTAGGGACAGGAACACTAAATATTTTCATGCTCAAACCATCTCTAAAAGAAAAAAAGAATAAAATTAGTATGCTTAAGGATGAGAATGGTAATTGGAGTACTGATGAAGGCCAGCTTCGGATAATGGCCTCCACCTTCTTTGAGTACCTTTATATGGCCGAAGAGGGACCCATACCACATTATCCTATTAGAGGCTTATTCTCGAAGTTAACAGCTACTATGATTGCTTAGTTGAACTCTAAGATAACGAACCATGAAATTTATGACACTTTATTTAGCATACACCCATTGAAGGCCCCCGAAGTGGATGGCCTTCACATGACGTTCTTCCAAAACAAATGGGAGACGTAGGCGAGTCAGTTTATGCAATGGTCAAGGGTATCTTTCATAGCAAATAGTTACCTGCTGAGATTAACAAGACTCTTATTACCCTCATCCCTAAATTTGCAAGACTAGAGACTATTAAAGAATTTCGTCATATAAGTTTATTAATGGTTTTATATAAAATCATTACTAAACTCATTGCCAATAGACTCAAGAAACTAATGCCTTTTTTGGTTGGCCCTACACAAACTAGCTTTGTAGTCGGTAGGAATATCATGGATAACATTATTATTGCCAAAGAAGTGGTCCACTCTATGCAACATTTGCAAGGTAAAGACAAGTGGATGACCATTAAGGTGGGCTTAGAAAAATTTTATGATCGCATCCGTTGGGAATATGTGGAGGACACTCTGCTTGATGTTGGTCTCCCTCCTAACCTTATTCGAGTCATCATGCAGTGTATCTACTCTTGCTCTATGCAATTGTTATGGAACGATTGTCTCATTCAGGAGTTACGACCTACTAGAGACATGCAACAAGAGGACTCGCTTTCACCCTACATATTTGTGTTATGCATAGAATGACTATCCCATTGCATCAACACCTAGGTAAGAAATGGCATGTGGAAGCTGATCTACCTTCATAAGGCCCTGTCCTCTCACACTCCTTTTTACGGATGACCTGGTAATCCTTGGAAAAGCCACTGAGGACCAGACTCAGGTTATAAAGAAGGTTTTAGAGGAATTCTGTGCGAGCTCGGGCCACAAAGTGAGTGTGACTAAAATACTTACTTTTTTTTCTCGCAATGTTACCATGAGTGAGGCTCGTCGTATTAGTAAGATGTTTGATTTTCAAGTCTTCAATAATATTGGTAAGTATTTGGGAGTTCTATTGTTACATGATAGAATCAATAAAGATACTTATCATTACATCCTTGAGAAGATTAACCAAAAGTTATCTACATGAAATGCTAACCTCTTTTCCTTTACAAGGCGTTTAACTTTGGCCAAGTTCGTCCTCATAACTATCATGCTTATGCTATATAGACCATGACTTTGCCTAAATGCCTATGTGATCAAATTTAAGAGGTGGCCAGGATGTTTCTCTAGGGCCAAGGGAATGACAACTGAAAAATCAGACTTGTTAGTTGGGATGACATGTGCATGCCTTACAACGCTGAGAGAATCGGCCTTCGGTCTATCCATAAACAAACCAAGTTTTCTTGATGAAATTATGCTTTGTTATGATTGCGAAACCCGACCTCCTATGGGTCCAAGTCCTTGCCCACAAGTATAGATGGTTTGGTTTATCGCGGAATTACAAATCGATAGGACCGATCTCCCATCTTTGGCGCAATCTTAAACATCTCTAGACGGACCTTTGAGTTGGCATCAAATGGTCCATTGGTTTAGGGAGAAATGTTAGGTTTTGGAAAGACTGCTGGTTAAGGGATCTGGGGCCGCTTAAGCTTTTGGCTTTCGCACCTATTGATGAGCAAGATCTCTATAGATGTGTCAAGGATTACATGGTGTCGTCCGGCTAATGGGATTGGGAGGCCCTGCACCGAGTGTTGCCAATGGGTACGTTGCTCTAGATGGCAGCAATACTGACCCCTAAAGATGACAATACCTCGGACTCCTGCTTTTGGGGCATGACAAGCTCTAGGTGCTTCTAAGTTAGCTTGGCTTATGCCCTTCTGAAGAGCGATTATTGGCACCTGAAGGAGAGGAATTAGAGAGACATTTGGCGTTGACCAGGTGCTCGACGGGTGCGTACATTCCTCTGGTTGGCTGCTAAGGGTAAGCTTTTAATAAATTGGGAGAGATACCAACGTCATATGTCCTCTACTGCGGAATGTAATAGGTTGTGGTGACCCTTTTGAGGATGTGGATCATGTTCTCTGTAAATGCAGCGTGGCCAAACTACTGTGGTTGAAGATCATACTTGTTGAAGCCAAATAAACTTTATTCAATAGTACTATGGATGAGTGGTTCGTGCTGAACCTCAAAAATAATTGACTTTGGTGCAAGACATTTCATGGTTAAAGAGTAGACCTTTGGCCTTATTTGCTGGAGTTTGTGGAACCATAGAAATAAATTTTTTTTCTAAGAGAATGAGAGCAGTATAAATGAGCTTGCTAAGGATGTGTCCCTCATGACTGATTATAATTTTATGGCTAATAATATGAATATTTGTTTTCTTTAAGGTATGATGCACAAGTCGGAAGAACTTGTACCTTGGCATAAACCACTCAAGGGTTGGTTGAAGGTGAACATTAATGGTGCTTATCGTGCTGCAACTAATCTCGTCTGCTGTGATGGACTTATTAGGGATGAAGATTGTGCTTGCCTGAGAAGGTTCAACAAGAAGATTGACAGATACTCTTTTCTTCATACTAAGCTTTAGGGTGCTTTCGATGGTCTTCAACTCGCTTGGAATGCTGGATTCCGTAGTATTATTTTATAAATGGATAGCGTTTTAACAGTGCAGTTACTTACTAAGGAAGATAACGGCACTAATGCGCATACCACCATCGTTCGTGAGATCAAGCACTTGCTATTGTAGAATTAACAAGTCCAGATCCAATATGTCTATCGCGAAGGAAATAAATGCGTTGATTGGTTCGCGAATGCTGATTTCTCACTACTGATTGGGCTCTATTCTCATGTTCAGATACCGAATGATCTCTAGTAGCTCATCACTGACGATATCATGGGTTTGGCCGGATGTGCATAATGATTTTTTAATTTTGTTTTGGCTTTTGCCTCTCCTTGTACCAAAAAGAACAAAAAGTTTCATGCTCACAATTCCAATGATAAAGCTTTTGGAAATCGTGGGGTATTCTAACTCCGACATTATTTGTTGTCTCAATGGCAAAAGATCCAGTTTAGACTATATTTTCATGTTGGCCTGGAGCATGGGAGAGTGTTAAACAATCACACATATCTTTTTTCACTGTAGAAGTATAATTTGTAACTTGTTATGAGATATCAAACCAAATAATATGGTCGCAAAATTTTATCATCATGCTCTAAATTTTTAATGATTTGAGATAAATTATAATAATAAAACTAATGAATTGTGTTTGTTGAACACCAGAAGCACATTGAAACAAAGTTTCTTGTTGTTAAGGAGAGAGTTCAAAGCCTTCAAGTATCTATTAAATATATCAACATAAATTTCATGATTGGAGATGGCATGGGTAAGGTTCATTGTGATGTTGCTCTTGTTTAGTCAAAGTTTGTTTCTAGATGTTCAATAATCATTTACATATCTTTTTTTTATCATAATTAAGTGTTATTTTTATTACTGAAAATTATAACACAAAGTTATTTTGTTAAACTCTTATTAGTTATAGACACGACAAGAGATCATGTTACATATAATTTATATCCTACACATCCATACATGATCTATGTTATTGATTATGTCAACATAGGTAACAACTCATGGGTCTAGTCACAAGAAACAAGACAAAGATCATTTTGATCCTATATTAGATAGTTAATGGACTAGATTGTTTAGAGATATTACCTGATATGGATAATAAATATTGTACTCATAAAAATAATGTTTTGAACTATCCATTAATCAAATGGCAAGATGCATTCCCATATACAGATTGAATGATCTATGATGGTTATACAACATTATGCTTGTGTCATACACGAAGATGTCATGCATTACATGCAAGTTTTGGTTTAAAAAACAAAAACACATGCCTAAAGTTTTTCTAACTTTATTCTTGTGAAATCAAATCGTCCACCTGAATTGTTAACCTTTGTTTAGTGTACCATAACCATTCCAACAAGATTAGACACTTACGAATGGCATACGTTCGAAAACTTTACAACATATCTGCATATTTAACATCAGTACTTACCCACAAGATCAAATCAACGTAGAACACAATTAGTAAGTGGAAGGATACAAAACCAATACAGTACCCGTTGTAGAAATAAACAAACACTACCAATAATGGAAAAAGAACATGCTCCCATAATTTATTTAATGACAAAATGCATATACCATATCAACCATCTCATGGAAGAAATTAAATCCAGCACCAGTCATCTTTAGAAAACCAAATCAAATTTCTTTTCTCTTTGAGACACCTTTCCTCGTTTCAAGGAGAACAATAATTCACAAAGCATTCACTAAATTATCGAAGCAACATTCTCTCAATCATCGTTGTAGGCTCCAATCACCCAACTGATCCTTCTGAACCAGGCTGTTCTCATTCAAGTATTCGGCGAATTCATCAATAAGATACGGCCATGCACCTTCCGCATCATAATTTGACAACGCAGAGTCAACCGTCTGCACACCACAAAAAAAAAAAAAACACTGAAGACATGAGTTTTATGCTCAGTAACATTGAAACCAAACTAGACTAATCAGTCTTTTTTTTTTTCCAGTTCCGCTTAAAACCCAAAATTTATTAATTAATTTGTCTTGATCTCCAGGAAATTTGGGTAAAAGATACTAAATTTTATAAATATGATATATCTTATACCATAGTTACAATTAATTCTATATTATAATTTTTATGCTATGTTGTGACTTCTAATACTGATTTATCATTTATTTGATTAAAAGTAAACAGTGAAAAAATTAATATATATATGAGTAAAAAATTATTAATTATTGTACTAATAAAATTTCAAAATTTTTCTCTGGAAAAAAATTTGAAATGTTATGATCCAAAGGACACAAAAAAAAAGAGTACTGTGATTTTGGTTCATTACCATACAAATTTGATTATATTAAATTTTCAAATTTTCAAAAACAAATTTTTAACCTAGATTTAAATTTTATCCTTCAAACTGAAACAAGTTCGCAACAAGTCACTTTCAATTAATGAAAAGTAAGCATGATATTTTCCCCCTCTTTTACAGGTTTCGAAATGTGAAAGGACTTCCCTGCCAAACCCATTTTCTCTTGTAGAAGAAGAAACTGGACCAGTGTGGCACATTATAAAATATCAACCAAATTATCTCTTCTACAAGACTAGAATTTTCAATACTGAAAATATTAACAAAGAACTTGCAATAAATTACTCATCCTCCACGTACTGAAATTAAAAAAAAAAAAAAACCAACCACATGAAATCTGTTTCTATTGTACTGGAATTTAAATTTCTTTTACCCGGAAAATCGTTTTAGAAAATGCAATAAAACAGAGTAAGCACCAAAACTTAAACAAACAACACAACTGCCAGTTCGAGAACTAATAACAAAAAAATAAAATAAATAAATGATCATGTTATCTCGAACCTAAAGCTCCATTATTATACGAGAAGCATAAAATTTCTACCTAAAATAGGATTGGCAAGAATGGAAAAGTAGTAGTAGCAGTTGAATTATATAGCAACTCCACATGAAAAGAAAATGAATAAACAAATGTTTAAAAATATCTTACCCTCGCAAACTCCAACAGTTGAGACCATGTGTCCCTAGAGATTGCTTTATTATGCCGGGCCTAATTTTGCAGGCATCAGAAAGACAAAAGGTTAGAGTTCAAAGTGTAGAACGCAGATGATATGTTCATAGGTAGTTATGCTTCCATATTATAGAAACTTCAGTTCAATCATTTACTTTTAAAGTTGGACGATTTAGCGATCAGCAACTAGGGGAAAAATCTGGAAAACGCTATATTACTTGTGAATGATAAATAAAAAAAAACACTAAAAGAACATTTGAAAAGATAAAGTCCCATCTCCACAGCTTACAAGATTCACCAAATTTTCAGAGAGGAAGCTGGAAGGATAAACATCAGTATTGTTAATATACGACTAGAGCTGCAGGAAAAGCCTGCAGATTTTATTAGTTTACACCTGGGAGATAGATTGAAGATCACAACTAGGACCCAGATGGACAACTGCAAACCGCATTCCTAAGCAACGCTAATGCGTAGCAGATATGCAAACTGAATCAACTTATGACTCATGTAATGCTAGGCATCTACTTGGCATGACCACCCTCCCAGAGAATTGATCAACTTTACGCATTTATAAACTTAGACCAGAGACGTAAAAGTTATGAACTGGCCTTGTGCTCTCTATGTTGTCAGTTTAAAACAAATGGAAACAACACATGTACCCAGACAAGGAAACGTCCTTGTTTCTATTTTATTTCCTGTTAACCCCAACATTTAAGTGGCACCAAGGTGAAACAGTCAACCATGCAGATTTGAACCAAGAAGCATAGATGGAGAATTCCGACCAATAAGAAATGCTCAAGCATCAATGTAGCAGCATAGAGACTGAATTTCTACTTACAAGTTTGAGCACAAAAGAATAAGCATTAGAGCAGTCTATTACAATGTTATATAAGAAGAATAGGAACTAAGGAAATCCCAGCAGAAAGCTATATTGCAACATTTGATCCATCAACAGATGGAGAGCAACAAGAATTTTTAGGACAGCCAAATCTTATTAGTAAAATAAAGAAAGATATTCTGATGAAGCTTGATGGCTCTAATTCTAATAAATTTCCTGAGGGCACCAAGTGGCTGTTTACATTTTTTTTTCATCAATATAAGAACATCTCAGGATTACATCCACAGAAATGTTCAGCAACAGCTAATGAGATTCAATTAAAAATAGCAGCTCCACTCAAATCAATAACAGGTATATAAACAAACAATGACAGCTGTAAACAACTTTTTTCTTCCTTCCTGAAACTATAAACCCTTCTTGACCAAGTTTCAAACACAATTAGGGAAGGATGGTTCAATATGGTGAGCTACCTGTAGGAACTGGCACCAGTGATCAACCAATAGCCACTGCCTTTCAGCAAAAAGCAATTGCCACATGCCAATTGCTGTATCCAATGCCAAAGACTTTTGGCCCTGAAATTAACAAAGAAACATCAGTTACTAAGCACTACAAAGTAACTAAAGTGGTTGAGAATTTGGAGAATCCATTATGCTACCATAGTCAAGTATTGTTGAACTTCAGATGGTGTTAATTACATTCACAAATAGCCAAACCTCAAGCTAGGACTGTGTATTTCAGTCCTTGGTCAATAATACTTCAGATCCATTATAGAAGTCAGTGCCAACTGCATTATGTGTACACATTTTCTGCCAATATGAGCGTAATCAATGCCTTCTATCTCTTATTGATAGTCATAAAGGGATGATCCCAAAATCTGAGATGCCCCAGCTTGTAATTCTTAATCAATGATTTAATCAGAAATCTGATTTAGCTTATCTAAAGATTTAACATCTGTCATTCTACTTTTCTGGACAGGCATGAACCAAAAAGACAAGAAACAGAATATTATAGAACAAGATAAGCTGATCCAACAGAAGTGTTCGCTTGTTTAACTAGAGCAACCTTTCCTGGCTAGGGATTTGAAGGATGCAACAAAAAATTCAGCTAATAATTTCATGCAAGATTGTCTTTTTTTTTGTAACAGAAGATTATTAGAAAGAGAGGAAATAAGAGAGGACAAAATACCGTTTAATAAGGAAGGAATAGCCAAAAACATAAGGAAAAGTACAGAGAAAATGAACAGCTCAATCCCAGTCAGATAAAGAACAAAGAACAACCCTGCTAAACACCCCCTCCCCCCGAAAAAACCATTGCAAATTCTCTAGAAGGTGGTGAGTTAAAAAGGTGTTGGAACATCCTCTTATTACATTTCAATCACAAAACCGAAAGAATAGCAAAAGAGCTCCTTTCTAAACTCTCATGAGCTTTGCTCCTATTCTGTTGAAGATGGAAGAGATGAAAATATTGGAGGTGGCAAGCAAATCTGCCTCCCCGGACAATGCAAAGAATTCAAAGATCTCCCAAGCCACAAATATGTACAATAAACGACTCCTACTCTCAAACTTTGACAACACATTGTACAAATGACAGGTGGCCTAGCCCCATGCAGTCTGTGTGATTGTGTGTGGTAACAAATCATTGTGTTAATCTGATCAAGTACCAGAATCCAAGCGAAAAAGTTTTTCTTCCAAAAGGGATTGGTGAAGATTAGATTCCTAATCAAGGGATGATGGGAGCAAAACTAGAAGGAATATATGCAAGTAGGCTTGGGAATCTGAAGACCAAAATCCAACATAGAAAAGATTATTTTACCAGCCAGTAGATTAGGAGAGAAGACATTAAGATGTTCAGTTAAGTGCATGTGTCCGACTGACCGACATGAGATGACATGTTGCTTAGATTATCTAATTTTAGTGTCATAACCTTGTTAGACAGGACATGTCTGGTATGGGTGTGGGAGATGTGCCCAACACTTGATGTGCATGTTGGACACTTGATGATCTAGACAAAGAGGTTACCATATAAGATAATATAAAGATGATAATAAAGACTCTTTCGTTAGATATTGAAACAAACACATAAATGGAAATAAACATTCTTGATTGTCTTAAATGTTTTTGTTGGTTTTTTAAAAATAAACACTTATTCAGCTATACATTACTAACTTGTATCATTTTTTCATTCACTGCCAGCATGAGTGCTACTTTTTACTAAAAACCGCATTTTGTTATAGTTTCCTAAAAACTTATGTTAGTTTTGTTATCTTTCATATCAGATGACTCCAAGCACCAACATCCAACTAGTGCACTATTATTGACAAATTCCCTGTATGTTTGACTATAAAAATAATTGACTAGAGACACTTAAATCCATATCAATACCAGACACTTGAAAGCAAGGGAAGAAAATCATCAACCTTCACCGTCATTGACAATAGAAGTCAAGAGGAGGAAAGCTACTTTCCTATAGAGCTCCTATTAGTTGCTCAAGTTAATTAATACTGCAGGAAAACCACTGGAAACAATCATAAGCCTCAAACTAGCTGTCTTCATAAAATGACCTGTAACTAGATCAAGTCAAAGTACTCAACAAATTGGTAACATAACCCGGTTGAGTATGAGTTATAGAGATATTCATTGGGAGGGTAGTTTTATATTTTAATATTGTCGTAAGAAGTGTATATTAATAAGAAATTGTGACAAGGAAAATGTAAGCTGATTTTTTCTTAATAGAAATAATTTTTTTTAAATTCAAGATATCGAAGGGTTCTCTCTTAACAAGGCTTTATTAATTTTTCAAGGTAACTCGTAAGGAAAAAGAAATCCCTCAGAACACCAACCCTCAATTAGATATCTATTAACAAAGACCTGTAACTAGATAACAATCAAGAGATCTAACATAATCGTTATTCTTTTCTTGAAAGAAATTAAAATACCACTTATAGATTCTATCTTAATCATAATCTAATTGTGACTAGAGAAGCGTAAAAGAATTAAAACAATAAATAAATTCCTAAAAAGTATTACGAATTCATAATCTTACCCACACAATTACAATAGATACCAGATCTGAAAGACATACAATTCCATCTTTCAGAAAAAAAAAAAAAGGAAACACAATTCCAAGATCTATTTAAAAGATCTAACTAACTATTTGTGTCACCCAAAATTATACCTGTTTGGCAAACTCAAAAGATGTGCCTATACCTGCTTCCTATTTAGAATCTTATAAAAAACATTTTAAACACTAGAAAAAGCATACTGACCCTCGACCTTTTGCGTAGCTACTAGCAAAGGGAGCTTCACTCTTAACAACATCAACTTACCCACCTGTCTAGAATATTTTCCATGTTGTTTTACCAAGACTTAATTAGTAACATCTTTTATAAGACACTTTACAAGCATGTATATGTTTATTTTAAATCGGCAACTAAATGCTATCACTTACTTATAAGCACCTAGTGTTTCAAAAACTAAAACTATTTTATTAATATAGGTACAAGAATGTAAGAAATCCTAAGCCAAAAAATCTAGTTCACCAAGACTGCCAATCCAAAAACCTTAATAATTCTAACCTACAAACCTAACCCCAAAAAGTGGTTGGAGAATCAAATGGAAGGGAAGGGAGAAAAAGAAAAAGAACAAGCTTCCATAAATATCCGTTGATCCAAACTAGGCCCTTCCATCAAGGTTCATGTAACCACGCATATATCACAAATAGAAAACAAGAATTTGGATTTTTAACCAAAGATAGAAAGAAATGCTCTGGCATTAGCAATATAAATCAAAACAAAAGAACTAGCTTTCACAAGGAAACAATGCAAGATAATGATAAACAAATTATAGTAGAAGTACAAATAGGTACTAAATAGGATTAACACAAATGTTCTTCCATAGATATGGAAACCAAATATGGTTTATCTCCTAATGTTGATTTGCTATTGGAGTTCAATAATGGTAACTTGTTACTCCATTATCATGCGGCCAAGCAGATTTGGAAAACCAAAAACTCTCCTTTACCTGAGGACTTGAGGTTCTGTCCTGCTACATTGGGCTCTTCCAGTTCTGATCATTTTCAACAGCATTGAAGGCGTGAAGAGCATGATGTTTTACCAAAACACACTACTTTTGCTGGTCTATGCGTTCAGTACTTGGGACAAAATGATAAGATCTTCCAACCGCACTCAGTTCCCAGATTTCCTTTGGAATAGAACGGTGATCTTGGCTTATTGTTTTCAGGTCTTTTAATGAATGGATATTTACCTCTTTGCTCATTCTCTTTGTTTCATTTATGTTTTTGTTCTAGGAGAATACCATATCCTCCCTTTTCTGTACCTTCTCTCTTTCTTACAATTTTTCTTTTCTTGTAGAAAATTTTAATATGAGTAAGTGTGATGAAAATTCTTGGGCTATATTGTTGATGAGCTTCCTCTCACAAATGCGTTACCTACAATATTTTCTATAACATATGCCACACAGCACAACTTTAGAGGCAAGAAGGAACAAGATTGGGCTGTATCATTATGAACTTTTAGTTGTATATTACTTTCTATCACATATAGCACAAGGCACAGCCTTTGCGGCTAAAATGCATTGACTCTAGCACATGCCATAACAAGATTATGCACAATAAAACAGGAACAAGCAACATTCACCATAATCATGATTGATGGGGACAAAAATGTATACCTTCTCCTTTGCCCAGCCAAAAGCAAAGTTATATATTTCACGGAACTTTTCTGCTAAAGCACAAGAAGATCAATTTAGAGACAGCATAAAACAGGTAATCCATGACTCTCAACAGTTACATTTTTTACTTTTAAAAAAATTAAGAAATAAATACACCATAGTCATAATCGTTGAGGAATTTTATTTATTTTACAATTCATTTCACCAAATAAAAGTTAGAACTTAGTAAATAATGAAATATATGAACCACCATACTTACGTTCATCTTTCAGCTCAGAGCGCATGAATGGTATCCTTTCACGGAACTTTTCCAGAGAATCTATCCTGCCACCAAATAATTTAGCTTTCTATAAGACTTCTATCGAAGAAATCCACAAAATCCTAACCATTAATCATTAGAATCTAGAAACAAGTAACAAAAGCATAATGATTTATGTCCTCACCCTAATGCCTGTAATCCACCAATGAACTCCTGCTTAGAGAACTCACACATTGTGGCAGCCTTCATGTGCCACGAAACAACTAGCTGCAACAAAGACAAAAAAGCCGAATCACCAGAGGTATCAGCCAAATGAATAACTTATGCAATTGAATATCAACAATATGAAAATTAGAGATTAAAACCAAACAGACACACAATTGTAATGATAACTAAAGATTTAAGTTTAACCAAAGTCAAGCAAAGAACAGAAACTTTTCAACCCCATGCAAAACTACTTAAAATCCACATAAAGATCCAGTCTGGAAAGAGAATTGTCCCAACTCATCAATATGACCTATAATCATGAAATTTCATCCACATGCACAAGCAGATGGCAGCAGAGCCTCGGGAGCATGAGTTATTTTCGGCGTATAAACAATTCGCAATTGAGATCAATCAATATTTTAACCTAAAAGTAGATAATAATTTATATTTTGTAGGCATAAATTAACACTTCTCAAGAAAAAGAAAACATGTTTTGAGAGACCTTAATGGAAAGTTTCTACTCCTCTCAAATCTTATGTACATATTTCCTCACCACATAACCAAACTTTCTGAATTCGTCTCTTAAGGAGTTGGGGTAAAGAAAGAAGCTAAGATCCATTTGAAAGGTCCCCTTTTTGTAGCCAGATCCTAATGCTAGAATCTTCAAGGATTAGGTATCCTCCCAGTATCTGGGATAGGATGACTTTCTTGAACTCTTTGTGGGCCAAGGCTCAAGTGTGTTCCAGAGATGTCTCTTTGAACTTGTTATAAAGGGATTAGGATGCTGTTTTGTATTCCATTTTTCTGACTTGTTTATTTTCTCCTCCTGTTCTTCTTGGAGGCCTAAGAGGATGGCTTATCCTACTCACTTGTACTTTCTTCTTCTTCTTCTTCTCTCTCTCTCATAGTAAAAGAAGTTTTATTGAGAAAATGGGGAATGGAAAGAAAACAGCAGGTAAGTTATCCAACTGAAGCCAAAGAAACATAACAGAAACTAAAAGTAGATAACACAGAAGAGGACTCAGATTACGTGACTATAGTATCCAAATTCCTATAAAGACCAGTAAGGGAAAGGTCAGAATATTTCCAATGAGCCTTGGCCCAAAAGGAAGCCATCAAAGTCATCTTTTGTAAAATAAGCATGTCTGGCAAAGATTGGCTATCAAATATTTGCAGATTTCTTTCTAACCAAACTTTCCAAAGACCTGCAAACAATGCTCCTTGCCACAGTGGTCTAGGCTTCTTTCTAACTGAAACCACTAATATTGGTGTTGATGAAATATAAGGAGTAACCCATGATAAGTTAAAAGTGTCAGATAGTCTGCTCCATAGCCTCCACGCCATCTCACATCGTAGAAAGAGATGATTATATGTTTCCCCTCCTTTATGACACATTAAACACATTTCAGGAGACAAAGCTCAATTGGACCAACAAATTTGCAAGACATTGGTGTAGTCGATTCAGAATTGCTATCCACACGAAAACCTTCACGTTTGAAGGGACCTTGATTTACTAGAAAGCTTTGGTAAGAGTGTTGGGGTAAGAAATCTTTTTTATGTGATCAAAAAATGATTTACAGGTATATGTCCCCAATTATTTAAGGGTCCATACCCTGCAATCAGACTGCTCAAAGGGTTGAAAAGATTGTAACAAATTCGTCATGTTAAAGAGTTTTGGTTTCTTTCTCTATCATTCAAAGTTGGGAGAAAATGAAAACACCAAATGAGAGGACCGTTAGAAAAGCAAAAATACTTGCTGATCGGAGTTTTGTGCTAACATGATATGCGAAAAAATGTGGAAACTGGGTAGCCAAGGTCGGTTGCCCCTCCAAAGATCTTCCTAAAAAAGGACCTTGGAACCATCTGACACTTTCTACCTAGTTAGAGGTGTATAGATGTTACATATCAAAAAAGAATATAGATGTTATGCAATCCTCATTCTTATCTGCTCTCTTTAAACCTTCCCCTCCATCTATTTCTTCTCAATGAAAACCCTAGAGATCTTCTTTGTTAAGTTGTTGAAGTTGCGGATCAATGATGGAGACAGAGATTTTTGCTTTCCAGGCAGAGATCAACCAGTTGCTGAGTCTGATTATCAAAACCTTCTACAGCAACAAGGAGATCTTTCTTCATGAGCTTATCAGCAATTCTTCTGATGCGCTGGATAAGATCAGGTTCGAGAGCTTGACAGACAAGAGCAAGCTTGATGCTCAACCTGAGCTTTTCATCCACATTGTCCATCATTGATAGTGGTATTGGCATGACTAATGCCTGATTTGGTGAACAATCTCGATACTATTGCAAGGTTTGGTACCAAGGAATTCATGGAAGCATTGGCGGCCAGAGCTGATGTGAGCATGACTGGGCAGTTTGGTGTTGGTTTCTTCTCAGCTTACTTGGTTGCCGAGAAGGTCATTGTCACCACAAAAATATTTCAAAAGAATAAAATAGATGTTAAGCAAATAAAATAGATGTTAAGCAAACTGGAAATAAGCTTCCATAGACTTTTGTGTTGTATGGATCTTGTGGCCACTGCATCCCAACTATTCCACTTACTCCCGTGAACACTTTTGATTACTTTATACCATAAAGAATTACGTTTCTTCGAAAAAAGTCTGAGCCACTTAACCAATAATGATAAGTTCATAGATTTAAGGTTCCCCATGCCCCAAGCTACAAAAGCTTTAGACCTGCAAAACACCTCCCGTTTCACTAAATGATCTCTCCTCTCCTTACTGTTACCGGCCCGTAAGATTTTCCTCTTTGCACCATCTAAGTGCTTAATCACACCAGTGGGGACCTTAAACAAAGACATGTAGTAAATAAGGATACTAGACAAACATGCCTGAATAAGACTGATCCTACCTCCCAATGAGAACAGACTTCCTTTCCAATATTGTAAGCGCCTACTCACTTTACAGACCACCGCATTCCAAAATGACTTACACCTAGGGTTACTGTCCAAAGGAATGCCTAGGTATGCAATGGGCCAAGCTAGGGTCACGCATCTAATTGTCTCAGCTAGATTGTTCACTATGCTGTCTGGTTTATTAATACCTACAACTCCACATTTTTCCATGTTAATGTGAAGCCCAGAGCTATGCTCAAACATCCTAATGAACGTGAGTGCCTTAGAGATAAGACCTATTTATCATGTAATAGGAATTCATTTCTCTATCTATCAGTAATACTTCCTTTTTCATAAAAAAAAACCAACATTTCGAAATTCAGAATAGGTAATCCAGAAACCAGAAGCAACGGATTCAGGGTAGTAAAGTATGCATACCATGACTATATCTTGAGGATCCACCTGCCAAAAAATAAAGGTTCATATGTCAATCGTACTGTGAAAAATAAATGGTTTTAGGCTTTGAGATGCCTTCAATATAACAGATAATAATTCCAAAATAATCTTGAGCTGAAGATTAATGCCAACAGTAGTATACTACTCCAAGATGAGTGAAATGTAAATAAGTAGGACAGTTACGGGGATCAAGAATACTAATCAACTGACAATAAGAATGGCTACCTGTAGGTCATTGCAAAGGAGAGTGATCCCATCAGCCAGTATCATATCAGAATATGGATCTGCAGAATATGTTGGAAAAACATTTAGCATAACAGTCATTAAAAGCTGTTTCAAAAACAAAAAAAGCTATCTGTACAAGGTGCATTCATGACTAAAGAAAGAAACTGTATGTCAAATTGCTGAACTTGTTTCGGATCTTCGTTTTGAAAAGATAACAACAAACCTTTTTTGAATCTTATCACCAAAATAGGCCTAGTTTTTATATTGTTGTAAAATAACTGTAAGAAAAAAGAGGTTTAATATAGACATCTTTCGACCACAGAAGGAAAAAAGAAAAGAAGACAATTATTTGTCTAAGCATTAAAGAAAAGAAGACAATTATTTGTCTAAGCATCGCACATCAAAATATAAGAAATGCAGTGATGCTTTCTCAAACTGAAGCTAAACAAATAATTAATTTGATTATAATAGTAACATCCCAATTTAACAATCAACCAAACGAGATTATCAGAGATTATGATAAAAATGCATGAAATTTAGCAAACCATTCCTCAGTTAATCTAATATGGTCCCTAATTTAGTATCTAAATTATAGGTTTGGAAAATTTGGAAACAAGAAAGAGGATCTGCAGAATGTAACTACTTCTTATCTGTCCTGTGCTTACTAGGTTGATTTGGGAGTCAAGAGAGAACCAATATCTTCAAGAGTTTTTTTTTTTTTTTTGTGAAAAGAAAAGAGGAAGTATATATTCACAAGCACCAAGGGGGTTCAACCCAAAACTGAACATCTTCAAGAGTTATAGTAAATAATTTTCTTTCTGTAAAACTCTTATTGCCAACAAGGACATAATACTATCCCTAGGTAACTTTTCATAACTAAACACCTCACACATCTAATAAACAAAAGACATAAATGAGACAAAAAGAATTAACTGATAAAAGCTAAAATCTAATAAAGAAAACTCTCTTGATGCAACCAAGACTTTATCCTAACTGAATCTTTCTGTGCCAAATCTGTTGAGATGCATATGCTTTTTTTAATGCTAAAATAGTAATAATACTGTTACAATCTAGAAGATACTTCATAAACAGTATGTTTACTTTCTTTTCTTTTTCAACATTGTATGGTTTTCGTAATATAAAGAAAAGTAATATTTTTTACAACATGGTATCGGAGCTTGGTTACTGTTGAAAAAAAGAAAAAGATGTTGTGAATAATATTGTAACTTCCATAGAGTTATCTGTTGGGGAAAAAAATCTTTTGAGCAATAGGAACACATGGTGGTTTTTCTTGCTCCTCCACTTTAAGGTCCATGGATATGCATGTTACTGCAGACAAAATAGAGATATTTACTTGTTCATTAGGAGCTAAATCATAAAGATCATAGGATAACCATTATCCCTTCCTTGCATCTCTTTTTGTTTCATTATAACATGAAAGTTATTCTTCTTTTGGCATTCCTAACTCGTTTCCACTCTTTCCACACTTAAATTAAACAATATCCTTACTTTTAGAAGGAGTCTTAGAAATTGTTTTTGACCAATTCTTTAGCTTACCTTTTCATCCAAAGGTATCCATAGAAGTGCATTCCATGACCAAAAGTTCAATGGTCTTCGGAATTGGATATTTCACATATTCTTCCAAGTCAAGAGCAGTTTGGTAAGATTGTGCTATGATTGGAGGAGGCTGCCAACTTAATCCTCTTTTAATATCAACTACTTTGAATCAAAATGTTGTTTGACTATCATCTTGTACTATCTCTAAATTTTAATTCTTCAAACTTTTTTGAGTGTACTTGTTGATATGAATATTTTGTTTTCTAACTAATTACGATATTTTCTTATATAATTCTTACCATTAATTACTTCCGTAATATTGTAATTATTTAGAATCTCAACTATAAAGGTAATTTCCCTATGTGTCGTTTGTAATACCAAACTAATAAAAAATAAATTAAATATTTTTTCTCAAATTTCTAAATAGCATCAGAGCAAAATAAGGGTATTTTAGGATTTTAATTTTAAGATTTCTTTCAATTCCTAGAATATTCTCAAACACCTACCCAAATGTAATCATTGCCTCAATGCTGGCTGGCCAGCCGCCCTTCTCCGGTGAGCATCTCCACCCTACCTGATCGCCTTGCTCCAGCCATTCATGCATGGCTGTTCGTCTGGCCCTTCGTGCAGTAGCTGCTTCATGTTTCTCCTTCATGCACACCCAACCCAACTCAGTTCTCTCCTTTGCGCACGGCTCTTTCCGTCACATTGTCCCTTCGCTCACGGCTCTCACCTTCGCGCATCGCAAATTTGGTCTCGTCCGACCAATCTGCTCTAATTCACGCACGGCCATTCGCGCAAGAGGCTGCTTCGCGCGTGGGTTTTGCTGGTTTCACAGCAAGCTCCTGCTGGTTTTTGCTTCTCTGTTTAGCTGCACTCAATTTTTCACACGGACCGCTGGTTTTGCTTCTCTGTTTTGTCGCACACAGGTTCTTTTCTTGCTGTTCTCTAGTGGTCATGATCTGGCTGGTATTTTTCATCGCTTATTCGCGGTGTTGCTCCTCTTCCGCTCCAGATTTTGTGGCATTATTCCTCTCAGATTTTGTGGTATTATTCGCAGTGTTGTTCTCCGGCATCACAAATTTTTTCTGGCCTCTATGTTGTTTTGGAGGTTTGTTCTATCCCTATGAAATTCGTTATTGGTTATTATTCTTTTTCTTGTTTCTAGTACTCAAACATGACAGAAGTAAAGAAACTACTAGTCCCTAATTCTGACAACACATCATTGCAAGTAAGTCTTATAAATCTTGATTGAACTAATTATCTTATTTGGTCAAAATCTTGTTTACTGTTTATCAAACTAGAAGATTGCAGGATTATTTTACTGATAATGAGAAGAAACCAGATGTCAGTAGTTTAAAATATCACATATGAGACTCCGAAAACTTCTTGGTAATATCTTGCCTCATTAATTCCATATAAGCTCACATTACCCGAAAATATTTGTTGCTCAATATTGCTACAAAAATATAAAAGGTAGTGTCTCTAACATATTCATAAGTGGACAATGATGCTCAAATTTATGAACTCCGGAATAAGATTCACAGCACAAATCAATGAGAGTTGATTATCCCTTAGTTTTTTTCTAAACTTAGTGAACTATGGCAGGATCTCGATTACTATCAAGATTTTCAGCCAGATTGTTCCGACGATGCTGTTAAATTTTGAAAAATGATAGAAAATCAGCGGATTTATAATTTCTTGGCCGGTCTCAATGCCAAATATAATCATATACAAATTCAAGTACTTGGTAAAGATCTCCTTCCCTCATTAGAACAAACCTATTCTTATGTTCAACAAAAAGAAAATAAAAAAATTGTTATACTCCACATAACACCAGTTGAGAAAGCTGGGTTAATTGCTCAGTCTGATCACTCCAAAGACCAATGGAATCGTGACTATTGCAGCAAGCCAAGACACACTAAGGAGACTTGTTAAAAATTGCATAGACGACCCACTAGAGGTCGTGGGGGAAGGAAAAGAGGACCTATGAGAGCTCAAGCACACTTGGTTGAGACAAGTAAAGCACCTGACACACCAACAGTTGAAACTTTTTCAACCGAAGAGATTTAAAACCTGAAGTGTATTTTATCTAAACTTAACTCTTCAACAACTATTAGTGCATCAAATATGGTACAATCAAGTACTCTTTCTCTCTCTCATATTTTCACTCATGATATTTGAATTATAAACTCTAAAGCTAAGAGATACATGACAGGCTCTTCCACTAAATTTCTAATATATTTTTTTCGTACTAAATAAGAAAATGTTCGTATAACAGATGGGTCATATACTACTGTATCTAGAACATATTTCATTAATTGTACCCAAACTATTATATTGTCTTCAGTTTTACATGCGCCTAGTTTTCCTAATAGTCTATTATCTATTAGTACCATTATTCGAGATCTAAACTGTAGAATTTTTTCCTGATTATTGTATATTTCAGGATCTTCAATTAAGAAACAGGATTGGCATTGGTATACTACAGGATGACTTACATGTGTTAGAGAGAAATCAAAATCTAATTGAGAATCAAGCCACCACTGAGAACAAGGAAGTCAATCTGAAAATACTACAATGGGCACCGGTGATTGAGGCACCCTTCTTTTTCTGTTTTAGAAAAATTATATCCTAATTTGTTTAAGAAAACTTCTATGAATTCTTTATTTTGTTATACATGTGAACTTACTAAACATAAAAATAACTCTTATTATTTGAATAATAATAGAAGTTTTAGTCATTTTATGACTATTCACTCTAATGTGTGAGAACCTACTCAGAATACCTCTTTATCCAGTCATTGATGGTTTGTTACTTTCATTAACTGTTGCACTTGCTTAACATAGATTTACATGTTGAAAGCAAAAAATGATGTGTTTTCGTGCTTTAAATTATTTCATAAAATGATATGCACATAATTTGATACTTAAATTAAAATTTTGAGAACTGACAATTATACGAAATATATGGATAGTGGGTTCCACACTTACTTGGAGTCAAATCGATAATTCACCAGACAACTTGTGCCTACACCAGTAAACAGAATCGATCTGCTAAAGAAAAAACAGACACATACTGGAGATACCTCGATCACTAATGTTCACCATTAATCTACCTAAGAGTTATTGTAGAGATACAGTTCCCTCAGCTGCCTACCTTACTAATAGAATGTCTTTACGAATTCTTTATTTTAAAAGTCTTCTAGAGATTTTGTAAGGTACAAATTCTTATACTATTCCCCCTAAAGTGTTTGGATGTGTTTGTTTTGTCCATATTAAAAATCTGAGTGACCTGAAACCTAGAGCTCTCAAGTGTATATTTGTTGGATATTCTTTTACTCAAAAAGGTTACAAGTGTTATCATCTACTGTCTAAAAAATATTTTATGATTACGCATGTTACTTTTAAAAAATCTAAACCATACTTCAGCTCCACCCCAACACTTCTTCAAGGGAAAAATGAAATGGAAGAGGTGATACCTAGTTCGGTAACCTTTGACAGTCATACTCAGGAGTAGAATTCTATGCCAGAGGATCTTATTCAAGAAGAAAATGTTGGACGACTAGATAAACCGAACTTGAAGAGGTATTCAAGGAGAGATAAGATAGAAAAAGTCATCATACAGTCTATCCCATGTCAAGAATCTTTCTCAATTCCTGAAGATACTGGTGAGTCATCTTTATTTTATGAATTATCTGATAAACTCATTGCTTTTAAAAAATGGATCAGAACTTCTACTAAACATCCTATGTCTAATTTTATTTCCTATGACTCTCTATCTCCCTCCAATAGAGCCTTTGTCTTATCTGTTTCCTCTGTATTTATTCCACAAGATTTGAGAGAAACTCTAGAAGATTCCAAATGGAAGGAAGTTATGATTAAAAAAATGAAAGTATTTTTCAAAAAATGAAACATGAGAGGTTATTTCAACCCCAAAAGGAAAGAAAATGGTTGGTTGCAAGTGGAACACAAAACAGATGGGTCGATTGAGAGATACAAAGCCAAACTAGTGGCTAAAGGAGTTTACTCATATCTATTGAGTTGACTATTAGAAAACTTTTGCACCTGTCGTAAAAATAAATACAAATAGAATACTGTTATCCTATGCAGCTAATCTTAATTAGAACTTACACTAGTTTGATGTAAAAAATATTTTCCTCCATTGGGACTTAGAGGATAAAATATATATGAAAATTCCACCTGAATTTGAAAATGAAAGAGCACAAGGGAATGTTTGCAAATTAAAGAAGGCCTTGTATGGATTAAAACAATCTCCAAAAGTATGACTTGAAAAGTTTAGAAAAAACTATGATTTTGTTCAGATATCAATAAAATAATGTTTATCATACCTTCTTCATCAAGCATTGTGAGGGTAAGATCACTCCTCTCATTATTTATGTAAATGGTATTATGGTGATTAGAGATGATACAAAGGACATGACTCAATTAAAGAGACTTTTTACTCGAGAATTTGAAATCAAGAATTTAGAAAAATTGCAGTACTTTCTGTGAATTGAGGTTGCTAAGTCTAATAAAGGAATTTTTATTTCTCAAAAAAAGTATATCTTAGATTTGTTAAAAGAGACTGGAATGATAGGTTGCAAGCCTGCTAATCCCTTATTGAAAGTAATCACAAACTACAAACTGATAGTGGTATATTAATTGACATGGGAAAATATCAGAGATTGATTGGAATACTCATTTATCTCTCACATACCAGACCAGATATAACATATGCAATTAGCCTGATGAGTGACATGCATGATCCTCGCGAGACTCATTTACATGTTGTCTTTCGAATATTATAATATCTGAAATCTGCATTAGGAAAAAGTTTACTCTTCTCCATAAATGGTCATCTTAAGATAGAAACATTTACAGATATTGATTGCGCTGGATCTCCAGATGATAGAAGGTCAACTACCGGTTATTGCACACTCGATAGAGGTAACTTCATTACATGGAAAAACAAGAAACAGAGTGTAGTCATCCGTTCTAGTGCTGAAACAGAATATAGAACAATGGCTCAAGGGGTATGTGAATTATTATAATTGCAAAAACTAATGAAGAAATTAAAATTGTTTAAAGAATGAAACCTATCATTGTTTTATGATAATAAAACAACCATTAATGTTGCCCAAAATCTATTTCAACATGATCGGACGAAACACATTGAAATTGATCGTCACTTCATAAAAAGAAAGTGGTTGATCGCTCCTTATGCTTATATCATGTATCTTCTAACAATTAGGTGACAGATATCTTCACTAAAGGACTTTACAATAAAACTCTTCACAACTTGATATGCAAGTTGGGTATGTATAATATCTTTGCACCAACTTGAGGAGTGTTGACATAAATATTTTGTTTCCTAAATAATTGTAATATTTTCCTATACAGCTCTTACCATTAATTTCTCTCATAATTTTGTAATTATTTAGAATCCCAACTATAAAGATTTTTTTTTTTTGAAAGAAAAAGTCTCTACTATAAGAATAATTTCCCTATTTGTACTTAGAAATTTTGTATATATATGTGTAGTCTGTAATACCAAAGTAGTTGTGAAAAATAGAGTAAATATTTTTCCTCAAATTTCTATAATACTTCACTTTATATCACATGTTTCAATTTCTAGTTGACTCCTTATATTCTCATCAATACTGGACCACCATAATTTTGCAAGTCCAAAAAACTTCATTTGGCATGCATCTGACATGTCAAACCAGTTCAAGTAATCTTCCATTAAGATAAAGCAGCAAAGGAAAAAATCAGGATCTTTTTTTTTTTTGAAGTAAAAAAAATCCGGATCTCTTCTTCTATCAAAATATGAGTTTGCTCCTATGTTTAGTGAAGCACTATATTAACAAATATTAGAAAAAAAAATGAAATTATTTGCATTACAATAGAAAAATAAAGAGGAATTAATAAAAGAAAATCTACCCTTAACTACTTTTATATTTAGCAAAATTTTCATTCTTGTTAATACTCCTATACTTAGCCCTATGATGGTGAGAGTGTATGGCAACCTCGCCCCAAAGTTTGGGTAGCCATTCCATTGGTAGGAGCTCCAAGGGGAATGCTTAAAGTCTGGCACACTAGAGTTGTAAGTACGGTTGATGTGGTTGAGAAAGTTTTCAATTTTATAGACCAAAACCATAATAATAAACTCCCAAATAGTATATTTAATAGAATTATGATTTCTGATCCATCAGGCAATCCAAAACTTCTCCATTTTGCATCAAGTTCACCCTAGTCTATATCCAATTTGAGATTAAGATCCATAGAAGCATCAACTAGTTTAGATCCTAACTTCCCTGCCTCATTAAGAAGATAAAAGATATGCTTTCTTTGTGACAAACAAGTTTCCAATTTTAATGTAGCTATTTTTTATACACAAACGGGATATCGGACAATATGGTCAACTTTAAATTCAAATTTCCTTGATAATTTAGGAAACTAAAACTTGGACAGCAAGAATGAAGATCTTACTAAACATAGGAGTAGTTAAGGCTGGATTTTCCTTTATTAATTCATCTTCGAATTCCTATTTTAGTGCTACAAATTCTCTCTTTTTTTAACTTTTTCCTATCAGTATTAAGAGTACTTTACAGTTCTGTTTTTCCTTTTTATGTAGAAATAGGTTATATCTAATTCTAGGGAGTCTAATATATAAGAAACAAATCCTTCATATTCACTTCATTATTAATAATCTTTTCTAAAGAAGTCTCTAAAATTTTCCTAGTAAATTTCAAGGTATTTACTGCTAGTATAGCAACTAGCCCATCTACAGGTCTACATTGAGTCACATGGTATCAGAGCAAGGCAAATCTAATATGGCTGAAGGCAAACACAAGCACACCATCCTAATGACGGGGATCAAGGAATAAAGACCCTATAGGCAACAATTTAAAAACAACATGCAGGAGAAAGTTAGGGAGCACAGCCTTGAGGGGATCTACAAAATGCTAGTTGGAATTATTCTGGAAGTAAACAAGAATCCTAATGAAGCCAGGGAATAACCAAGCTGGAGACTTAATTGAATTTTAAATTGTATTAACACATGCATTATACTTCGGAATTACAGCAATATGTTTCAAATTCTTATCATAAATGTGCTAAAATAGATAAACAAATATATATATGGAATAAGTCAAGTAAAAATGTAAATCTTGCCTTTATATCTCTTATAAAGCTCCTCCAAATGCCTAGTATCAGTGTAAGTTCTAATTTGGGGCTGGCTGTAAAATACATCAAATGCACCTTCAAGATTCCAATCACTAGCCTTTAAAGCCTGAAGAGCAACCTTTTCACTGCAATTATATTCCATAAAAGAATATTTCAAAAAATTATATTCCATAAAAGAAAAAGAATTATCAAACCGCAAAGCCTCCATGCATCAATTACAATAGACACATATTCATAAGGGCCTATAAACACCCACCAACTCACTCACATATGATATGAATACATGTAGACACACAATTAGACAGGCCTGCCAAGGACACCAATAACCAACATAAACATCAAGCATCTCATGTTTCAACTAAATCATGGATAACATCAGGGTGAACTACATCATTAGTCCAAAGACTTCTATTAATGTATAAATAATAAATTGATCTACTCTATCAGCTGCAACGTTTGGGATACTTGACTATAATTAATTATTTGACACAATAAAAGAGCTAGATGTCTAGAATCAATATCTAGCTCTCACCACTTCCTACAAATAGAATTTTATCAAAGTAAAGAGAGCTTATGCTTTATCACTCTTTCAGTCTAGCAACGATAGCACATGAAAGGTGTGTTAACCTATAAATAATAAATTAGGTGATTTATTATGAACTTAAGCTTTTATATATAGTTTCAACTCCATTTCCTTGGTTCTCATTCAGATATTTTGAGAACAACTAAAGTTGAGGATTTCAAGCCTATGCCAAGGTGCTAGCCAAAAGGTCCATTAGGGGTTGGGGAGGCAAACTATAGGTGCCACTTTGATCGCTAATGAGGTTGTCCACTCTCTGCAAAGAAGGATGGTGAAAGCTTATTTTGCAAGAATGATTGTAGGGGAAAAAAATCTTGACCATTTATTTTGGGAGCTCCTGTTCCAGATGTTGAAGATAGTTCATTCTTGGGAGAGATGGTGTTTGTGAATGGGCGCTTACATCACCTATACCTCCTCAGCGGTTCTCATCAAGGGAGATCCTACAAATTTTTTTCTTCATACCCTCAAGAAATCTTAAACAAGGGGATCCCTTTTTTCTCTCTTCTTTTCATTTTTTCATGGAGGCCCTACAAACTGTTGCTAGCACTAAAAAGTGGCTGTTAATCCAAGGTTTGTGAGAGGTAGAGGATTCTCTAGAGCTAGACAAGTGTTTTGCTTATTGACTCTTATTTTTGCAAATCAAATTCTAAGCTCGTCATAATCATCATATGCATTTTCCTTCGCCCTAAGCTGTCTACAGCTTAAAGATCAAGTCAGCTAAATCGAGGAAGAATTAACATGGGAAAGGGTTGGAGATGGGGTTATTTGCAGAAATCATGAGCTGAAAAAAATGTCCTCTTTGCCTTTGGAATATATTGCTTAGCCTTTAGAAGCTAAATTCAAAGACAGCCATTTGGAATCCTGAAGTGTCTAGTTGGGAAAAACCTAGCTAGTTGGGAGATGGGATTTTTATCGAGGGGAGAATTATTTGTCAAAAGCACTTTGTGTAATCTACCCATGTATTAGCTTAGCTCTCTTGCTCCCATTCTGGTCAACTAACTGCAAAACTTGATCACTCCGATTTCAACTTCTCGAGGTTATTTGAAGGCTCGAAGGAAGTTTCATGTGACACCCTTGGATGTAGTTTAAGTAACTAGTTAGCAAGGTTAATCTTATAATTGCCTCTCATTCACTTCGCTCCTTGCATCTAAAAAAAATTTAAAAAAAATAGGGCGCTCCTTGAAAAATGGCCTCTGAGGGTGGTGGAAGTATTGGCTTGATGAGAGTGGCTGCAAGGCCAAGTTGTCTAGAGATTCTTGTTGGTGGTTTTATTGAAAACAATCAATTTCGAGTTGGAAGAGAGTTCTATGCGTGTTTTCAATTGAACATTGGCTTTAGTCAAGTGTGAGATTTTGGAAGGATAAGTGGCAGAAGGTGACCATTTGCAATAGAGACACCTAGTTGTGTACTCCTTGTCTAAAAGAAAGTACATTGTGGCATGTTAGCACTCCTCTCTAGCTATTAGCTGGTGGTGTTGATGTCAGCCTACATCACCTCTCCCTCTATATAGTGGACCTCACTGGTGGGATGAAATTATATGGTGCAAACGACTCATTCAGCACACAATCTTTCTACTTGGGCCGAGAATTGCTTCTCTACTTGGGAAGCTATGAGAAGAGAGGAGAATCCTTATTATCGACCATCTTCAGAAGAGAGAAGATTTTAGTGAATAGTTGTTATCTTGTAAGAGCACAATTAAGACTAGATATTTGCTTTACTAGGCCCTCCTTCCATCTCCAGTCATACCCAGTTGTGTATTCATTATGTAAAAGAAAGTAGATTGTGCCATGTTAGCAATTCTCTATGGTTACCAACAAGTGGTTCTTGATGACAACCATTTGCAAAATTTGAATGATTAAGAGGAAGAAATATGTGCTAACCTCCATCCTCACCTCATTTTTGTAAAGTGAACCTCACAAGAGGGGTGAACCTGTGTGGAAAATTGGTAAAAAGGCTCTTTTAGCACCAAATCTTTCTACTTACATTGAAAATTGCTTCTTTAGTAGGGAAGCTATGAAAAGAGGGAGGATCCTTATTATCTAAATCTTAACAAGAGAATGAAGACTTCACTGAATAGTTGTAGCTTTGCAAGAGTAAATTGAGAGTGTAGGAGGGTGTTTGGGATTATTGAAAGAAATGTGTTCATAATAGTATGGAGTTTTCTATTAGTTAAAGCAAATAAATACTTAGAAAATAAGTAGTTATGCATTTGGATAAAGTACTAATTACAAAAGTATGCAGTATTTTTAATTAAAAATTAAAAAAATGAATATTTACTACAATTACTTCATGATTTACATGTGCATATTGTTATTTTAAGAGCATATCGAAAGAGTAATTAAATAAATTGATTAATTTCTATTTTCTAAAAAAATCTAAAAAGTTAGAATTGAAGTAATAACTTCACAATGACCTAATAAACACCCTACTTTTTGTGTTATCAAACACAAAGACTGGAATTAAATAAGCACTCACAGACACCCTCTAGTTCAAGTTCCCTTCTCCCGTTACCAATGATGTGCACTACTTTAGACTTCTTCAATTTGGACCAAATACGCAATCTCAAACACCTTGTAGTTCATTTCTCTTTCTAGGGCCCATCACCATTGATGTGCACTACTTAGATTTCCTCAGTTTGAACTGAGCAACAGCAAAGTGACAGCACAATATTTGTGGCAGGGCATCAAGATTTTTACACAACTCTGTTACTAACGAAATGGCGAACTTTGTCACAATCAGGGTTGATAAGGCATATGAGTATGTTGGATGTAGAGAAAGTTTAAAATCATATTTCATCCTTTCCCATAAGGCAAGTGGATCCATTAATGTATATCCACTTCTTTTGCAATCTTAATTATAGGGGGCCACTCGATTTTCTTCCCTCTTCATCTAGGGGCTCACAACAAAATGTCCCTTCGTCACCATGGCTCTTTTATCTTGCTGAAAGGTGTAACAAGGTGACCAACTCACTACTTGCTTATGACTTCCTTTTGTCTCACAGGCAACTAATTTAAATTGAAAGAATCAAGTTTGTAAAACATTCAAAAACATGTTTCTACCACCTCTCCTCTTTTTTTTTCTGCTTCTTTTAAGTCATTGGGAAATTACCTAGTCCCTAGGTATGTTTCCCCACATAGTAGCTTACTCTTTCCATCTTCACTATTTGGCATTTCAGCTTTTAAACCTACATACCATTCATATCAAGAGCTGCATTCATCACGTTTCTTAGCACTCTAAAACCAAGCCATCTCAAGCACATGACTTTAGACTGTTCTAGTTTTTCATGACTTTTTATTTTTCAGCATTTAAATTCAAGGGCATATGAACTAGAAATACCAGTACAAATCACTTGCAAATATCAGGTTACCTTGCTCCTGTTATTGTCACAAACTGCTGAATTTTGTCGCGGTGGCCTCTGCCCAACTTGTGCTGGCAAGAAGAGAAGAAAGTTATATATGTGTCTATAGAAAAAGTAAAATGCGAACAAACACATGAAAACCCGAACTTCACAGACTTCTAAAACTCCCTGCACACATGTACTTCTGTAGCTGAAAATCGTATTTACATAGTATAAAAACTGAGAAATGATTCCACAATTTTCTGTTAGTGATCAAATTTCAGCTTTTTGATTGATACCAGAATGACCTTCGTGCGCAACTACAATTATGTTTTTAACAGATGAACTTTATTTTAAAAAGTTATATAATTGATTAGGAAATTCCCTTTTTTATTCAGGTAAAAAACATAAATATAGATTTAATGAATCCCATGATTTTTCTTAGAGTTCACATATTCATACATAGCTTTGAATATAATACAGAGACTTACAGATTCAATATAATAAACGCGGTGGTAAACCTTTGAAAGGCAAAAAAAAAAAAACAAGTATTATCTACGCTTCTACTAACTGCGAAAGAACAATTACATTAAAAATTATATAATTTGAAGTAAATTTAGGAAATAAGAATGGAAGAAATGTTCAAAAGAAAATTTAACTCGAACTACAGGGTATAAAAAATATAAAACGAAATTAAGAATAAAATCAACCAAATAAGGATTAAAGAGTGATACCAAAAAGAGAACGCCTACAGGCTGAATGAAATGCTGATTGTGTCAACAAAAAAGGAACTAACCATTTCTGAAGGAGTTTGTAGGATAACAAAACCCTGATCCTGGAAGAGAAAGAAAAGCTGAAGATCTTTCCCGAACAAGTTGAAGAGAGAGAACCTCTAGGGTTTGTTTCGCTAAGCTTTTGCTCTCTCTCTCTCTCTCTCTCTCTCTCTCTCAAACTGGCGGTCTATCTCTCTCTCTCTCGCCCGACAGTATTGAAGGGGGAGCTGCGTGCCTATAGTTATAGTTGCTTTATAGTCCAGTGTTCCTTTTTGTAGGCTCTCAGTTATTAGAAAATATTTTGGAATGAAATTATAATCACTTTGAATTCAAAATTGAAATAACTGAATCTTACATTCTATCTATTTTTTAATTTAATATTTAATATTTTAATTGTTATATATATTCATATTATCAACACTAATTATATAATTGTAAGAATTATAGTTTGTGTTATAAATCTTAAAATATTTGTTAACTACTGAAAGTATTATTATTTTTAAAAAAATAAAAATTGTGTGATTAATAAAAATAATTTTTTCAAAATCCAATTTTATATTTTAAATTTTTTAATTTAAGATATAAAAATTTTATAATCAACATTTTAAAAAGCTGACTCAAATCGCTCAGACCCTCCATAACTTTGTGTTATACATATATATATATATATATATGTAAATGACAGTTGTATATATATATATATGGAAGCTATCTATATATTGTATATATAATACCTCCGAGATCTTCCCTAAAATATATAAATATATTAGCGGATGTTTAACCCGACCCCTGATGCGAAAGAAATGATATCTTGATTAACCCGCCCCGGATTCGGGGAAGATTTCTGTCATTTGTACCGGGTCGGATTGAGTTTCGTGAAACCCGCCTGACCCGACCCGCTTCCATGGAGAAGTGTTTCCTTTGGATTCTTGCCATGGAGAGAAGTTAGTCGAAAAAGGAGAACAGAGAAGCTTTTGATCTCTTAACATGGTTGACTTACACCGAACGAGAAAGAGAGAGAAATGGATGACAGACGGATCGAAGATCACTCGGTGCATCAGCGGGAGAAACGTTCCAGGTGCAAGAAGTCAAAACGAAGAAGATATCGCAAGCGAATCGCTAGAGAAAAAGCGAGTAGAGAGCTCGAGGAAGACGAAGGGATGATTGAGGAAGAAGCATCGACGTGTCTATAAAGCCGAAATGAAGAGGCGATAAGCGACAGCCAAAAAAAGAGATGATGAATCGGGAAAAAAAGAGGAGAAACGAAGAGACCAGAGCATATTGAATATAGGGTGTTAAATCCATCGGTTTCCTGAACAAACTGCAGGTAACTGTGAAATATTTAGTAAATTAAATATAAACTTATGTTATCAGTTTAGATATTTATTTATCCGTAAATGTCAGCGTATCTAAATTCAGTTTAGGCAATTGTTAAATATTTAAAGGTAAAAATTTTTTACTTTCCAAAATAAGCTGCATACTTTTATGAAATAGGAAGTGGTTGGACGTTAAGGTTCTCAGTTTCCTAAATAAACTGCAGTATATAATAGGTTTATCTAAATCCAATATAGCTAATTTATAAATCTGAATGTTGAACTTCTTTTAGTTTCTAAAATTGTAGATATACCTTATTCACATGTGTGTTCTTTCTTTGACAAAAAAGGAAAAATTTTACGGATAGGACAGTGGATAAATTAATCCCAGATCAATTTGGTGCTAACATTCTTACTTTCCTTAGTAAGCTTCTGGTCCTTGTAGTATATAAATAGAAACTTGTATGCTCCATATTCACAAATCAGATACAGAGTACAAAATCCAAGTTGTTATCTGTCAACACCCAGCTAAAACCACCTTAAAATTCTCTAGCTATCCATTTGTTCGTTTATCTTTTTCTAGCAAAAGAGTTTCTGGTTCATATTATCTTAGAGAGAGAAAGATGATGAAGCACGTAATAGATCTCTGGGCCTCCAAATATTGCAGAAGTAAGAAGATGCTGAAGCAATGTGGCCGCAGGGAATGTGATGAAACCCGGAAGATCAAAGGCACTGTTGTTTTGATGAAAAAGAATAAACTGGATGTCACTGACTTAGCTGCATTGGTTAGTGATGATGTTGATGAGTTGTTTCACAAGCATGTCTCTCTGCAACTTGTTAGTGCTGAAAACAGTGACCCTGGTAATTGCCTCCTGTCTGCTTCTCTTTAATTTTCTCAAGTTTATGAACATATGTTTACATATACATAACTCTATCTTTAAGTTTGACCATAAAATTATCAACTATAGACTGAACTCTAATTTTATGTGTCAATGTAGCTAATGGATTTCAAGGAAAACTTGGAAAAAAAGCTTTCTTGGAAAATTGGATCACAAAATTCACTCCTTTAACTAATCGCGAGACTGCATATCATGTCACCTTCGACTGGGACGAAGAGGCTGGAACTCCAGGAGCGTTTCTGGTACACAATGGTCATAACAATGAATTCTTTCTCAAAACACTTACTCTTGAAGATGTTCCCGGTCAAGGTCGACTACATTTTGTCTGCAATTCGTGGGTTTATCCCTCAAATGATCAAGAGAAATACCGTATTTTCTTTGTTAATAAGGTATGCATTAAGCATATAAAAGTACGTAACAAAGTGTTTGATATTTGTTTTCACTAAAGTATCAAGATTACTTCAAATTAAAGAGAATGTTAGCTTTTCATTGTATTAGTCTAAATAATTCTATGGTTGCTTCTAAACCACTTCTTAACAAAAAAGCTTAACTATTTCAATTTTAATTGCTTGATTATTTTTTCTAATAGCTTCTACATACAGTTTCATTTTAGACATATTATATAACTAAATTTCTAATCTTGAATGATCACAGACATATCTCCCAAATCAGACTCCATTACCATTATGCAAGTATAGAGAAGAAGAGTTAATGAACTTAAGAGGAGATGGAAAAAGAGAGCTCAAGGAAAGGGATAGAGTATATGATTATGCTTATTATAATGATTTAGGTGAACCTACAAAAGAACCTCGGCCTGTCCTTGGTGGTTCATCTGAGTACCCTTACCCTCGGAGGGGAAGAACAAGTCGACCACCAACTAAGGAAGGTAAGTGATTCAAGATGTAGGATCTCAATCACTTCGTTTAATTGAATAAAATATTTGTATCATCAATATGTCAGAATTAAAAGAGTTGTTAAATCTTTTTTATTCATATAATAACTACTTCTATTTTCTATTATATTATGACAGATCCCAAGAGCGAGAGCAGACTTCCACTTCTCAAGAGTTTAGACGTTTATGTCCCAAGGGATGAAAGATTTAGTCATTTGAAAATGTCTGATTTTCTTGCTTATGGAATTAAATCCTTAATCCAGGTTCTTAGACACGATTTCAAAGCATTATTAGGTAGTACTGACAAGGAGTTCGACTCCCTTGAAGATACCATGAAAGTATACCAAGAAGCCAATATGGCGTGCAGTAGCCCTTTACTTGAAAAGATCAAGAAAAACATTCCATTTGAGATGCTGAGGGAAATTTTCCGGTCAGACGGTGAAAGACACTTCAACTTTCCAGTGCCTCAAGTGATCAAAGGTAACAAGAAGACAACTCCTCTTATCAGTTATAAGATGCAAAACTTTACATTATCCGTTCTTGCCTTTACACTTTTCTCATTTGATTTTGTTGTATTGTTTAAATCAGATGATAAGTCTGCCTGGAGAACTGATGAAGAATTTGCAAGAGAAATGCTAGCTGGATTACACCCTGTTGTTATTCATCTTCTTCAGGTAAATTTGACAAGATATTGCGTGTTATGGTAGTTGAAGTTTTGTTTATTCTTAATATTCTGTAAACTTGTATTACAGGAATTTCCACCATCAAGCAACTTAGAACCTAAAGTATACGGCAATCAAAATAGTTCGATTAACAGAAGTCATGTTGAGAAGAACCTCGATAAGCTCAGTGTAGATGAGGTAATAACTGAGAGATTTATGATGAGCTTTATATTTATTGTATGATATGAACCATTCTAAGTATGAAATTTTTTTTGTTAACATATATAGGCACTGAAGCATAACAGACTATTCATATTAGATTATCATGATGTTTTGATGCCATACTTGAGGAAAATAAATGATACTACCTCCACAAAGACATACGCATCTAGGACGCTCCTTTTCTTGAAGGATGATGGGACTTTAACGCCACTCGCTATCGAATTAAGCTTGCCTCATCCTGGAAAAGATCAACTTGGTTGCGTTAGCAACGTATACACGCCAGCTCAAGATGGTATTGAAGGTTCTTTTTGGCAACTAGCAAAAGCTTATGTTGCTGTAAATGATTCTGGCTATCACCAACTCATCAGTCATTGGTATGATTCTTCAACAATCATAAGTTTTTAGTTTTGAGATGAGATTTTAAAAATTCAACTAAGAGATGTGGCAAATTGTTTATCACATGCAGGTTGAACTCTCATGCAGCAATAGAGCCATTTGTTATTGCAACAAATAGGCAGTTGAGTGTGCTTCACCCAATCCACAGGCTCCTTCATCCTCATTTTCGTGACACAATGTTTATCAATGCATTTGCTCGTCAAATTCTCCTTAATGGTGGTGGATTATTTGAAGCTACAGTTTTCCCATCGAAGTATGCCTTAGAAATGTCATCTTTTATGTATAAAAAATGGATTTTCACCGAGCAAGCACTACCTGAAGATCTCAAGAAAAGGTAAATACTCTCTTGATCCATTTCATGTTTCCATCTATCAATGTCCACCATTCCTTCATAAGTTACGAAGATCAAAATATACACTTTTTTGTATATATAGCTAGTTAGAACCTGTTTTTTCTTTTTCTTTTTTTTCATGAGATGAACATTAATTTGGACTGTGGATTTTTTTCCTAATATAGAGGAATGGCTTTCGATGATCCAAATTCACCACATGGCCTGCGTCTACTAATAGAAGACTATCCATATGCTGTTGATGGACTTGAAATCTGGTCAGCTATTAAAACATGGGTCAGCGACTATTGTAACTTTTACTACAAGAGTGATGACATAGTTGCAGCAGACAGTGAACTCCAGTCCTGGTGGAAAGAAGTCCGAGAGGAAGGTCATGGTGACAAGAAGGATGAACCCTGGTGGCCTAAGTTGCATACTTGTAATGAGTTAATAGAAACATGTACCATTATCATATGGGTGGCTTCTGCATTTCATGCGGCTTTAAACTTTGGACAGTACCCTTATGCAGGTTATCTTCCTAACCGTCCAACCATTAGTCGTAGATTCATGCCAGAAAAGGGCACTCCTGAATTTGATGAGCTTGTGTCTAAGCCAGAAAAAGTTTTCTTGAAAACAATTACTGCCCAATTACAAACCCTTATTGGCATTTCTCTAATCGAGATCCTGTCGAGACATTCAACAGATGAAGTTTATCTTGGAAAAAGAGACACGCCTGAATGGACATCAGACAAAGAACCACTGGAAGCATTTAAGAAGTTTGGAGATAAACTAGCAGAGGTTGAAGAAAAAATTATAAAACTGAACAATGATAAGAAGTTGAAGAATCGTGTTGGTCCTGTCAACATGCCGTACACTTTATTATATCCTACAGGCGAAACTGGACTTAGCGGTAGAGGAATTCCAAATAGTATCTCGATCTAATATTTTTTTTTGTTGGTGTAGAATATCGCTTACAGATTATTTTTTCATACATATATCTTTTAAATTTGTAGTGCTTGTAGTGTTAGCTAAACTTATTTGTATATAATTTTTACTGGTGTTAATAAAGATTATGTTACTTGCAATTTTTTTCTTAAATCTATTTTTTGTGTTTTGTACAAGCTGATTTCCTGACTTTTTATGATCTCGACACATGCATTAATATTGTTAATAAATTTATCACATAGACAGCAAATTGAACATATAATTATTTTTTATTGGACAAATTTCCTGCTCAAATTTCTAGTTTACTGTACTTGGCAAATTTTCTAATAATGTTAATATGCATTAAAAATTAAATACTAAATAAAAGAATTTTTTAAAAGTAAAGATCAAATTTATATTAAAAAAGAATATGAATTAATTTAAGTATTTAAAAATAATATATATTAATTTAATATTTTAATTATTATTTTTTAAGTGTACAACATTTTATAAATAAAGTAAATAATTTCGAGAGAAAAAACCTCTCCCCTGCGGGTCAAAGAAGCAGTCGGGAACCGGACCAGCATTTCCTCTGTTACGTTAATTTTATCAGCAGCCATTTCAGAAGCCGGATTCCTCTTCCACTCAGCCTTACCTGCTCCACTTCAATTCTTCACTTGTCAGCTCTTGCTGAATCCATCTAAAAACTGAAACATAACAAAGATATGACCACTAGGAACTTCGAGGCAATGAGAGTCACGTTCTCATTGCTTGCGAGCTCACGACGTCGACAATGAAAATCGCTTCTCTGTTTCTCCGTTCAGTGATTCAATTCTTTCCGAGGAAGTCATGGTACTATTTTTTCCACTCATCCAGAGACACAGAAATTGCCATATTCAATGAAGTGCTGGCCATCCGTGATACTATCAACCCCATGGAACCCGCCTTGGAGCCCCTTGTACCATTCTTATCACCTGCGGTCATCTCCTCTATCATTCAGGAACGGGGAGATCTGCTACTGGATTTCCGGTTTTTCATCTGGGCATCAAGGAGAAAGCGTTTTCGCAGCTGGGCATCTCACGATTTGATCATTGACATGCTTTCTAAGGAGAAGGGGTTTGATTTGTTTTGGCTGACTCTGGAGGAGCTGAGAAAAGGACGATTTCTCATTGCGTCCGACGCATTTTTGGTACTGATTTCCGGTTACGCGAAGATGGGTTTAGCTGAAAAAGCCGTCGAATCATTTGGTAAGATGAAGGAATTTGATTGCAAGCCCGATGTATTCACTTATAATGCGATTTTGCACGTCACAATACGTAAAGAGGTGCTTTTGTTAGCTTTAGCTATTTATAACCAGATGTTGAAGGGTAATTGTGCGCCTAATAAAGTTACATTTAGCATTTTAATCGACGGATTGTGCAAGAGTGGCAAAACGCAAGATGCATTGAAGATGCTCGATGAAATGACAAACAGAGAAATATCACCAGACAGAATTACTTACACGATTGTTATTTCGGGTTTATGCCAGGCGAAAAGGGAAGATGATGCACTTAGGCTGTTTAGTACCATGAAAGATCGTGGTTTATCACCTGATTCTGTTTGTTACAATGCCTTATTGAATGGGTTTTGCAAGTCAGGCAGGCTTGACGAAACTTTTGCGCTCTTGAGATCCTTCGAGAAGGATGGTTTTGTTCTTGGTGTACCTGGATACACTAGTTTGATTGATGGCTTGTTTAGAGCTAGGAGATATGATGAAGCATATGCATGGTACAGAACCATGTTTGATAAGGATGTTAAGCCTGATGTAGTTTTATATTCTGTAGTGATTCGTTGCCTTTCGGAAGCAGGCAGAGTTAAAGAAGCATTGCTGTTGTTACAAGAAATGACAGCTAGAGGTGTGGTTCCAGATACATATTGTTATAATGCTATCATCAAAGGGTTCTGCGACATGGGTCTTTTGCATCAGGCTCGCTCTCTTAAACTTGAGATTTCAAAGCATGACTGCTTCCCAAATGCCTGCACCTACACCATTCTCATTTGTGGTATGTGCAGGAACGGACTGGTAGAAGATGCGCAGAAAATATTTGATGACATGGAAAAGTTGGGATGTTTTCCTTCTGTTGTTACATTCAATGCTCTTATTGATGGACTGTGCAAGGCTGGTGAGCTCCAGAAAGCTCATCTTTTATTTTACAAGATGGAGATTGGGCGACATCCATCTGTGTTTCTTCGGCTTTCTCATGGTGTTGATCGGGTACTTGATCAATTAAGCCTGCAATCTATGGTAGAGCAGTATTGTGAGTCAGGATTGATTCTTAAAGCATACAAAATTCTCACGCAACTTGCTGACAGTGGGCACATGCCTGATATAATGACTTACAACATTCTGATCAATGGCTTTTGCAGAGATGGCAATATCAATGGTGCTTTAAAGCTCTTCAAGGAACTGCAACTTAAGGGGCTTTCTCCTGACAATGTAACGTATGGAACTCTTATCAATGGTCTTCTAAGACTTGGAAGAGAAGATGATGCCTTTGGAATCTTTGATCAAATTATGAAAAATGGGTTTATACCTAGTCCGGCAGTTTATAGAACACTTATGACTTGGTCGTGCAGGAGAAGAAAAGTTTCAATGGCTTTTAGTTTCTGGTTCAAATACATGAAGGATGTTTGTGGGCGAGATGATAAAGCACTTAAAGGAATAATGGAAGACTTTGACAAAGGAAAAGTTGAAGAGGCAGTACGAGGCTTGCTTAAAATGGACTTTGAGTCAAATGAATTTGGTCTAGCATTTTATACCATTTGCCTCATTGGATTCTGCCAGACTGGGAAAGTAGAAGAGGCTATGAAGATATTTTATATGCTGGAGGAATATAAGGCAATTGTCACTCCTCCAAGTTGTGTGAAGTTGATTCATGGTCTCTGTAAAAAAGGAAATCTGGATCAGGCGGTGGATATTTTCCTTTACACACTGGAAAATGGTTTTAAGTTGATGCCTAGAGTTTGTAACTACTTACTTAAATCCCTTATTTATTCCAATGATAAAAGGGAGCATGCCTATAATATTCTAAGAAGAATGAAGTCACAGGGATATGAGTTGGATTCTTGTCTCTACAAAACGACCAAATCTCTTTTACATGGTCATTTGGATACGCTGGAAATGGAAAGTATATCACCTGGTTAAACTCTGAATGCATAGAGCACAGGAAGTGCGTACAATAAATTATCGTAGCCATACAAGGATTTGACCGAAGAAATGGTGCTAAAGGAGCTAAGGCCCTCTCCAGTTTCCCTTTTGTTTATGGGGAGTTGTAAAACAAGGGGCAGGTTAGTTTTCTCTTTTCTTTTTTATTTCTCATCTCCTTTACCTCATTTTTTCACTAGATGAAGGACACTGAACATAACTTGTTCATGGAGGTTCTAGTAAAAAAATAATAGGAAGTGAGCCGTTAGCCAAGAAAATCGCCAACTGTCATCAATTTTGTAGTTGTAATTTGATTTACTGAGTTAGTTTTTAATATAATGTCATCTTTGACTAGAACTTAAGTGATCTATTTATGATCAAGATTAAGTTTGGGGTCAGTGGAGATCCAACCTCTCCTGGTAATATATTGTATTCTTTAATCTACAAATGACACGGCCAATTTCTGTTATATCCCTCTTGCATAACCATCTCTCTTTCATATTACCAAAGTTTAGTGTTATCTATAGTACTTGTTACAACTTCCTTTTCTTTTTCTTTTTGTTCCCACCAAATATAAAATTTTACTATTTTATAGAGTCTAATCATGTATAATAAAACAAATTCTAAAATACTACCGAATTCCCTCTAAAATTTAATTTTTTTTCTCAAAAAAGCTTATATATTAATTTGTGTGATTGAATCTATACTTTTAAATTCTCTTGATTAAGATTCATAACAAATAATCATTTCAAAACTGTGAAAATTGTTCATATGTGACTAATGAGATGCTCACATGTCATGTTGTTGTAAAATGGTTGCGGACGTAGCACCCATGTGAATGTCATATTGCCCAAAATCCCTTACATCCCCCCTTTTTACCCTGTTTCCTTCCTTCCCTCCTCCATCACATGAGAACCCTAGAGCTTTAGGTGAGTCTTCTTCTTCCAACAGCTGCATCCCCAAATGGATGTTGAATATTAAGGCTAAAATCCATAAAGCCCCTTTCTCTTATTCTTTCATCTCTTTATTCCTCGCCCTCAACTTCAGGTAAGAACCCAGAGCTTTAACAACTTCTCCTTCCCACCTCTTCCAGTCGTGGATTAAAGTTGACACATTTTTCATTTTTTTTTTTTTTGGGAAGCACCCATCAATAGCCATCCCAGATCCACATCCACCCTTCTAATCTCTTTAAATTATTAAAACATGCATATAAAAATTTGAAAACATATTTTTCCTCCCCATTGATATTCTCCTTGAGGACCCCAGCTGCAACTATAGACTCTAGGTCACTAAATCTCAACTCTTATGCATCACCCAATCTAATATAATGAGGTTTATTGAACATTCCAACTATTCTAGCATAATCATCTTTGCTCTTCTGCACTTACTAGGTATCATATTAACCTTTTATCTCACAAGTCTTTCAAAACTTGCAGCTTAATATACTATTGCTCTAAAATGCAAGTCTTATATACTATAATTATATTTGTCTTGTTCTCCCTATAACGTCTATGTCTAGGTATGTATATCTTCAATTTAACCAATTTATCTGTAAGCGTTGTTGGAATATTTATATTGATTTGATGAAATGACAAATACTTAATTTATATTGACATTGGTTGAAGTGAACTTTTGAAAGAACATTTACAATAAGTTAAAGCAATAGAAGCTTAAGAGCTCTAGATGTTGGTGAAAAAGGAGGAATGAAAGGATGTATTACTTGGAGATTACATGAATACATATGGAAAAAAAAAAAAAAAGAAGATTGAAGATGTAAGTCTATAGGTAGAGTGTCCTCTAGTGTAAGTTGGGGATATTATTTCAATTTACATCTCTTTGTCTATTGTTTTAGCATTTTGGTTTGATTCCTTATATATAATTGGTTTTTAAGTAAATACCAGTATTTTCTAAATTTGTATTTTCATTTGCAATTTTTGGAGAATATACCAACAAAGAAGATAGGAGAAGGGATTCAACTTATGAAGGTGGGTGGTTTTTCTCTATTTTTTCAAAAGTAACTTAAGTACTAATTTATAAATAAAAATAAAAATATGCATTAAAAAAAAAAAAAAAAAAAAAAAAATTGCTTATTGCACACAGATACCATATTGACTGGCACTTTACCACAACAAAATTGTAAATATGTAATAGAGTCATGTGTATATACATAGTTTTACCAGATTTAAAAGTAATTGTTTGTCATGATAACCTATTTAGAAAAAATTTAAAAATATAAAACTAATATAAACATAAACTAATGCAATAGCTTAGTTGAATAATGGGAATTATACAAGAGCTTCTAAGATATTAATATCTTACAGAAATATAAACTATGAGCGCATCATATGCATAATCTTAATACATTTCAAAGGATAAATTAACTCAAATTTGGATAAACAAAATTCTCTTTGAAAATATCTTATAGAATCAATCAACTTATGAATTCAGAATACGTCAATTGAAAATATACCACATATATTATGGTACATAAACATAGTTCTTAAGAATAACTATTTTTAACTAATTTCATGACTTATTTAATTTAATCCTATGTTATCCATAATAACTACATAAATTTGATTTGTCCAAAATAATAATTTATCATCATCAAACCTATGGAAGGTCTTATTCCAATAGATAGATCTTAAAAACATATATTTTTACTATATAAATAATTTAGTATTCTCATCATTTACTTTTTCATAATGAGTTATAGTTTCATCTCATATCACTTCAAACAAAATATTCATTTTTCTTATTATTTATACATTTTATCTGAAGAAAATAAAGAAAGAAGGTTTGTGAGAAGAGGAGAATTCCTCTGATTTTTCTTGTGATTACATGGGCATAAATGTGTCATTGCATAGGCCATCGACCATGACAAAAATTGTTAACAAAATAGTTAAAAATGGTGGAGAGAAATACCCAACTGTCCTAACAATATCAACTATCCTAACAACTTGATAAAAGATTAAGTTGCCCCTAGTGTAAGTATACATGTATATATATACATTTCCTACATATGTATATTCTACACTCTCCCTCAATCTACATTACAAAGATGTTAAGTAATCCTAGATTAGATACAAAATTATTGAACTCCTTTTTTGGTAGTGCTTTGTGAGTATGTCTACTGTTTGTTGATTTGTCGAGATGTATAGGAGTGACATATTTTGACTTTCAATTTTTTTTCTGATGAAGTGACGATCAATCTCAACGTGTTTAGTTCTATCATGGTGCACATGATTTTTGGACATATTAATAGTTGATTGATTGTCACACTAAATTCTCATTGCAGTGGGAGCAGAAAATCTTAATTCAAGTAAAATCTTTTCAAGCTATACTTCTTCACATATTTTATGTGCAAGTGATCGTAATTCAGCTTCAGCACTGCTTCTTGATATAACAGATTATTTTTTGCTACGCCAAGTGACTAAATTACCTCAAATATATGAGCAATAACCAGATGTTGATCTCCTATCTGTTACAGATCCAGCCCAATCAACATCAGTATAGATTTCAATATCTCTTACCATAGTCTTTTAAAAGAATAATCCCTATTCAGCTGTCATCTTTAGGTATCTCAGAACACGATAGACAGCACTCATGTGTTCTTTAGTAGGTTGAGATATGAACTGACTCACAGTACTAACAGCAAAATAGATGTCAGGTCTTGTTTGAGCCAAGTAGATAAGTTTGCCTACAAATCTTTGATGCCTCTCTTTATCAATAGGTTTACAGTCACTTTTGCAACTAAATTTAGCATTTCTTTCCATAGGAGTCTCTGCAGGTTTATAACCAAACATACATGTCTCATTCAGGAGATTTAAGATGTACTTCCGCTGAGATATAGAAATTCCCTTCTTGGATCTGACAATTTTTATTCCAATGAACTATTTGAGTATCCCAATGTCTTTGATTTCAAATTCTCTAACTAGAAAGTCTTTCAATTTCTGAATTTTTTCACTATAATCACCTGTTAGGATAATACCATACATATAAAGAATTAATATAGCTCTCTTTTCTGCAATACAATGCTTGACAAATAGAGTGTGATCGGATTGACACTGTTCATATCTCATATGTTTCATTGCTCTGATGAATCATTCAAACCACACCCTTGGAGACTATTTGAGACCATATCGTGCCTTTTTTAGTTTGCATATCTTTTGAGGATTCATTTTGAGTCCAGGTGGAACTTCCGTATACACTTCTTCCTCTAGATCACCATTAAGGAAAGCATTTTTCACATCAAGTTGGAAGAGAAGTCAATCAAGATTAGAGGCTAAAGAGAATAATACCCGAATTGTGTTGTGCTTGGCTACATGAGCAAATGTCTCTTGATAGTCGATTCCATAAGATTGAGTAAACCCTTTAGCAAGTCGAGTTTTGTAGCGACTTACACTACTATTAAGAGTGTACTTAGTGGTGAAAATCCACTTGCATCCTACAAGAGTTTTCTTTGAAAGTAGATCAGATAACTCCCATGTCCCATTTTTCTCAAGGGCTGTAATTTCTTCTTGGATAGCAGTATTCCATTCAGGGATCTTGAGAGCTTCATGAATTATTCTTGGTTCAAGAGGGATACTGTCAAACTTACTCACAAGTGCGTGATACTTTGAAGATAGCTTTTCACAAGAGACATAATCTTATATGGGATGCATTATACAAGAAGAAACACCTTTTCGTAAAGCGATAAGTAAACCAATATCAACAGTTGAATCAGAGATCTCATTACCTGTATTATTCTGGGTGCTTGGTCCAGGAGTTGAGTCATGACAGTGTATAGTTGGCTCCAGTACTTTATCTTTACTTTGAGTTTTGTTTTTTTTTGTATAGACACGTAACTTACTAACTGCAGGTAATATGCTATCCGTTTATGTGGTGGGTTCGGGTTCTTTGGTAGTTTTAGGGACAGATTCTTTTTCTGAAGTTGTCAATGGAATCTGTAGTAGAGGTATTTTCTGTAGTGGAGGTATGTTCTGTAGTGGAGGTATATTCACATCCCACAATTGATATTTCTGACTTCTAGATGTCTCTCCCCTAAATATCAAAAGTGGGATAAGGGTATTGATTTTCAAAGAACGTGACATCCATAGTGTTATAGAACCGGCGGGTTACTGGACAAAAATATTTGTAACATTTCTGAGAAGCGGAATACCCGACAAAAGCACATTTGAGGGCTCTAGGATCTAGTTTCCTTCTAAGATGACTGTGAATGTGAACATAGGCAGAGCAGCCAAAGACTTTAAAAGGAATTGTGTGAAAAATGTGTGATGTTGGGAATGCTTGAACAAGAGAATCATAAGGTGTTTTAAACTTAAGAATACGGGAGAGCATCCTGTTGATCAAATATGTAGCAGTGAGAATAGCCTCTCCCCAAAGGAATTTAGAAACATTTGTGATAAACATAGTGAGCAGGATACTTCAAGGATGTGTTTATTTTTTCTTTCGGCTACACCATTCTATTGAGGGGTATAAAGACAAGAACTTTGATGGACAATGCCTTGATCAGTAAGGAATTTTCCTAAGTTGGATGCAAAATACTCACATGCATTGTCAGTTTTTAACACTTGTATTTTTGTTTGAAATTGGGTTTGAATTATAGTGTTGAATTTGTGAAAGATTGGGCCAATCTCAGATTTTTCTTTCATCAAATAGATCCAGGTTATTCTAGTGTGATCATTAATGAATGAGACAAACCATTTTGTGCCAGTAACAATTTTTACTCGTGCCAGTCCCCAGACATCACTATGAATAAGTGCAAAGGGTTTTGATGGTGTGTAAGTAATACTGGAATATGAATTGCGGGTATGTTTAGAAAATTGGCATATTTCGCATTGAAATGAACTCGTTTTTTTTTATTTCTAAATAAAGTAGGAAATAGTTGTTTTAAATACATAAAGTTTGGATGTTCTAATGTATAATGTCATAACATAATAGATTGGTCAATATTAGAACATTCTACAGATACTGAGTTAGCACATACTGTACTTAAAGTTTGTCCATTGTGAGGATAGTTTGTAACTGGTAGAAGATAAAGTCTTGATTCCTTCTTAGCACTGTCAGTTATCGTTCCCGTGGTCAAGTCCTAAAAAACACATAAACCACTATCAAATTTAACAACACAATTCAACTCTTTACATAATTTGCTTACTGATAGCAGATTGTAGTCGAGATTTGGCACATAAAGAACATATTGCAATATCATATTTGGTGATATGACGGTTGAGCCAACTCCTGCTACTTTAGAACTGGTTCCATTAGCAATCTTGATTGAAGAAATTTCCTTACATTTACTGTACTGATGAATGAGTATAATATCTCTGGTCATATGATCGAATGCTCCTGAATCAATAATCCACATTTGCTTGTTCACAGAGTAAGCAGATAAATTGAGTAAACAAATAAACTGAGTAAACAATTACCTCTTTGAGCAACGGAAGCATTACCGAGAATACTCTTATGAGAAAACATTTGCAGGAGAGCCTCCATCTGAGCTGAATTGAAATGAGAACTCTCTATAGGTGTGGATGCAGGGGATGATTCCTTTGAAATGACCATATTACCCTGAGTGTCATTTCTGCAATTCTTTTCATCTGCTGGTTTACCATGTAATTTCCAACACTTATCTTTAATATGACCCGATTTTTTACAAAAGTCACACCAGGGTCTTCATTTCCTTCTTCCTGTTTCTGAAGCACGACCAACGAGAGCAGAGGCATGCTCGGGGAGCTAGAGCACCGAGCTGGGATTCACTCAGTAGCGACTTCTTCTGACTAGCAAGAGCAGAGTTCATCTCTGTCGAGTTCGAGATAGAGTAAAGATCCCCCATCATGATTCTCTTCCTGCTCTCTTCTCGACGAATCTTAGATAAAACTTCTCTGAGATTTGGCAGCAGTTTAGCACCCAGAACGCGATCTCGAACTTCATCTAGATTCTTGTTGAGACCCATCAAAAATTTAAAGATCTATTTGCGTTCGGTGAAAGTTTTGAAGAGTTTTGAGTCCTCAAAACAACTCCACTGATATTCTTTGAAGACGTCAAGCTACTGCCAGTTTCGAGTGAGTGCGTTGTAATATTGGGTCATGGTGAGCTCCCCTGTCGCAGATCGTGCAGATGTGTTTCAATTTCGAAGATGGCCGAGGTATTGTCTCAGTTGGAGTAGAACTAGCGCGCGACCACCCAGATGTCGTGCACGGTTTCATACAACAAAAAATTCTCTCCAATCTCTGTTATCATTGAGTTAACCAACCAAGACATTACAAAGTTATTTTCGGCCTTCCATGAACGAGCTCTCGGATCATCCACTGGTGGTTGAACGACTTTTCCTGTAAGGTATTCATCTCTACTCTTCCCTCGGATGAACATGAGTACAGATGATGACCATTGAAGATAATTACTCCCATTCAGTCTGTGTCCAGTGACAAATGAAGGTGTCTGATCAACGTGAGAATGGTTCATAGGCATTGAATTATAGAAACCTGAAAAAACTTCAGGAGGAGAGGAGTTTTGCTCATCCATGGCCATTTCGGCTTGAGTTGGATGATGAATGATTGTGGATCAGAGTTGCTACTCTGATACCATGAAGAAAATAAAGAAAGAAGGTTTCTGAGAAGAGGAGAATTCCTTTGATTTTCCTTGTGATTACATGGGCACAAATGTGCCATTATAAAAGCCATCGGCCAGGACAAAAACCGTTAAAAAGATGCTAACAAAATAGCTAACAATGGTGGAGAGAAATACCCAGCTGTCCTAACAATATCAATTATCCTAACAACTTGAGAAAATGCTAAGTTGCCCATAGTGTAAGTATACATGTATATATATACATTTCCTACATATGTATATTCTACATTATCTATCCAAAAAAATATAATATTTACAAATACATAAGCTTTATATATATGCATATATAAGTTGCAATCAAGGAAAGATTGATTATAACCGAAAAAATCCATTTCCCTGGAGGTAGAAGATGGGAGGGATTGACCCTAAATATGCCAGCTATCACCAAATCATTCTTTGGTTTATTCAATGCCAATGAAAAAGTAATCATGATTATATCACAAAAGAACAAGAAACTATAGAATACAAGTAAATTTTCATGTATAGATGGGGCATGAAGCCTATGTGAAGCACCAAACCCAGGAAGGAAAAAATGGACTCCACACATTTCATTTGGCTTCCACAATAACTCACGGTTTCATCACATCTTGATTGAATTGATATTACAAGATGCTGCAGCCTCCATGATCCCTGCACAGAAAGATTAAAATAAAAATCAAGGGAAACATACAAAAGGTTTATTATTGTACGTTTGAAGAAAACAACTACTTTTTGGTGTCTTCATAATTTTCCAAAGCTTGCTCAAATTTAAGCCAAAGTGGACCAGTTTCCTGAAGATTCACGTTCTGCGGTCCAGCAAGATAAGCCTGAACAACAAATTGAGGACTTCTTTCCCTGTTTTTCCATCATCCACAAGGAAAATCTTGTCATGTTAAGGATATAATCAAGTCAAGAAATAACGTTTACTGTCAAACCTACCGTCCTTCGTATTCTGATAACCAAGCCAAATATGCTGCACCAAAATACATAGAAACGAATGGCTTCGTTAAATCATCAACAGAATCAACTCGGTATGCCCTGTAGCCTAGCTCCCTTGACACCACAAGTTCAAAAAAAAAAAAGAACTTCAGATATGGCATTTGTGCATACAACAAATAGAATGAGGTGATAGGTAAACTTGATTTTTCTTTCCTTCCAGAAAAGGAAAATAGAAGAATCTTTCATTATAACTACAATTATAAATTTTTCTTTAATTCAACTAATTTGGAATATGAACAAATTATGATTTGATTCTTTTTACTCGGGTGTAAAGAATCCCTTGCTGACTCCATCTTGCATTATAGAATTTTGTCATTCCAAGATCTGAAAGATGCTTTTGTAATCAGATCTTAATCATTTGTCAAAAAGTCAATATGCCTACCTTATTTTTCTGTTCATATAATTTTGACATGTGAATTCAATGGTACTAGTGATATTGTCTACTTACGTGTAAAGCCAGAAAGCTGTAGAGTAGTCAATCCCCATTATTCCAGTTCGTGGTCCAACTCCGTTGACAAATCGCATACTAACAATCTCCGCCAGAGCGCAAAGAACTGTCTGTATAGAAAAATTTATAAAAACAGAGGACTATAGACAAAGAAGAGATAAAACTCCTTCATTGAAGAACTTGGGTATGTTCCAGATGATCTTCAAACTCTGATTGTAATAGCACCATAACTGTAAGGCTATCTTTCACATATATTTTAGAATAAAGCATAAAAATGTCAGGAAAACCAATGATCCACCACTTCAAATTAGAGTGAAAACTCAGACCAAACATAATATACTTGTAATTTTGCAAACATTGAGTTTCCAAAAGAGAGAAAAAGTAAAGAAAGTTTCAGTTTTTCTGCTTTCCATCATCAGTATCAGTTATCCGCTTATTTTTCTATTTTTCTCTAACAAGGATAATTCTTATTATTATCAAAAAAGCATGTTATCATTATTTATTAGAAGGTACTATAGCGATATGAATCCTACTTATAACTGAAAGATAATACAGAAATTTAGTCAAGGGACTTGGTAGCTTCTTGAGAAAAGTAGACCCTTGAAAAGACATGTAAAAGAGAACCACGACAACTAGAGGATTTTCGCAATTCATTTTCCATATAATCAGAGTCTTCAATACTAACTAATAGTTTCTAAGAACAACAGCGTCCCAAATATCCCACATTTAAGACATTTGCATCTTCGTTCCTTTTTTTGGACATGTTACAAAAATTAACTCATATCTTTGTTTGTCTTACAAAAGATATTTGTGCATTAGTTGAGGTCCGAACCCATTTTCATTTTAAATATCATACATAGGAATTAAGACAATACAAGTGAAACCTAATAGTAATTATATCTATGCAAAATATGGTTTAATTTCAATTTATTATTTATCATAGTTATCTGGATATCTTTTTTCTCTTTGGGATCAATTATCTTTAATATTCTTGATGCGTAGAATAAGATCATAATTTTCATATGCAAGTCAGAAATGAATCTATTCACTACTACTTTAAATTCATTAATGATGGGTTTTTATTCTTACTGGCTTGAGAGAAATAAAAAATTTACCGACTTTCAGCTGAAAATAAAATAAAATATTATTTGAACTTGTCTCATTTCTAACATATTTTTATTTCTCTCCTAAGGAAGACATGAAAGGGCTAATAAGAGAAAAAAGTAGGCAAATTACTCAAAAGTAACAGCTAAATTTCTAAAGGCCAATTATCCAATTCCAGCTTATACTTACTGGTCTAACTCCCCTCGTACTGAAGTACTTTGAGAGAATGATTTCTGCAACTGCCTGCAGGATCAATAAAAGGAAGGGTGGCATTTCTCAAATTAGTTTCTTCAACATAGCAACACATGTATACTACTGATTCTAATAAGGACATTGTTAGTAAAATAATAAAGATCGTGGTGAAAGAAAGTTCAAGGCACTTGCATCCAACGATTAGCAAAAAGTTCCATAACATGCAAAAAATTATGTCAATAAATGAACTTATTAAAATATAATGACATTTGGTGATGAGAAGATTTTCCTAGTATTATCATTAAGTAACTAAAAATTTTGGGTTGCAATTTGACATACCATGCCATGAACAAGATATGTCTTGATAATGATGATTAGGGTGGTGATATGGCCCCTAGCCTGAAGTCATGTTGTGAGTCAACTCAAGAAGAAATTCTCGAATAACTTGGTTGTCTATTTCATGGAACTCACAGTGCTTCTAGATTTAAGGTGTTGCACAACCAGTTTACTAATAATTCTAACAATTTTATTCATGCAGCTTCCCTATGTATATTTACAGAAATGCTCTAGAATAAGCTTTCCTCTTTAACAGACAACAAGTTCTTATCACAATTCTTAATTATTTGGAAGTACTAGTTAAATAAAATTGTTTAGGGAACTTTTAACCGACATAAACCGAAAAGCCAACCTAGGGCAACACCGGTTTTCTATTCTTTCTGTGGGTCCATGACTAATAATCTCTGGTTAGGTCTAGTGGGTTTGACTAGCCCATTGGATTTGGGAGATGTTGCATTACTCCCTTCAAATGGTGGGATAACAAGCTTGTTGCATTTCAACATCCTCCCAAGACCTGATTGCAAGTGATAATCCTTCTCAATGGGCTAAAAATTAATTTTTCCTATTCTAGTACTCTAATCCTACTAAGGAAATTACTGCAAATTCACATTTTGGAATGGAGGTAAGGAAGGTTGGACTGTCTCACGTCCATGGTATTTCTTCAGACAAAGTACATGGAAAACTAGGTGAAAACATGTTGCATCCAATAGGTCTAGGTAGTAAACAATCGTGTCGATCTTCTAAAGTATAATAAAGGTTCATAAAAGTGCTGGGTAAACTTGTGTGAAGATTGTTGTGCTAGGGAAAATTGCAATATGGCAGCAGTTTAGGAACTTGCTTCTCAAGCTGAAAGGAAACCTCACTGTGGTGAGCATCATTTGCAGCCTTCATGGCTTGTTGGACGTGCAATAGGAGTTCGCACAGTTCTTTTCAAAACAGTGAATCAAACCAAACATGTGGTTTGCGTATATGTTGAACCTAAACCAAACTGAATTTTTTACAGTTGAGCAAATTAGACCAAGTACGTAACATTAAGTTTAACATATACATTAAAAATTTATTATATTTTATATATCAAGTTTAAAATATTAATAATGTAGATCAAAATTCATCTGATAATGTAGAATTTCTGAAATAAACATAATACACAAACTAAAATTAATAAATTTTACAATTGAAAGATAAAAATTCTAAATTTAAATAAAAAAAAATCCTCCAAGAATATAGTATGTCATGTTTATAATTTTTTATATATTAGATATTATATTTATATATAATATACATCTGATATAAATATATTATATTTAAAATAAATAAATCTGATAAAAATAGTTAACAGTTCAGCTTCTGTTAATCATAGTTTTTTAAAATTAAAACTTAAATCAAACACATGCAAAAATATTAGTTTGAAGTGGTTTGATTCTACTATTTTGATAGGTTAACACACCTCTGATGTGCAGCAGCATAACCCTTAGATCATGCAACAATTGGTCCCACGAATAAAGCTCCAATACTACATTAACTTTCACTAAGACTAGATTAGAGAATAATAATCTCAATTGCAGTCCGTCTATAGACAACTTCAATGAAATAGTCTTCAAAGTAGAGCTGAAGCTGGTGCTAATAATATTCAGCAAATGACAACCAATCCATCCAACAATGAGGTTAGTCGCTGTATAAGCATTTAGAAACATTTCAATGGCCCTGTTTGCCACCTTTGTGTTTCCATTTGATTGGTGATAATACATGGAAAATGAGAAGAGTGTGCCACTAAGGAAAAACGATTCTTGCCAAAATGCACTAGTAAACGGATATTTTATCCACCTAATATAGACTTTAGTAACTGGTGTAGCTTAAGAATGGAGTAAAAACCATTATTCCTCAATCACTGCTGTCTGTGGGTGTGATAAAGAGAGGAACTGAGCTGTCAGGAATCTGGTTGCGTAACAGCAGCTGGGAAGCAGGCTTTGGTTTAGTGTTTGAAGAGTTTTAGGACTAGAGAGAGGTAGAAAAAAGGGGGATCAGCAGATGGAGAAGACATAGGAAAAAGAAGAGGGCTGTGAGGATAGAAGGAGAATAATATTAGGGAAGATAAGATAGTTTTACTGATATTTTCTTCATAATTCTTCTATGAATCTTAGTACTATATATAACAGTACCTGAGAGAATAAAACAAAAAATAACAAACTAGGTATCAGGTACAATGGTAGCTGGCCCCTTTGTCCTTGTACTGAATATTCTTTTACAGCCAAATTAGCAGAAAACATGAGCAGAAATTATTTCCTAGCATTCCCAGGTCCTGACAATACCTCCCCATGAAAGCATTCCTGTACTCAAGGATGAACTTGAGTAACATCAAGCCATAATTACCACCATCATAATGCTGCCCTTTGAACAAATATGACACCATAAAGAGAAGGTTCATATTTTAATACCATACAATCAGTTTCCATGAAAGAAATTTGAAGTTGAATATGGTCTTGTATGAAAAAATCTTCAAGGAGTATAGTTAGACTTGTTTGATAAGATGAGATATGGTACATACACAAATATCAATTGATGTAAGTCCATCTCTATCATTTGCAAACATAATGAATTTTCTCTTATTTTCCATCAGTTGCCAAAAAACCCACTGTTCTGGTGAAGGATTTTTTTCAAACACCTAGTTTGCATGGTTAGGTAGAATCTTTTCATCCGTATTGTATAATTTTTCAGGAACAATTCCGAAATGTTTCTTTGCAGATCTTTCAATTACTAATCTATATTTCACCTGGATTTCATCTGCAACAACCAAAACTTCCATGTCTCCATCAACATCAATTATGAGATTATGTGAAGTTATAGAAGACTTTGATAGGAACAAATGTGTACAACAATGTGGTGGGGGAATTTTAACAAGCACCTCATGCTCATTCACCAAGCCACCTTCATTTTTAACATGCTTAGCCCCTCTACAAATTCATCCAATTTCTCAACCATTACAGATTGACTCTTATCTCATCATCAATGATAGGAGAAAACATAGAGTCCTTACTGTTTCCAATAGGAGAAAATTTTTCAGTAGGAAGAATTGGTGCCAAACCTAAAGACTATAGACAACTCTTCCACATGTTAGGAGAGAAGGTGTTGCTGCACAATCTTCTCCATACTTCATCAGGCCTCTTTTTACACAAACGGAAGCACACCTCTAGAGCAGCTTTACTTTTGCTGCCAAAATTCATCACTCTTCCCAGTCTTGTGTAAATCTGTCCTGAAATCTTGAAGTATCTGTTCTAATTTGAGCATGCGGTGGTAATCAATCATGATTAACTTTACAATAGATTGCAAAGACAGGAAAGAAAGAAGAAAGAGGATTTTACTAAGTGAAACTCAGAGGGAACTACAAGCAGGGAAAAATGATAGGTGAAAAGCAGAGCAGATTAGAAGGAGGAGCATGGAAGAAGAAGCAGTAGCTACCAGGGATTGTTGGCTCTGATACCATTTGTCAGGAACTTGGTTGTGTAACAGTAGCTGGGAAGCAGGTCTTAGTTCAGTGCTTGGAGATTTTAGGGCTGGAGGAGGTGGAAAAAAGGAGGATCAGCAGAGGGAGAAGAGAGAGGAAAAAGAAGAGAGCTGTGAGGATAGAAGGAGAATAATGTTAGGGAAGATAAGGATAGTTTTACTGATATTTTCTTCACAATCTTCTACAAATCTTGGTACCATATATAGCAGTACCAAAGAGAATAAAACAAAAAATAACAAGCTAAGTACGAGGTACAATGACAACTGATCATTTGTCCTTGTACTGGGTCTTATTTTACAGCTAAATCAATAACAGAAAACACAAGCAGAAATTATTTCCTAGCATTCCAGGTCCTGACATGAGCTTATTAGAAAATCTACCCGCAACCACTAGAAGCAGTGGTTTATTGTACAAGGGGTAATCCTCCAGAAATTCATGGATATATCAGCGCCCGTACTTCAGGGACTCGAAGAGGAATGAAGCAATCATGTCAGCTGTAGTTCTTTGATCTTATGACATTGTTTTATGGGGCAAATACACACAAGTATTTCTTTTACCATGTCAAGGCAATAATGTTGAACAATTACATTATGATGTTTGTGAGTTTGCAAAACATTTCTTTATTTACACAAGACTTGGAATTTGAGCACAATTTGCCTTCTGAGCAAGGCTTGAAGAAGGAATATCACCTTTGAGAACACAGAGTCAATAATACATCTCAATGCTGCCAATCATCTTCCCCGAATCCATTTGCTAAAATTCGCACAAGTTTCGAAGAATTTAAGTTATGCATTTGAGATCTCCAGTCATCTTGCTTATTGAAAGTAGGTAACAATCTAGTTTAGAACATGAAGAACAAAACTAAGAATAACGTTCTTTCTCACCAAGATAGAACTTACTCCCTCGACTTTTGCCAAAGAACCATCAACTAGTTTGATTGTATGCATTGCAATACACGGTCCATATTCCTAGAAGAGTGTCCTGTCTTCCGTCATGTGATCTAAGACTCCAGAGTCAATGATCCAATGATGTTTATTATTACTGACTATAAATGCTTGTAAAAAATTGTCTACTTGTGCTAGCATGCGAGTTCCAGAACTAGGCATACTTTGAATTAGTAGGTTCTGACTGAAGAGTCCTTGTAAGGCTTCAATTTGTTCTTTAATGGAAGAACTTGAGTCTGACAAGATGAGAATTTTTTTCCCTAGTGATATTGGCATGTGCACATCTTTCCTTGTCATTGTTTGGTTGAGAGGACTTCCAACCAGCAATTTTCTTTGAGATGTCCTAACTTTCGATATTGGTCGCACCATGGTCTTCCTTTTTATTTGACAGCTTTCATTGTGATAGTTATTGACTGGGGGTCCTTGGTTTACAAGGACAGATGCATCAAGATTTTGTATAGGAGTTTGGAATCCCACCATCACTTTCATTCTGCTCTCTTCACGTTTAACTTCTACAAATGCACCCTGAGGATTTGGAAAAGGTTTGGTTCCCATTACTCTCCTTCGAACTTCATTCACGTCTTTGTCAAGGTCAAGGAGAAACTTGAATGTCTGATTTTGCTCCACAATCATTGTATAGCTACCAACATCTTGAGCACACTTCCATGAATGGATTTCAAACATACCAAGTTGCTGCCAATGGCGGTTGAAGGTGTTAAAGTACTAGGTGACCGAGAGATCTTCTTGACGTAAGTCATGCAAAATAGACTCGATTTGAAACAATTCTGAAGTGTTTTCAATATTTGAATAGGTCTTTCTTGCAACATTCCAAAGTCCTTTATGGTTTTATACAAGAGAAAGTTCTCTCCTATTTCATTGTTCATTGAGTTAATTTTTTTAAAAAAAATAAAGTGTAAACTATATATTGATATAGGCACCTATAAGGTGCTGCTCATATAAAATATTTACAAATCAATTAAAGTATCAAAAATATTCTCTAAATCCTTTTTAAAATATAGAGGATGACCCACTAACAAAAAATCGAGAGTTTAGAACCATATGTTTTTAAAAATATCAAAATTGTCAACATCTTTAACCCCATCAAAAACCCTTCTATCCTTTCCCTTCCACACTACCCAAAAATAGTAAGTGGCATAATCTCTACTTGTTTTTTGCGACCACTAATGCCCTTCCAAGCCAACAACTCTCCTCTCACCGAACCTGTTCGTTGAGTTAATAAGTCAAGACATCACCATATGGTTTGCATTCTACCATCGCCTGAATTATAGGATTGTTTTTTCCAAGAACAATGTTTCTTTCATAAGGTACTTGTACTTTCCTTTCCACAAATGAACATTTTCATGGACTGGGGCCATTGAAAATAATTCTAGTTCTTTGAGTTTATGACTGGTAATAAGAAGGGAAGAAGAGGTTTTCATTCCTCCATTGCTACTCGCAACTAGTGTAGCGTCTGGTCTGGAGGTAACCTCAGAAGAGCAGCTATATCTTTCATTTGCCATGCCTTATTTGGTCAAGAGATCATATTAGGTTCTCAGAGATACTTGCTCCAATACCATGAAGAAAGCCGAGAAGGGAAATTGAAGAAACTGAGAGGAAATTCTAGATTTTTCTGTTCTTGTTATTTAATGAAGAATGTGCAGAATATATACAAAAATCTAGCAACAAATCAGGCCCTAAGTTGATCTAATTGGAGAAAAATCCTTCATTTAAAAAGGAAAGATAATATCCCAGATTTTTGGAAATATAATATTCCAGAAAATTGAGGATAATAACACCAGGTATGTCAGATATACGTTATCATTATCCCTAAGTTACTAATTTGAATAAAGATTCCGCAATTGGGATCAACAGTTACAGCACACTGATAAATTTTCATTCCATCCAAGACAATTTAAGTTTTTGACCATGTCAGTTATTGATTAAGGAGTATCATGAATTATACCTTTAGTTCAACTCTGGAAAGATAGAGTTTCTCATTGCCATCTTGGGAAATGCGAACTCTTCCTCGTTTTTCTCCAGACTTAGTCCACTCTTTAAGAACATCCGGATGGTTCCACAACTCTTCCATGTCTTCAGGAGAAGCTCTAGAGTCCCAGTATGTACACTCAGAACCTGCCTCCTCACCAAGAAGAAGGAAGGCAAATAATTTAGTAACAATAAAAGAAAATTGTATGCAAGCTTTAATATAAAGTTTCAACAAAATAAAGCACAAGAAAATATTAGATCACACACATCAGCCCAGAAGTCAGAACCAAAGGCATGAACTAAGATTGACTTCTGGATTCTCAGGTACTAATTTTTGCGCAAAATGATATTGATTTATGACTTCATAAGTATTAACATTCCATCGAAGATTAAAGAATACATAAACTTACTCTAATGATACATCTTGGTCATTGCTGGGAATTGATTGATGCAAATAGATTTTAAAATGGAAGATTCTTAGTGATAGAAAATATTGTTGTAATTACTATGATACCTTCGTATTACCAATTTGGAAATAAGATGCCCTAAAGCCCCATTCCAGCTAATCTTTCTCTTCATGCTTCTTTGTTTGAGGACGATACAAGTGATAAGCTATCCCGAGTTAACTAAGTCAACAGCCATTAATCCTGCATCGGTATGTTTGATGGTGAAGATGTTTTCTCGTATGTGGTTTTAAATTCAAAAGCTTATTCTCTCTCTTTTTCGTTTCAAGTCCTGCGATGAGAATAGATGTGTTCCTTGGATGACTAGATAATCAATTGTTTATAGGGACAGTGAAGACCAAGACAACATCTCTCCTTTTAACTTGGAGACAAAACCAGTCCCAGATTGGATTATGAAAAAAATGAGTAATCTTCTGAAAGTCTGTTTCAATGGGTTTGAAGGGCCAGTTATAGAGTTCTTCAGGGCAATTGAAAAACAGGCAAAGCTTGAATGCAATAGTTGCCGAATCACATCTACCACTCGAGGAAAGGAAAAGGCAGAAGGGGCTGGAAGCTTGAGTGCCTTGAGTGTTCTGTTAATTACAAAATGGTGGAGAAGGGGCATTGCTTGGCAGAAAGAACTTTCTTCTCCAAATGTTGATGGGTCGAACCAAGAAAGACATCCTTGTGAAAATTTGATTCTCCTAATATATACTAGAGATGGAAGACATAAACAATTAAAAAGAAAGCAATGTTTGTTAAAGAAACTTCATTAAGGTTTCATGTGTCTGTATACATAATATATCTATACACACAGTTTGCTGGAATCCAGTAAGGTAAATGGAGAAAATATTGGTCTTGGCAAGGGGAAAGCACCATAACTGATGCGAGCACGGGTAGGTCAAAAGACTTCCTGAAGACCCAAGCCACATCCCGCAAGCTAGTGCCAACCCTCGCAAGGAAGAAGACCCGCGAGTTACAGGATTCAGCAAGAAGCAGGAATCCTGTGAGAACGAGAGAGTTCGCAGGATTGTTACCCGTGCGCATGAAGCCGCACAGGAAGGGGGTGCTGCTCGCACAACGCACGCGCAGGTGGCCGGGAAGCCGCATGCATGCAGGCCAGCCCGAAAGCATATCTGCATGCACACAGCACGTTAGCGCAGCTGTGCGCATACGCAGGGGACGCAGGAAAGAGAATCTGCCCACGAGAAGGGAGATTACTACTCCTGCGAATCCCACCTTGAATTCTGCAACAAGTCCGGCCCAAGAAGCTTCTCCCAACCGCCCAACATCAAGAAGAGAGCTTGAAGCCCATAAGGCAACCCGTGGGCTCGATTATAGCCGCAGACTTGAGAGGAAACTTGGCTTGGTCCAAGAAGAAGCAAGATCTGGCCCAATTGGCCTTGATCTTCCTTGGCACGCATCACACATGTAGCCGCACGGATAGGGACAAAGAGAAGCTCGTCCGTGCCGGACTTCTTTCCCGGGAGGAAATCTCTCTTACTTGAATTCTTCTCATGCTCTCTTTAAGAAATATGAATCCTACTTGGATTTCATGAAGAATCCCATTCCAAGAAGAAAGCTACTTGCAGCTAAGAAGAAGAGTCCTAGAAGAGGACCAAGAATGCATCCTAGAAGGAAAAGAACTCATAGGAAGAGTTCAAGAGGTAAAAGAATTCCCGCGCTACCCGAGGGAGAATTCCGACTTCTCCTCCTTTTGTGACCAAACCAAAGATAATTTTGGGTTCCTTTTTAAGTGGAGTTTCGGTCAAACTAAAGAACTACATGCATAGAGAATTCTACTTTAAAAGGGATAAGAAATCATCAAGTAAAGAAGCAAGAACAATTCAAGGAGAACTCGGCCAAGAATATCCTAGCTGAATTCATCCTCCCATAAGTTTACTTCAACTCTACTAGCTTTCCTACAATTCCAAAAAGGACTCTTCATCAACAATTAATTAATTAAAGGAATTTCAAGACAAGAAGCACAAGGACATTCAAATCTGAAAGAGAGACTTCAATTGATCCAAGAGAGAAGAGTTTATGTTTAATCTGGTTTGCTTATTTTAATTATTATTTAATGTTTCCTAAATTAAGTTAAATTACGAATTTAATTAGGATTTTAGTTTTTGAGTTTTATTCGAATATTTAAGGTGAATGGCTGTATAAAGGCCACCATCCTTCAATTGTAATTCAATTTAGTTTTTAGATTAATAAAAATATTCAAGTTGTTTAAACTTATGCTTTTGTGGTTACTTTTTGGGAGGTTGACTTCAACCATCTGATTAAGTGAAGAATTGATTTTACTCATCAAGGGAACTCCTTGTGGTGTTTTATCAATTTCCTTTCTTGAGTATATTTTAACTTATCAAGATAATTTTTATCATGTTTTAATCAATTCAATTTATTCCAATTATCTTAACTCACAATCATGAGTGGATTGATAGGTTAAGTAGGGAGGATTTGTTAACGAATTTAGATTTCTGCATGCTAAAATTATATGCAGCGTTTTTGATTGCATGCTAATATCTTACTATCTTGCATTGCATATTTGTTCCGTTAGTTATCCCCTGCATATCCCTTCATATCCGTCATGCAAACAAAGAAAAACAAAAACAACAAAATATATATATATCTACCGTATTCATAGAAGCCTCCCGCACGCTATTTTCATCCATGTGTTTATATTTTATTGCATCTACCGATGTTCTACCATCCCCTTTCCCTAGGATCCTTTGACGTGTCTTAAATCAAGTTTGAGTATCTTGATTCAAGAGGAGTCAATTCCCTTGCTCAACTTGAGGGAAGAAGATTGAGAGATATGTAAAATACGAGTGACTGCAAGGGAGTATTATTTTTCACTAGTCTTTTTTCTTGCAGGTTTCTCACAATGTCTTATCATATAGAACTTACCAAAAAAAAAGTTATATATGGAAGAATTTTAAGGCCTACATAAAGAATGGGTAGAAGAAAGGAGAAAATCTCTTACTTTGTCGGAAGAAGAGGTCTATTAAAGTGATGACATGGAGGAAAGCCTATCCAATCAAGAATAAGTCGATGATGCTGTAAAGATTGAGAATCCTATTAAGGAGGATAAAAAAGAAGGGGAGGAAACTGACAGTAAGGATGAGCCATATGCTTCTGCTTGATACCTCTTCTGGAACTTCTATTACTAGGAACGTCATTCTGCCTTTGGCTGTTTGCTTCTGCTTAACCCATTGTTTCACCTTACTTTATCTTGTCTCGATTGTTTCACGAGAGTCACTTCTCTATAGTGATACTTGCAAATTTTCATAATTAAATCTTACAGTTGCATGGACAAAATCAAATATCATCGGACTGAATTGCTTCATTCAGTCGATTCCCAGTATCATGTCGTAAACCCCCAGTGAAATGATATGTAGGTGAACTTGTAATCTTACGTATTCAATATCACTTCTGAGAATTAAAGGTGGCTAGACATCTTTTGTCCATTGGCCACCATAATTGTCAGTGATTTACTGCTGACCACCTGGTTCTTGATCCATTTAGATGCTCCCTCATTCAGGAAGGAATGTGAGCTCCCATTATCCAATAAGACCAAAACATCATGTCCTAATAATTTTTCTCGTATCTTCAAGGTGCTCCCTGTGGTGATCTCTTCTATTGCCTATATGAATAGAGTACCAGTAAGGTGTTCCCCATTCTCTTTAGCTCCCTCTAGATCTTTGTCTTCTGAGATCTCTTCGGTCTCGATTTCTTCTACTGCCTTATTGGAGCAGCAGTATCTGGAAAAACCAATCTCCACATTTGTAACAACCTACTGTTCTTCTAAGTTTTGCTTCTTTCCCCCGTGTTCTTGGAAGGTTTATCATTATATCGACTCTTTTTTGGAAAAGAACATCCTTACTGAGAAGATATAGACTTTGAGATAGCTCTATTACTGATTGTTCCTCCAGTAAGGTATGTTCGAATATTTGAGTAAGTGTTCATGGCTTGAGAAGTTTTATCATGAGTTGTACCTCTGGCATGAGACTACTTATAAAATTGGATATGAAAAATATTTTTGAAAGTGTTGGGTTATCTGCATTCATGAAAGAACTTAAATATTCAAATTGTTTTAGATAGTCGAGAACAGTACCTTTCTGGAATAGTTTAGTGAACTCCTCCATGAAATCTTTCCATGAAGGTCTCCCAAATCGGCGGTATAGTTCCTCCATAAAATAGTATCAGTTCAGGGTGTTAAATTTGGCTAGCCACCCGCGATACCATCCATCGGGTACCTCTCCTAAATATAGGGATGTAATCTCTATTTTTTTGCTCATCTGGAGTGTTGTGAATTATAAAAGATTTTTTACATCGTTGAACCCATCTGTGAGGGTTTACTTCTTCAAAAAGGGGAATATCTACTTTAAAAAGTGTGGACTGGTGGGTCAAACCTGGTCGGTTCACAATTGTGTGCAGTCCGATTAGATCCAGAGATCCACTGGACAGTTTTTGGTAGTCCAGGTCAGGTCGGTACTAGACCGGCTCAGGTTTAGGCCGATTCGGTTCAGGTTGGTTCTGACCGGTCGGTTCCAGTCTATTTCTTCAACCGGTCGGTTCCAGTCTATTTCTTCAACCAATCAGGTCCGGTTTTGTTGGGTCAAACTGGGTATAAAGGATAACTCTAACCCTGATTTCCCTAATTCTGGATGCACACTGCTTGGGAGAGGCAGGACGCCTCCCTCTTTGTGAGTCTCAATTTCTTAACGCATCGAGATTTCTTCGGTTCAGTCGACAAAACTGTCACGGAGCAAATCCATGATCAAGCTGAACTGTCGACGCAATTCGTCCATGAACGCAGAGAGTTTCAAGTCGACCTCCTTCGCGGTGTGTGTCTCAGGATTCTCCGCCTCAACCATCGTGGCCTTCCCTTTGAACCGAGTGCATGTTGCAACACTGGCGTATGATTCGGCCGGTTCAAGCTTTGATACCAACTTGTCAAAAGCCTTAGACATGAATTCTGATCTGAGGAAAATGAAGAACAAGAAGAAGAAGAAAAAGAATTTCAAAGAGAGAAATAGAGATAACTTAATTGATTCTGATTTGATGATTACAAAACAACAAAAGGAGCCTTTTATAGGCCTTGAGACAATAAAGAAAAACATCATTGGTGGCCGGAATTGCATGGTCGAAATTGCGTGTCATTATGAGGCGCAACGGTGGCCGCAGAAGGTGATGGACTTGGCGCCGCCTGCGGGATTGACTGGTTAGGGTTTGTCAACCTTAACCCTAGTTGTCTTTGCAGATTTCGTTTTTTGCCCTTCGGGGTCTGAACTTTCCATTTTGCCCTTCTTTCTATAATAAACCTTAAAAGCTTCCTTACAGGGAATTAACCCCAGCCTCTTATCCCTCCCAGCCAAACCTTTTCACACCTATAATTCCTCCCTACCAGTCCTTGCTATCACACATTGATAACCAATAATTCCAAAAGCCATTAACCATAACTTATACGACATTGTATACTAAAGCAAAATATGATTCCAAGTTTCCTCCTCATTCTTGCATAAACAACACCATTTGACCAAGCTCCTTTCTCTCCTTATGAGCTTATCAATAGTCAAAATGCATCTCCAACCTACTTTCCAAGCAAAAAACGCAATTTTAGGCAAAGCTTGCATTTTTTAAATTTGTTTGTATGGAAAACGCATATCTATAGGCTCTTACCTTGTGAAGTATCTACAGAAAGATCTTACGTGAAACTCCGCATTTTATTAAGAGTCCACACAGGCTTTTCAACTTTTCCATTCAACATAACCGCATCCAAAGTTCTCAATAAAGCTTCATAGTCTTCAATTTCCTAATCATTAAGATTCCGTGTGACTTCTACATTCCATATTTTAGTTTAGTGATTGCACATGTGATGTAGTCATCTACAAATGAACTTCATAATTGAATGCAGCCATTGGAGATAACTATGGACATTCAATTGCTTCTAGTAATGATAAAGGCATTGGACTCAGATTCTCTATTAGGCTACATACGGGAGTGAAATGGTAGAGATAATTGAGGTCATTAAATAGGAAAAGGTTTCTGGTTCTTTAGATTGCTAGGATACCATGAAGATGAGAATCTTGTATTTTTCATTGCCTTTGATAATGGTATAAGAACTATATTCATAATATATTAGTTATCATATTTACAAACAAAAGTCTTAATTAGTGAGAGGATTTTTCAGAACAAAAAACAAATCAAATAAAAAATATTTGGTAAGAATCTTCCTAATTAGTGAGAGGACAAATCAAATCAAAGAGAATTGGTCACCCTTGGTGTCATATTAAATTAGGAAATAAATATTTCTGGCATAGTAACTACAATTGCACGATTTTAACACAACCAATCAACATCTTAACTATGTCATGGTTCTCTATTTTTGGGTAACTACTAAAGAAACACCATATCCAATTTTTTCCCTTCAAATATGTCAGCATGTTATGATATTTACTGATTCCAAAATACAATAAATGAGATATACTTGATCCATGGAAACATATCAAGAGAACACAAAATAGAAAAGAGAGTTCAGAGAATAACAGTCTAATAAACCCTTGGAATTAAGTTATCAAACAGTAGACATACCTAGAGTCTTAATAGTCCTAGAAAATTTATATAAAAATTTAATAAACACCATGTCCCTAATAATAAAATTGATAGAGCAATGAAACTTTAAATATGCAGTAGCTGATAGAAGGATTACCTGTACATAGAAAAGAAGTTTGAGCAGAAACAGTGGTATTTGTTGAAGGCCCACTATCAACAAGTTTTCTGCAACGGAAACAAGAAGATAAACGAGTTTCATGATTATGGAATCTTTCAGTTGAGGCAATATTTATAAAGCCACCTTAATTTCTCAAAAAAAAAACAAGAGAAGCCATCTTATTTAATAATTATCATATTCATGTCAAGTATTAGTGATGCTATTCCCAATTTATGAGCTACCACTGAGAATAATTAATAAACGTATCTAGAGATGTGGCTTTTTGGTTTGTGTGAACAAGCACTTTTGACATTGTTAAGCAGATTTTCAAAGTGACAGACTTTCAAAATGATAGCACTAACAAAAAACAGGAAAATTACCTATGTAGAATAATATAAAATCTCTATGATCAAAGCTTTAGCCCACACAATTATTGTGTTAAGTAGATGCAGAACAAACATCTAGGTTTCAAGCCAATTCTCAAAAGCAAAGACAAGAAATTTATTGTTCCGTAAATTATTTTGGAACTATAATAAACAAAAGTCCCTGTTCTGCAAGCAAAATACACCTCTGTAGGATACTACTAGCTTAAACAGGATTAACAGTAATTACTGCTTCAAACTTGTAGCCTCTTAAAGCATTTCTCCCAGATGTTTGATTGATGTTTTCTTTTTCTTTTCTTTGAGAAAGAAAGATTAATGTAAAAAAATCAAGGAGGTGCTACCTATATATAATGGAGATTTTATGAAAGTATAAAGAGATCAAAGAGATCAACAACATCTGCATCTTCTAGAGTGGGATGAACCTTACACTGCATAGGGTCCTAAGCCAAAAATCACTCATGGAAGAAAAAGAAGAGAAGTTATCAAAATCTCTATTGCTCCTTTAATTCCTGTAAGAATTAGGGAAATGAATACTGAATATTTTCTTATATTTTATTGGAACAAAAATATGAATATATATACATGTAAATAGATTCATATATGGTAAACAACATAAATTACCCTAATAATTTTCTTTCTAATTAAGCTTACGTATTTGGAAATATAATCATACTATTATGTTATGAAATATTCTATAATATTCTAACACTTCCCCTCAAGCTGAAGTATAAATATTAATCATGTCCAATTTGTTTCGAAGATACTCATTCAGAGGCTTTACAAATATATCACCAAGTTATTCTCCTGTCTTCACATAACCAATAGATATAAAATTTTCCTAAATCTTTTCTCGGATGAAATGATAATCAATCTTGAAATGATTGGTTCTCTCATGATACACAAGATTTGAGTCAATATGAAGAGCAGTCTGATTATCGCACCAAAGTTTTACAGGAGATGTGGAATCCAAACCCACTTATTCTAAAAGATGATGTATCCATAAGATTTCACATGTGAACTGGGTCATATCTCTATATTCAGACTCTACGCTTGAGCGAGATACAACAGTTTACTTCTTACTTTTCCATGATACAAGATTCCCACCAATAAAAACACAATAGCTCATTGTAAACCTCCTATCAATTTTCGATCCAGCCCAATCAGCATCTGTAAAACATTCAATGTGAGTATGGTTGTGATTTCTAAACATTATACCGAGTCTCGGGACATCTTTTAACTAGCACAGAATCTGTTTCAGAACCTCCCAATGTTTAACTGTACATGTAAACATAAATTGATTTGTAATACTGACAGAATATGCAATATCTGGACGAGTCACATTGAGATAATTTAATTTTCCAACAAGTCACCTGCATTTTTCTGAATCATCAAGGGGATCACCATCATCTTTTGTAAGATGTATATTTAGTATCATAGGCGTATTGCATGGCTTAGCTCCCAACTTTCCTGTTTCTGCAAGTAGATCAAGTACATACTTCCTTTGAGATAACAAAATCCTTTCCTTACTTCTTGTTGCTTCAACTCCCAACAAATAGTTTAATTGTCCCAATTCTTTGGTGTTAAACTTGGTATACAAGAATGACTTGAGAAAGGATATTCCTGTATGGTCATCTCCTGTAATCACAATATTATCAACATAAACAATAAGAAATATAATACCAGTTATTGATTGTTTATAGAAGACTGAATGATTATACTTACTCTTTCTTAATCTAAATTCACATACTACCTCACTAAGCTTGTCAAAACACGCACGGAAACTCTGCTTCAGACCATATAAAGATTTCTTCAAATGACAAACTTTTCCATACTCCCCCTGAGCAACAAATCCAGATGGTTGCTCCATATACACTTCTTCTAAGAGATCACCATGAAGAAATGCATTTTTAATGTCTAACTGGTGCAAGAGTCAATCTCTTGAGACTACAATAGATATGAATAAACAGACAGAGGTAAGTTTTGCCACTGAAAAAATGTATCAGAATTGTCAATCCATAAGTTTGAGCATAACCTTTTACTACCAATCGAGCTTTAAGTCTCGCCACAGAGGCATCTACATTCACTTTGAATGCAAAAATCCATTTGCACCCCACAACTTTTTTTTTTTAGGCAAATTTACCAAATCCCAGGTATGATTATCGTCAAGAACATTTATCTCCTCAAGCAAGCATTACGCCAACCAGGGTGATTCAGAGCATCCTTAACTATCTTGGGTATGGAAGTAAAATCTATAGAAGCAATTAAAGAGTTAGACGAAAGAGACAAATAATCATACGAAATGAAGTTAGCAATACAATAAGTAGAATGAGGAAGGGTGCATTGACGTGTACCTTTACGAAAACTGATGGGAGGATCAAGATCATTGGTGGAAGGATCAGATGACGAAGAAGCTGGTGCAGGACATGTATCATTACTCTGTTTTCTTTTAGAATAAATATGAATAATGAGCAGTTGTTCTTGAGTTGGAGGCATACCATCATCAGTTTGTTCAGAAGACACATAAGAAGAAATACCATTATCTGGTTGTTCTGTAGAGGTACTGTTCTGGAATCTAAAAATGAGTCACTCATCGTCCATTACCCGATCTGTAGAACTTGAGTATGAGGAGAAAAATAGTATATTTTCTGAAAAGACTACGTCTATTGACAGTAAATATTTATTGAAATTTGAAAAGTAACACCAATATCCTTTTTACAGACGAGAATATCCCAAAAAGACACACTTCAAGACTTTGGGATCCAACTTAGTAATATTTGGTCGAATATCTCGAATATAATAGGTAGTACCAAATATCCGCAGCTGTACCGGAAACAATGTCTTGTTTGGAAAAAGAATACTGTAAGGAATATCACCTTCAAGTATTGCAGACGGTAGACGATTAATCAGAAAACAGGTAGTGGATACAACATCAGCCCAGAATTGCTTAGGAACTTTTGTCTGAAACAAGAGGGCTCGAACAGTTTCAAGTAAATGTCTGTTCTTTCTCTCAGCAATCCTATTTTGAGATGGTGTATCAACACAAGAGAACTGATAAAGAATTCCATATTGAGTCATATAATTCAGAAATGAGTTTGGCATATATTTTTTAACATTATCACTTCTTAGCACATGCACAGAAATATTAAATTCAGTTTTAATTTCCGCATAAAAAGCACAAAAATGAGCAAACACTTAAGAACGATTTTTCATAAAGTATATACAAATCATTCGACAAAAATCATCAATAAAGTAACAAAATATTTAAACTCTATTTTAGACATAACAAGACATGAACTCCAAATATCAAAGTGAATTAATTCAAAAGTAAACTTAACTCGTTTATTAATTCTTGGACTTAAATAAGTTACGATGATGTTTAGCAAACTGACATGACTCGTAATCTAATAAAGAAAGATATATCATAAAACTGAGGACACAACTTTTTCAACACAGTGAGAAATGGATATCCCAACTGACAATGTGATTCAAATAGAGAGACAATACTAAAGCAGACAATTGATCGAGGAACTCAATTATCAAGAATGTAGAGACCTTTGATACATGTCCTTTACTAATAATCTGCTTCGTCATAAAATCCTGAAAAAGACAATGATCAGAAGAGAATGAGATACAACAATTAAGATCTTTAGTAAGTCTACTTACAGAAATCAAATTAAAAATTAATTTGGGCAGACTTAAAACAGAGGTCAAGGTACTGGCAGAAGTTGGTTTTATAGTCCCATAACCCTCAATACTAAAGATTGACCCATCAGCAATAGTTACAGCAGATGGTGCTCTGTGTGATCGAAAAATAGAGAAAATATTAAAATTATCCATCATGTGATCTGTAGCACTAGAATCAATCATCTATTTGTTTGATGAGAAGATAAGACATCTTTTATCCGATTCAGCTAACATTGTGGCTGGTGTACAGTTTTTCAAAGATTCTTGAAACTAAGAGAACCTTGCATATTCGTCGACTGAAACCACAATTGTTTTCTCAGAAGAGGAGCTAGCAATAGCAGCAGTAGCAATATTCGCAGTTTGTATTCTCTATTTTGATTTTGTAATTTCTTGTATTGCTGCTTCGTATGTCATTGATCATGACAGTAATAACAAACAATATTACTTGAATCATTATACCGACTATTCATTACTCTATTTTCTCTCCTGTTATTATTTCTTTTTCATCCTCTGGCAATAAGAACATTAGTATGCTGATTAGGTGTAGTAGTCTCTGTGCGTAACACTCTACTGAAAACTTTCTAAAGAGATGTGATCTCGGAATCAGATAGAATTTGAGATTTAACAGTTTCAAATTCAGATGGAAGACCAGCCAAGAAACTCATTATGACCATCTGTTCTCCCTGTGTTTGTTGTACCTTGATATCAGCATTGAATGGTAAAAGTATATTAAACTCTTCATATGTCTTTTCGAATTCCATAAAGTAAGCCGTAAGAGATTTGGCCTCCTTCTCAGCATAATAGAAAGCTTTACAAACATCATACATGCAGGGCACATTTTTTTGCTTGAATACAGAAACTCTAAATAATTTATCAATTCTTTAACAAACTCATAATGATTAATTAAGCCAGCTACCTCACTGTCAATCGAATTTCTGATATGCAAAAACAATCCTGCCTCATCTCTTAGCCAGATTTGTCTAGTTCCATCAGTGAAAGGGTTTGAGTCAAGTGATTATCCTTATCAATACTGTGTAAATAAACCCTAATAGTTTTGCTCTACTCCAGATAATTTGTGCCATTTAATTTATACTCAGTGACCTTTGATATGGCTTAGACTATCTCACTCACTGAAAACTTGTTATCACTCATTCTTAACTCGAGAATATCCACAAATTATCACCCAAAAATACCCAAATACAACTACAAGAGACACACCCAAAAACATTGCAAATATACCAGAAATTTTGAGAAAACAAAGTACCACTTTGCGTACAGGTATCAAAAACCCTACCAGAACCTCGCTGTCAACCACCGGAGATCTGCACCGCCGCATGCACCACCACCGAAGTTACACGCGCCGCCATCTAAAACTACCCAAAACAGTCTCTTTTTGGCCGGAAATCACTATAGAACTCCAATGCCAGCCCTAATCTGGAATGACACTCGCAGAAACAGCTGAAATCATGCCGAAGAGCATAGAATCACTTCCTGTCACGCAATCTGCTTTGCCGTGCCTTTTCTTTCTTCAGCATTCTAGTTTCATGCACAGAACTGGTCGACCAAGACTCTCTGTTGCTTCTATCCTCAAACGGGAAAGCAAACCGCCCAGAAATACACTCCTCCGGGAAACCTGACGCACATAGCCTTACTCTGCCGCGCAAACCACCGTTTCGCCTTCTCCTGCGTACACCACCGTGATGACCGCACTTTGAACTAGCCGAAGATCGCTGATCGACTTCCTCCGACGTCGGAAATGGGTTGTTTAACCCTTCTTTGATCTAATGAAATTCTCTCAAAACCCTAACCCTAACTCTAACTCTAATACCATGTAACAATTAGGAAAATGAATACTGAATATTTTCTTATGTTTTATTAGAACAAAAGTAGATATATATATACATGTAAACGGATTCATATATGGCAAAAAACATAAATTACTTTAATAATTTTCTTCCTAATTAAGCTTATATATTTGGAAATATAATCATATTATTATGTTATAAAATATTTTATAATATTATAACACTTCCAGATAATCCAGAAAATAGAAAAAGGAACAAGGGAAAAGAACTTTTTGTTGGAATACCACTCCAAGTCCAGAATTCCTCCCTCATAGTGAAACAAATTAAAAAGTCCTAGTGCCTTTCTAGATTCTATGCACCAAATAAGAAGATGGCATGAGGATTTACACTCAAAATCGCATAAGACACTTGTTCCTCATTTTTTCCCGGTTGATTTTGGAGAAAAAATATAAATTTTATTTATCACCCTTTATATTGTTACACTTAAGGTATTCATAAAATTCTTAACCTAGGATAAGGAATTTTTTGTTCTATCAGAATTCTAATTATATAAAATTACTATTTTAGTAAAATTTTAATTATATCATCTTAACTAATTAAATAATAAAATAATAAAATATCATAATCAACATCAACCCTCAAGTTGGTGCAACAATATCACACATACCCAACTTACAGATCAAGTTGCAAATCAGCGGTAGATGCGTGCGGAAGAGCCAAATAAAGGACTAGAAAAAATCGGTCGAAGTGGCTTGTGCACTGAGAAAGTAGATCTGTGCCGGATTGCGAAAATAAAGGCGAATGTGCACTGAGAAGCAAAAAAAATGAACATAAAAGGTTGTTCGGGGCGGCTCGCGCACGGAGGAAACATATTTATGCCCGATAAGCTCTGGTTCGCGAAACCAAAGGCAGATGCGTGTAGAGGAGCCAGAAAAAGGAGTAGAAAAGGCTAGTTGAAGTGCCTCGTGCACGAAGAACCAAATAAGCGCCGGTATCATGAAACTATAGGTAAATGCGCGTTGAGGAGCTGAAAAAAGGAACAAAAAAGACTAGTCGGAGCGGCTCGCACACGGAAAGAGTCATATTAGCGTTGGTATCACAAAACCATAGGCGAACGTGTACTGAGGAGTCAGAAAAAGGACCAGAAAAAGCTAATTAGAGCGGCTCACACACTAAAAAGCTAAATTAGCGCTGGTATGGCGAAATCAAAAGCCAATTCATGTCAGAGGAGAAGTCAAGACGCCAAATCTACAAGACTGAATCGCAAAACCAGAAGGGGCACGCCAGCGGGCTATTAGAAAACAGGTCGGCGTTTTTGCTTCCAGATCAGCCGCGCAGCACGGGGACAACCAGATCCGCGCGAAGTGAATCAGATCGCGGCAGAGGAAGTTGTGCAAACGATGCGTGGCGTGGCAAAAGAAGGTCAGATCCGCGCGCAATGCGGCCAGAAAGCTTTGTGCAGTGGCTCTGCACGCAGCGGAAGAACAAGATCAGCGCGCAGAGACCAGATCTCCAGCGTTTTTTGTCTGTTTTGACATGTTCATGCACTCTTTTCACTGACATCAGGCAGCGGCGCATGGTGGTTGGCGACAGTGCATGCAGCGACGCTTCTCTATTGTTGGCGGCCGGTGAAGTCGGGACAAAGACCGCCAGTGAGTTTACGACACTGTCTAGGGTGGTGGTGAGATTAGATCTTGATAGATGAGTCTCAAATTAGCCTATTTCATTATTTTAGGATTTACAAAAAATCCTAAAATTAGAACGCTAAATAACTTTATGTGACTCTGATACCATGTTGATTTTGGAGAAAAAAATATAAATTTTATTTCTTATTCTTTATATTGTTACAATTAAGATATTTATATAATTTTTAATCTACTGATAAGGAAATTATTACTCTAATAGAATTCTAATTACATGAGATTATTACTCTACTAAAATTCTAATTATATCATTTTAACTAATTAAATAAACTAATTAAATAATAAAATAATGAAATATTATAATCAACACCCCCTCTCTTCATCAAGTTGTCCAGGATTAAAAATCACTTGCAGCCTCTCAAAGGGAGAATATACATAAAAAATAATATTATTAAGAACAAAAAACTTCTAAATACAATGATGAAAAATGAGATATCTTCCTAAAGCCTTCTAAAATAAGACTCTAAAGCACTACAATTGGCCCACTAAACAATAGTATATTATCACCCCCAGCTTTTGTAAGAAAGAAATACCAATACATGAAAATTTCTCGAGTTAGAAAAGAACGTAATTTTTCCCACAGATCATGAGTTAGAAAAAATCGATTTTCAAAAATCCTATGATTCTACTCCAACCACAATGTCAAAATCCTATGATCTCCCGTAATCCCTATTAGAGGTAACTTTTATAGTTCATGTAAGTTTCCTTAGGACAATGTTCAAAATGATGTTAGGGAATTGTAGTAAAGACCAACAAGAATTTTCAGAGAATTTTCCATCCTTAGAGTGTTTACGGACAGCTAATAAGAGCATGCTCAACAATAGCAATGACAGAAATCCTTTCATCAAGCTCCCAATCATTTAGATTTTGGAGGAGAACATACCATTAGTGGGTTCCACCTTACCCGTAAGACAATCCTGTGGTCTCCAGTTGCTTCATTTCTTTGATAGCTTGGAATAGAATAGTCATCCCTTTCTTCATTTTGAAAATGACTTAGACTTTGAATTAGATTATGTTCCTTCTTCGATATTTATATTAGTTGTATCCTCCTTATATGGGGATTTTCATATCTACCTCTTCATGTGGTTTTAAGGAAAATAAGGATCATATAGAGGCAAGTGCTTTAGAGAAGGGGTTTTTTTCCTAGGGGCTCTCTGGTTGGCGAGTACGCAAGAATTTTTAAGCAACAATCCTATTCTTAATAAGGTTGAGAGATAATGGTGTTTTTCCCCATCTTTATTATTACAAGACATGTAAAGAGGTTTCTCCTGTATCCTATTCCTGTTTGGCCTCTCCTATTTCAATCTATTTTTCCTTCTTCCTTCTCCTCTGCAACTTCCAACATCACTAAATGTTTGGTTTTGCATGGATGGCCCAAATAGTACCCCATCCTATATTTATAGCCATGCATTACCAATTCTTCTACTATCATTAAAGTTGGTCCTGACTATGAAGTTTTGATTTTGAGGCCAGTTTAAGGAATTATTCTTGTTAGATTCCATGGGAGTTTGGCTTAGATCTAGGTGGGGTATTTCAGATCAGTGGCTACGGTGTGTTGGTTGCTCTTTTGGCCCTTTAACATGGCTTTTATATGCTGGGATTGGAGTTGGGTTTGTTCATAGGCAATGTTCAACATTTGGAGTTTATAGAGTTTGATCATGGGTCTTAACTCCTTACTTAATCCACTTATGAAGCATAAAAAGAAGTACATTTCACTAAGGTGTGGATTGTTCTTCAACATCATCAACTTCAGCTCTTCGAACCCCTCTTGGTATTCCATGAATGTCTCTTCCTGCTTAATTTTGTTGAACTCCTCCATCACGTCGGCAATTATGATATCACTAGAACATCTAGATAGTTTTTCTTCAAACAACAGCCAATCCCTTCCTCCTTTTTTACCCTACCATCCTTCTTCAACTGTCGAGTTTCTCACCCAAGAAGAGTATGGCTATTTCTATCTTTTGCTCATCGAGTACCCCATAAACCTATAAGTATTTGTTGCATGGTCCCAACCACTCTAATTTCCTTCCTTCAAACAAAGTAATATCTACCTTTTGCACATTTTGACTCATTTTGTTACTTAGAGTCATTGATGTTTGACTACCGTTTATGTCCTCCCCTGTTCCATATGTGGGTAGGATCCCTCTAAAAGAGATAGAGCATTGGAGGATTACCCATATCCTAAGTGATACAGGAAAGGGAACAGGTTCTATGTGTGGTTCTGTGTTGGTTGTTGGAGTGGAAACATGGTTGTTATGGTTTTTGTCATCATTGCCTGTCACCATGCATTATTTTCAGCCATCGTGACATCTATAGACTCATATATTTCAACCATGAAGTCTTTTAAACGTTGACTTATGCTGTATACAGTATCTTTGTTGAATAAGATACTTTATTATTATTTATTAGAATAAGCATTTTACTATAATAGAAATTTTATGTAATAGGAATTTTATCAAAATGGATAATTTTTTTTGTTAGTAGTTTAGAAATTTTATAAATACACTAAATGTAATAACCTAAAGGTTGAGAAATAAAATTATTATTTTTTCTCCTAAAATCTACAAAGTATCAGAGTAGAATAAAGTTATTTTGGGGTTTTGTTTTTAGGGTTTCTTTCAAACACTAGAACAACAAAAATAAACTGAGTAGAAAGGAAGCCAGACCAGAATGGAGAGAGTCAAATTTGGGAAGTCTTTGGTTACCATGAGTCAGAGCTGCGCGAATTGTAGGATTGAGAGATTTTGCGAGTCAGAGCCGCGAGTCAACAAAGGAGAAAGGCGAACCTAGCCGCACGTAGAGCCACGCGATCTAGTTCCTTTTTCCTCCACGCGCAGAGACGCACGAAGAGCCCTCGGTTTCCTTCTTCAGCCGTGTGCAGATCCACATGACCTCCTCTAGTTCCTTCTTTCTCCACGCGGAGAGCCACACGAAGAGCTGCATGATCCAGTTTCATTTCCGTCATGCACAGAGCTACACGCAAAAGCCTTTCTGGCCGCGATCTGCTTCATTTTTCAGGCCACCATGTACTGCAAATCTACTTGAGCCGAAGAAGCCGTTGAGTCGAGCCAATTTCACCCCGAGCCGAATTCAGCCCAAGCCGAGCCATTGCACCAAACCAAGCCGAGCCGTTTTTTGATCCAAGCTGTTTTTCGAATCGAGCCGTTTTTTAGCCGAGCGGAGCCGAGTCGAGCCGGACAGGAAGATATATCTTATTTCAATATTTTTCTGTTCTTTTTTGGTTATTTTGGTGCAAATTAGGATGTTTGTTTTCCATTGTTGGATATTTTCCTCTTGCCTTTAGTAATCTAAAATTACAGAAACAAAAACGATGATGGTTTCTTATTCGGATAACCCCTCATTACAAATCAGTCTCGTAAAACTTGATGGTACTAATAATCTTACTTAATCAAGATTTTTTTTATTGTTTATCAAAGTTAGAGGATTGCAGGGATACATTACAAGTGATATAAAGAAACTAGATGTAGGTAATTTAGAATATAACAGATGGGATTCTGAAATCTTTTTGATAATGTCTTGACTCATCAATTCCATGCAACTCTATATTGCACGAACATATTTGTTACTTGATACTGTAATAAAAATATGAAATACAACATATTTTACATATTCACAAGTGGATAATAATGCCCAAATTTATAAACTCAGCAATAAAATTTATGACACAAAATAAGGAGAGATGACTGTTTCACAATATTTTTCTGAATTGCGTGGATTGTGATAAGAACTAGATTATCATCAAAACTTTTAAGCAGATTATCCTGCAAATGCAGCAAAAATTCAGAAATTTATAGAAAAATAGCGGATTTATGACTTTTTAACTGATTTGAACACCGAATATGATCAAATACAGGTCCAGGTAATTGGTAAGAATCTTTTTTCTTCATTAGAATAAAATTATATTTATGTCCAATAAGAAAAAAGTAGAAAGAATGTCATGCTATACATGGTACTAGTTGAGAAAACTAGATTAATTGCTCAATCTGACCAGTTCAAAGATCTACGGAAGTATAACTATTGTAGCAAGTCAAAACAAACTAAAGAAACTTGTTGGAAGTTACATAGAAAACCGACTAGAAGTCGTGAGAGAATGAATGATGAACCTAAAGAGCTCAAGAAAATTTGATTGAGACAAGTGAAACACCTGAGACAACAACAGTTGTATTTTTTTCAAATAAAGATATTCAAACTCTGAAACATATTCTGTCTCAATTTAACTCTTTAGCATTTATAGGTGCAACAAATTTAGTAAAATTAGAATCTTCATAAAAGGAGGATGATTGGCAGTGGTAAACTAAATGATGGCACTTCATAACTTAATTTATAAGTTGAACATGTGTGATATCCCTGCACCAACTTGAGGGAAGTATTGAATGAGATACTTTATTATTATTAGAATAAATATTTTAGTATAATAGGAATTTTATATAATAGGAATTCTATCAAAATAGGTAATTTCCTTATTACTAGTTTAGAAATTCTATAAATACACTTAAATGTAAGACTTTAGAGGGTGAGAAATAAACTTATTATTTTTTCTCCTAAAATTTACAATCTTCCAATTGAGACACTCTCTATGATTTGTCAACATTGTCTTACCTTTGCTTTTACTAGCTTTGTCGTGGTGTTTAAGACGCTCTACTCTGATACCAAATTGTCAAAGTTTTGACTCAGTAGGGTTTAAGAGGGCTGAAGGACAGCAAAAAATAAGATAGAAAGGTCTAGTTTAGAGAGAGAGCAATTTGTCCATGTATATGTGTCTGTGAATGAAATGAATGTTTAGAATTCAAAAGCTAGTGATAATTCCTCCTTATTGCTACTGATGCCATTACATTCTTTAGTATTGCCCTCCCTCTTAGGGCAGTAGTACGATAGAGGTACAAGAGCCAGCTGGCATTCCAGCTGGTAACGAAAGAATATTTCTATTATCTTCCTTATCCTTAATAAAAGAACGGATAAAATTACAATTAAACAGTAAAGAAAATTCTAACAATTTATTTCCTCATAAAGCATCATTTTAAGTTCTGACAAACCTGCTCTTAGGTCTACCTTAGAAAAGATTGTGGTCTCAAAGAATTCAACCAGCGTATCATCAATTATTAAGATAAGGAATTTATCATTGATAGTAAATGCATTCAGTTATCTATAATCCATACAAAATCTCCAGATCCTGTTCCTTGTTTATTCTAGAAGAACTGGAGAGGCAAAGGGGTCTTGGGTGTGTTGATGGAACTGTCAAGTGTTTGAGTTATCAACTTTTCGATCGCAGTATTTTGGTAATTCAGGTATATATATGGCCATATGTTCACTAGCAAAGCTCCTATTAATAGAGGAATGGAGTGAACTTGGTCTCTCGTAGGTAGCAGTGAACTCAAGGCTATGAATCAAGGCTAGTAAGGTTTCTAATTTGGCTAGCTGAACAGTAGGCTCTTTCTCTTTTGTATCATCCTCCTGTAAGCACTCCCGTGAATGCACCATGTGGCCAATTCCTTGCCATACTTTCATCAAAACTGTATCCATCCCCATTTCTGATAAGGGTTCAAGGGCGTCCTTGCTGTTGGTGCCTTGTACCGCCACCCATTTTTGCTTTTTCATGAATGTGAGTTGCACATCAATGAGTTCAAAGGTCAATGGATTGTGGTTTCTCATCCAGTCAGTCCCAAGAATAATGTCATAGTGTCTCAACTAATACCTTAAACGAACAACAGAATTATACCTTACTTATCCTCCAGTCTAGCTCGAAAATTTTGTATTGGCAGACCATTTTGTGACTATTAGCCACCTAAAAAAAGCTCTCAGGCGAGAGGATCAAAAACGTTGTATCACAGCACTTGACCAACCTTTGGGTTCACTCCCTAAACCTTGATTGTATTTCCTCTCTCCTGTACCTCGATAGCATGTAATTATATCTCCCCTGCATTCTTCTAATCCTCAACTTCTTCAGTTGCTCCTCTTTATCCTCCTTTTCATCTTTTCCCCTTTTGGTAATCTCCAACATCATCAGTTGTTTCCCTTTGCATCAAGATTGCAAATAGAGCACCCTCCCCTCTTTCTAATGTTACTTTTATCCTTAATATTGATCCAACTAATGTTACTTTTAGCCAAATTAATTTTCGAGCCTAATAATGTTTTTAAACAATTGGATAAGAATGAGTTCATCCAAAATAGACCTGTTGTAATGCTCAAAAAATAAGATCACGTAGTCAGCAAACTGTAAATGTGAGACCTCAACATTCTCCTTCCCTACTTTAATGCCCTTCATGAGACCTTTTTCAGTAGCTCTATTCATAATCCTACTTAAAACATCTACTAGTAGGGTAAATAAAAAATGTAAAAGGAGATCATCCTGTCTTAATCCTCTGGAGGCTGTGAACCAGTCCTGTAGCTTCCCATTCAATATTGCTGTAAAGGAGACAGATGAAAGACACCGTACAATCCAACTTATCCACCTAACCCGAAATCCCTAACGTTCTAACACTCCATCGAGGAACCTCCAGTTCACTCTATCTATGCTCTCTCAAAGTCTAGTTTGAGAATCAACCCATTTCCTTTCGTCCTTCAAGTACACATCACTACTTTATTTGCAACTATTGTAGCATCTGGAATTTGTCTACCTCCCATGAAAGGACTATAGTTTAGGTAATAGTATCTTTCAAAACCTCACCAAGTCTTTGGGAGACGACTTCGGTGATAATTTTGTCTACACTTGTCACTAAACTAATTGGTCGATAGTTGGATACTTTTATAGATCATCCTTCATTGTTGTTCTTCCTTTCCCCATCCTGATCCACTTTGTTTGAAGAGCATTTATGGTTTGATGAGATGGTGAGGCTCTAATCTTTAGAGTACACGTCTCTTTGTTGCTTGCTACTTTGGCCTAAGTATACCAAAAACTCATCGAGTCTTCAATGCTAATTTGTTTTTCTGGACTCTTTTCGTTCTCTTTTTTAAAAAAAATAAAAGAGAAGTGTATTATTATAAACATAGGTACTAAGGGAGTACTACCCGTTTATAAAATAATTACATATCAGTCAAGTGATTAATGACAATTCCGACATCTTCTCAGTCAAGTGGTTAATGACAATTCCGACATCTTCCCATTCACTAATGTCATGATCCAATAAAATAGAATCAAAAGTGTTAATCCATCTATTTCTGATGTTTACAAAATCAGTTTCTATTCACTTAAACGTCTTTGCATTTCTTTTCTTCCACACTACCCAAAAAATGGTAAGCATAACTAAAAATAAATGTCTTTTTTTTTTTACATATTCCTGCCCACGCTCACAATTCTTACTTGCACTATCCGCAATGACCCAATTCAACCTAGAAGCCCATAAACAGTAGACCAAAAGTTGTACACAACCGGGCAATGGAGTAAAAGATGATTGCAAGATTTCCCACCAGCTTTACACAAGTAGCACCTGTTAACCAAGATGTTACCTCTCCTCCTTAGCATATCAATAGTCAATATACTTTCTCTAGATGTTTCCCAAGCAAAGAAAGCCATTCTAGCGGGAGCTTTGGATCTCCAAAGCTGTTTGAACGTTGCTGCCATACCTGCATCTCCATCTTTCTTGGATAAATAATTGTAATATGATTTCACAGAAAAACCCCTTTGCTTATCCGGTTTCCAAAGTCTTCTGTTCCTATTGTCTCCCAAATTTATGTCAGCCAAACAAACGAATAAATTGTTATATTCATCCACTTTCCAACCCTTCAGATTTCTTTTTACCTGCATACTCAATCTGCTGCCCCCTCCATCAGTCCTATACACCTTCTCCACCAAAATATCCCTATCACAAGCAATAGCATATATTCTTGGAAACCTGTCTTTCAACTTGAAATCTCCCACTGTTGCCCACCTGCCACCCCATACACTCCAGAAACCTGCTACAGCCCCCACTGATTTTCTTCCACAAACTCACCCCATACGGTTTATTCTTCCCTCTTCTCCCACCATCCCTCTCCCAATCACCCCATCTAATGCATTGTATATTTGTCTTCAGAAGGATGTAAGCACAACCTCCATTCTAACGCTTTTCTTTTCCTAAATGTTGAAAATTTGACTTGGAACCTCTCTAGTCACCTCTACTCTAACCGCCACGTTGGAGACTCTGTTTATTAGATGATTGCCTTCTCCTATAAGAAACACTAGTGATTGGGGTTTTCTACCTCCCTGTGACATCTATGTTTCCTTTACAACCACTACCTCAGGCACCCCCAACACGGAAACGATGCAAAACCGAAACTTGGACCAACCAGAATCCTCCATCTGCCCAAGAGTATGGTGCAGATATTTCTCACACACTCCATTACTGTAAGCCTAATTGATGATCTTCCTTACTCTAATTCAACAAATCCCTCAGAATCAATCATTAACTTCTTGGTGTCTCCATGAATCCTCTATGTATTTTTCTACCCTTATAACTTAACTTGAAGATTAGTAAGTTCTCATTAGAGGGAAGCCTTCAATCTCAAAGTTCTGGAGAAGGACTCCACTTTCTGGATAGAACACACTTCCCTCTTCATTCCAGAACAGCCCACATGTGCATCTGGTTACAAGAGAATTATAGGAAACTACCTAATACACAAAGATAACTACCAAGATAAAACAAGAAACAAACTTCAGGATAAAACATGCTAAAAACTAGAAATAAATTAAGCATGCATAAACTTGCTAAGGCGTCTCTCTTTGTGCAATCACATGCAGATCGATGTACAGTTGGATGAGGGACTGTCTTTCCTGTACTCTTCCCAGACATGGACAAACTGAGAATCTTAACAATTATCTAAAATTACCAGTAAGAACTTTTTTTGGAACTTGATCAGTTTGGAACAAGCCGTATGACCAATGCTTTAATGGTGCTTGATATTTATAAGAGAAAACAACTAAGTTTAGATCATGACTATGTTGATAAATTACATTGTGGAAAAGTAAAAATAGAAAAGTAAAGAAAGGAAAAGGAAACAACCACCTAGATGGAAGACTTTCTTTAACTGAAAGATAACGTTTCCAATATGGTAAAGTTGATTTATGGGTTGCCTTCTTTGGACTGCCTTTATATGCCCTAACCACAAACTCTTCGCTTCTCTCTCTGCAGAAAAGGATGCTACTGTAAGTTTTTTCAAAACCAAAAGAGCTAAAATGCACTTATGCTATCACTTCCAGAAAAGCTGCCATAAATGGAAAATACAATGAAGTTAAAATTGGAAACTTACTTTTGCTCAAAGTTTGATAACCATTTAAGGTAAGCAGCTCCAAGATATACGTTTATGAAAGGCCTGTGCAGAAGATCTGGATTTCCTTGCACATTGTATGCTCGATAACCCAACTCCCTACGGTAAACTTCCAGTTACAATTTTACAAAACCAAACTAAGATTAAAAATAAGAGGCCCTAAAAAAAAATTACATTCTTGAAAGAGGAACAACACAAGTGCAATACCTGGTCAGCCACTCTGCAGTTCTTGGTAAGATTTGTAGGATTCCTATCGTAGTCTCCTTAGTTTTTTTGTTATATCGCATTGCAAGGAGCTGTCTATCACTTTCAAGTTCAGCAATGGCACAAATCATCTCCTGTAAAAACACTGCCTAGTTTAAACATCTCATAATGATATTCCTACAATTTAACATAGGCATTGTTGAGTCAAAACTACACTATCTCATAGTTCTTCCACAAAGAACAAGTTTGTGCAAGAAAAAACTTATCACTAGGCTTTGGATTTTCCAAAAAGAACGACAAAATCCTACATTTTTTCGCACGAGCAGAAGTTACAAATAGTGACTGTAACTTAAAAGGCCAACTATGACAGACTATATTGATTGCAAAATAAAGGAAAACAATTTGCTAAAAGACCTAAAACTTCTCTTCTAAGGGATTATTGAGGAGAAAATTTCGTTAATTCCACTCCCTTATGTGGATAAAGTACTAAAACATAATACTCTAACAAAGTTGATAGAAGAATGCACCCAGATTGAGAATAAGCAAATTGAACAAATAAGAACAGAGTGATACTCTTAACAAACCACTAAAAAAAAACACATTATTAACACCAGGTGCAGACCAATTACATTCAAGATCATCAAACCACCTCTATCTACAGAGGCCCTCTTACTTATTTCACTTAGAAACCTCAAAATGTATATGCCCATTTGAACACGTGAGAAGACCACAGATATGACCTGTATCTAACATGCACATCCCTTTAATGCTCCCATGGTATGTCATTCTCCAAATTCAAAAATTCTTGGGCCGTACCAATGGCTGTTCATGTACCAAAAGACTCCACCAGCATCGTGCTTCACAAGCAGTAGAAGTAGTACCAATTAAGCTATGAAACAGGTAAAGCGAAGAACAAATTAGTAACTCATTGCAACTATCATTTTATCTGCTGCGTGTTTTCAATTGATTTCAACCAACAAAAGTAACCTTATATCCACCATCAGGATGACATAAGACCTACTTTTGTACAAGGATATCTGTAAGGGTCAATGATCATATTGTGGGTCTAGAAACCAGATAATCTAAGAGGCGATTGGAATCTTTTCTACCTTTCTTCTCTGTGGTGACGGAGCTCAGTAAAAGAGGAAACAAGGAGTTTAGAAAAGAAACTCTAACTTTGAACACTAATTTCTTCTTGAAATTCCATTTCCACCTCAAGGATATATATCATAATTTACAAGTAAATTGGAAAAACATCCCACTGAGAAGAGCTGCCAACTTAAATAAATTGCAAGATAACTGAACAAAAAACTACTCCAAGATTCTATGGCTTTAAGAATAGAAAAATAAATAACTATAAAGCTAGGACAACCTAATAAAAGTAGAACAAACTACTAACATCGTATCACATCCTGATCTCCCTTGACTTGGTCCGCTTTCCTCTTCCAATAGGTGTAATGTATATAGACCTTCCAGAGAAAGGGGCCACCTTGACTGTTTGAGCTAATAAAATATGCTGTCATACAGCATGATATTTCTATGTTTCAACATGTCATTCTTGGCTATGTAGAATACATATAAGACATAAACATATAGTAAATAATCAGCAAGTGAATCCAACTCCAGTAACATATAAATTCTCTGCATCCAATGTGCATTCTGCTTAAAAGCAATTGCTTCTCAAAATGCAGGGTGGATCAAGTGATTTCCAGCTGAAATGCATCACTGTGCATCAGTAAGACTGAAAGCCAATTCTTTCTCTCTCTAAACTCTCTCTGTTTCACTTTCACAAAACTTCATCTCCCCTCCTCTTCACACCCTCTTTTCTTCCTTTCTGCCAAAAAAACAATTATCCTGTTTGCCATTTCCACTATCTCAAGGGTCGGCCAAAGCGCCCGTCTCGAAATGACATCGGAGCACACTAAACGTTTTGTTCTTATTGGCCGGAAATCTTTCAATGTTGTCTGCGAAGGAAAAAAACTTGAGGGTCTGAGAATCTGTGAAAATGGAAGAGGTTCCTGCACCTCAATCTCCCTTAACAAAATGGAAGCCAAATGGTTACTGGAGGCACTTAGCGATTTTTATTGGCTATCGGGAGGCGCGACATGGGGTAAGAAATTTCTAGGCAAGGACCGTCACCTATACACTGCTTTATCCCGAAGTAGAAGGGGTCGTGTGTTAGTCTTGTCTGAGACGAATGGGAAATCTGTCAAGCGTATTTTGATTTCGGATGGCTTTCAAGCTGGTGGGCGGTGGTGCATGATAAAAGCCATCTTTAAACTCATGGAAGCACCATTGGTAAACCCATTTGAGAAAGCTAAACCTAACCGACCAATTTCCATTCCTGTTGGTTGCAATGTTAGGGGTGACCTCTCCTCAGGTTCATTGTCCTTCAACTGTCCAAGGTGCGATTATGGTATCCATATCCAGTTTGAGGCAAGTGGAGGGATGTCCTTTGCAGATGCGCTGAAATCGGACTGCTTGCCCCCAATCTGGTGGAGAAGAAGAGGCCCGACCCGGCTAATTCAAAATTCAAAATTCAAAAGGGGGATCTTTTTCCTGCTCTATGCAGAAGAAACTTTGGGCCCACTCCATCTAAGTCCACCCAAAATAAGCCCAAGTTCACCGGGGCTGAGAAAGAAAAATGTGTCGACCATGTTGGGACCAATAAGGAAGCCCGAATGATCCATGGAGGCAAAAAGGGTAGTCCAAAATATAAATCGAGATGCCCAAAATTCAAATGGAGACACAAAAGGATTCATCCGATCCATGACATGAATAAAAAGCTGGAGTTATGTTCTCCTCCTTCAGAATCGGAGCCTGTTTCTGTGCCTTTGGAGTCATGCCCTAAGCAAGTTGCAGTTGAAGACATGGTTGTACTTTGCTCTGGCAACATGTATGTAGATTATACTCCCTACTGTGGAAAATCTCTTGATATGAATTGTTAGACGAAGCTCCTTTACTACTCTCTGAACCAAAGCATGCAATCAAGTTGGTACCTTTGGCAATTGAGACCGAGCAACAGTCCATCTTCGATGAGCCTATTTCCTCTCTTTCGTTGGTTTCCAAAGAAATGGTTGTTATAATCAGCCTTCGAATGTATCAGTAGAATGGAATAAGACTCAGGTTTACTCAGAATGGGTTCTCCAAAACATAAAAAGGATCGGCCAAATCTTGGGAGTGACTTCCGAAGATTTTGAAAATAAAGCTATAGCGTTATTTACTGAGTTGGACAAAAGAAATGGGACAAAAGAAGCGACCAGCCCCCAAATGAAAAAAGGGAGAAAAAAACAGCAAGATTCAGGGACAAGGGAATTGAAACAGCTTCAATACTTAGTCAACTATGATAGCAAAGAGAGAAATATAGCAGAGGGTTCTTCAACGGTTTCAATATCATCCAAATGATAGAAAAAACCATCTCTTGGAATGTAAGGGGTCTCAATGATCCGGGTCAAAGGAACATCATCAGAAGTTGCATGTCTAGATGGAAACCAACAATCGTGTGCTTCTAAGAAACCAAAATTCAGGAAATCAATGAAAACATCATAAAAAGTCTGTGGAATGCGAGCTCTGTTGGATGGTTTGTGAGTCCAGCAAGAGGTAATACTGGAGTTATTTCGGTTATGTAGAACAAGGATGTTGTGGATTGTAAGGATCAGCTCTTGGATGTAGTTTTTGTTTCCTGTTTATTTACCAGCTTGTAAAAAGGTGTTGATTGGTTCTTCACAGGTGTCTACTACAGAAGTAACAATGCTTTGGGGAGAATTATCTGAGTGTTTACACAAATGGGGTAACAGGGGTGTGATTGGTGGGGATTTTAATATGATTCTCAAAAGATGGGAGAGAAGCACCAACAATTACTCTGACTCTGAAGCTCAAGACAACCAAATGTTCATTAATAATCATGAATTGATCGATCTCCCCTTAAAAGGTGGCAACTGGATATGGAGCAACAACAGAGAATCTCCCTCCTACTCAAGGATTGACAGATTTCTAGTCAGTCAAGATCTTCTCATGGACGTGCCAGGTCTCTCTCAAAAGGTACTCAGTAGACCTCTCTCTGATCACTTTCCTATTTGTCTTGATCTTGAAAGTATCAAATGGGGTCCTACACCTTTTAGAATTGGCAATAAATGGTTCAAGTCTGATAATTTCAAATCCATGGTTGAGATGGTTTGAAAAAATACTTGTTGCAAAAGAACACCTAGTTACTACCTTGCCTTCAAACTCAAAATTCTAAAAGAGAAAATCTGGACAAGAGATGTGGAAAAAGCTGAGGAAAACAATATTCACAGTCTTATGACTGAATTTGATTTTCTGAAAAATGCGGAAGGTAATATGGGTCTGTCCCTCATGGACAGAGAAAGAAAAAACAATCTTAAATTGGAGCTTGCCAATAAACTCAATACGGAAGTCATATCTTGGAAACAAAAGGCCAGAGAATGGCGACAAAAATTACCAAACACTTCTACTGCCTTGCCAACTATAGAAGAAGTGTTAATTATGTGAATGAACTTCTCATTGGAGATACCAGCATTGCGGGCAACATTGAAATGCAAGAGGCCTACAATTATTTTCAAAATATGTTCACTGAAAACAACTCCTGGAGACCAAAATTGAGAAATCTCAACTTTAATAGGTTAGATGATGTGGCGGCCTCTCAACTGGAATCTGAATTTATAGAATCTGAGGTTTATGATTGTCAAAAAAATTGTGATGGTGACAAAGCAACAGATCTTGATGGCTTTAATATAAACTTTTTTCTAGTGTTTTGGAGTGTTGTTAAAGATGATATAATGGCATTTTTCAATGACTTTCATCAAAGTTCTGCCTTTGTCAAATCAATTAATTCCACTTTTATGGTCTTGATTCTGAAAAAAAAAATGCATCCAACATTAAAAATTTTTGGCCTATTAGTTTGGTTGGTTGTGTTTACAAGCTGCTCTCAAAAGTGCTCCCAAATAGAATATCTAATGTCATCGGTTCAATCATCGGGAAAACCAACAAGCTTTTGTCTATGGGCGCCAAATTACGGATGCTATATTTATGCCAAATGAGGTGGTCGATGATGTTATTAGAAATAAAAAAAAAAGAGGGATTTTATGCAAATTAGACATAAAAAAAAGAGGGATTTTATGCAAATTAGACATGAAAAAAGCTTTTGACCATGTCTCTTGGAATTTTATTGATCATATGCTTGAGAACCTAGTTTTGGGTTCAAATGGAGAGGCTGGATGAAGGATTGTATCACAACCATATGTTTTGTTGTTTTGGTTAATGGTGGCCCATCTAAATTTTTTAAAGCTTCCAGGGGCTTAAGGCAAGGTGACCCTCTCTCCCCCTTATTATTTATTATTGTTATGGAAATAACAAACTTGTAATGCAAGCTAGAGACTCGGGGCTGTTGACAGGTTTCTTTGTGGAAAAAAATGACCATCAACTTGAATTTTCTCACTTATTTTTTACGGATGACACTCTCTTTTTCTGTCAAGCTAATGTAAAGAATATTCTTTATCTTAGATGCATCCTTCTTTGTTTCCAAGCGGTCTCTGGCCTCAAAATCAACATGGAAATATCTGAATTGATAATACTTGGGATGATTTCTGATGGTACCCTTGCCAAAGCACTCAGATGCAAATCTGCCCAACTCCCTATAAAATATTTGGGTGTTCCTCTTGGCACCAAACATAAAGACAGCAAAAGTTGGGAGCTGATCATTGACACTTTTCAAAATAAACTGACATGCTGAAAGAGTAAATATCTTTCCAAAGGTGGGAGGCTTACTTTAATCAATAGCACCCTGTCTAATCTCCCTATCTATTATCTCTCGGTGCTCACAATACCTAAGCAACTTGAGGCCATTCAATGTCGTTTTCTTTGGGGTGATGGTGACTCTAACAGAAAGATCCACCAAGTTAAATGGGAGCAACTGAAAAAATCAAAGAAAGATGGCGGATTAGGCATTAAATCCATCTCTAGCCTCAACAAAGCTTTACATAGTAAATGGATTTGAAGGTTTTGGAATGAAAATAACAGTTTTTGGAAGAAGGTTATTATGTGCAAATGGTTTGGAAGCAATGTGTATGACCCTATTGTTTTAAAGAAGTTTAAGTTTGGCCTCAGCCTATGGAAGAGTATTTGGAATTCTAGTAAAATAATCCTAAATAATGCCAAATGGATTGTTAGAAAGGGTGACAAAATTCGGTTTTGGCAAGATACTTGGCATGGTCAAATGAGCCTCCAAAGCCAATTTCCTCACATATTTGCTAACCAAGGAAACAAAGATATTCTTCTGAAAAATGTTTATGGAGTCAGCTCCCCTCTATCTTGGAATGTGGCTGTCACCAAGAATTTGAAAGACTGGGAGGTTGAAGAATATGAAAATCTTCTCCAAATCTTGGAATGCTTGCAACTGTCAAAATAGATACTGAAGCTGATAAATTAAAATGAAATCTAAGCAAAAATGGCTCTTTTATTGTCAAATCTCTATACAGAAACATGGACAAAAATCACTCTACTGCTGTCTTCCTTTACAAAATCGTATGGAATACTACCATTCCACCCAGAATTTCTGTGTTTGCTTAGGAAGCAGCTATGGATTCTACTCTCAAGCTTGACAAACTTATGAGAAGAGGTTTTATGTTAGCTAACTAGTGTGTTTTATGCAAGCAGAATATGGAATCTTGTAACCATCTTCTTTTTTTCTGCCCAGCATCCTATGAACTATGGATAATGGTATATAAGCTGCTTGGTGTCATCAGTTCGGTCAAAAGTGAACTATTAGTTTGGGAAGGACTCAATTCGGGTAAAAGGTGGCATAGAGTCATTCCTTTAATAATTCTTTAGATTATTTAGAAAGAAAGAAATTATAAGATTTTTTAGGGTAAAGAAACAATTTTTATTTTTATTAAGGATAGATGGCTTCATTTTTTTGCCTCCATTATCCTTGGTCGCAACCTTAACTCTTTTGATAATCTTATTCACATTGCGGATATACTTACTGATCTGTAAATACTTTCTTTTGTACATGAGTTCGCTCCCTCAGCACTCTTTTTAATATTACTATTCACTTTTCTCTTAAAGAAAAAAGTAAGACTGAAAGCCTATTTGATGCTTCAATCGAATGACATGTATTTCTAATTAATTTGTTCATATCCTGAAAGAACAGGAGAAGGGAGGGAGAGGGGGAGAGGTGGAGAGAAAAGAAAAGAGAAAGTAAAGGCAGAGTTATAGGAAGAGCTTTCAGGAGGCTAAAAAAGCTGGGGCGAACATAACAAGACTGACATTAAAGAAAAAATCTTCTTTGCTAGCCATGCAGGAACAAAAAAAAAATCAACAGGAAAAAAATGTTGCAATCCAACTGTCAAAACAACTGAATACGACAACCCCATAATCACCATATGTCAAAGAAGACATACTGGATCCATTTGCAAATCAAAGTGCCTTCGAACAATGATATCAGCAACAGCCTGCGATTACACATTTCACGCAAGGTTAAAAGACAAAATGAGATTCAAATATCTAGCACCTAAGAATATGCCAGTTGAATTTTAAAAAATGCCAGTTGAATCTTAAGACTCCATACTGACTGTAGCAGTCAATATGTCAATAATTATATAATACATTGTCCATAACCCATCCTGGTACTTTGCAGTCTCTTCTCTTTTATAATACTTCTTTTTCTATCAAAAAAAAGCTATAGTTTCAAATTTTCATTTGCTGATGATTTGCTTTACCTTCATCTCTGTCTGTGTCAAATAAGGCTGTCCGTCAGGATCCCTTGAGAGGTGAACTCTCTGTCCTTTTGACTCTCCAGCATCTAACCATTCTGTGCTCACTTCATGCTGCATCCACATTGCCTCCATGTCTTCAGGATCAACACAATCATCCCAGTATTTAAAGCTGTTAGCCATCCTGGCATTAGTGACGACCACTCAAAGGGCATATCTAACCATAAAGAAAATTTATATTTAGTAGTGAGCAGATCCTGCAGGACACATGAATGCACACAAAACATATACAAAGAAATCATGCAAGCCAGGAAGCATGGGGCGAATGAAAGGTTAGAAATTCAAAGCTACGTGCAGAAGTATAAATATAAAATGTATAATGATGAAAAAAAAGGGGAAGAGCATGTCATCCTTAGGTGCAGTAATAGCAATCTCACTGAAGTTATCTGCACGCAAAAGGTAAGATTATAACAGCATTTTAAGATACAGGATTTACATAAAATTAAATAAGCTGTGGACATGAAACATTTCTTTCAAATTCACAGTTCCCGCATAAACTTATTTTATGGACCCATGTGAATGTGAAAGAGAAAATCTGATACACCAGCAACCAATACACCCAATACGCAGGTGCATTTGGTCAACAAGATTTGAAGATCCGGTATAATGACAAAGAACAGGAACACCTCTTGACGAATGTAGGAGTATGGAAAGTGGAAAGAAGTAATAGAAAGCATGTATTAATGTATCCTCCCATAACATCAATCATTTCAAGATTACAAAAACAAAAGTTCATCACATTAATATTTACATACAGCGACACTAAATGATATATCAAATTGTATTGAGACAGACTTTAACAAAAAATCTGTAACATTTTTTCCTCAAAAAATAGAGAAATATGCTCCATGATTAAAACTAGATAAAATCAACACTCATGTATCAAATCGTATCAAAGTGTAGTCAGACAGTACACTGGCTTTTGTTAAGGATTGCATTAGAGTTAATTCTCCTGGTAATCACTAGGTAAGAGAGGCTTGTACCATCTGCTTCTGAAACATATTGGTTCTCATGCGTAACCAGTTCCTTCTGATGTATATAAAGAAGTTAATATGCATGTCAAAAATAATCAAAATGCTGAACCCAGGATTACACCGTTAATATTTGAATTATGGAGAAGGATCTTTTCTACTTATTCCAACTAGAAAACTCTACCATGACCCAGTACACATTCTTAAAATACTTTACTCTTACAAAATTTTGAATTTCCACCAGTTGGAAGTTGGAAACTGACATAATTAATTTGATACCTCCATTTGAGAGGAAACAAATCATTAGACCTGATTCATTCTTCGTTTTCAGTGCCCCCAGATTAGTAAATACCTAACCGTTATCAAAGTATTTTATCAAAGAGCTGCAAGAATTCAACTAAAGACAAAGCCAATGATATCCACATTGGATTCGTTTTCATTAAAGAACTCCATGATTCTGGAACCAGATTTTAATTATATACACGCTCAAAAAGGATTAAAAAAAAAAAACTTAACAACAAGATGATTGAATAATAGGATCTCACCTAAAAGACAAAGCCATTGACATCCACAGTCATTAAATACCCGATGGTTAAAGACAAAACTAGTAATTGGTTAAAAACACTAGAATCACAGAAGTGGTATGTTAAAATGCATAAAGAAAAAGCAAATAGCAAATGCGATATAAAATAATCAGAACAATCACAGGAAAAACCAAAGACATGAATTAGAATTTATCAGAATGCAGAATCCCATGACAACCGCATGTGTATATATAACAAGCAAAAATATGAAATACACATTCCCATATATCTACGGAGCGGGTGTATTGGTATATACGAGGGAGTCATCACCTCGCAACGGGATAAGGAGCGAGAAGGAGTCTAGTGAAAATGAGAAGGAAACCAACCAGAAATCAACAAAGAAAAAGATGTACACATTTTAGATTGTGAGATCAGATTCTACCCGTTAGAGACACTCGTATGTAAGATGATGGAGGTAGACCATTTTCGACGGCAATTCTCTGTTCGTTTCTGTCTCTGTGTTGCCAATTGGTTTGTTGCAGAGGAGCGTCAGAGGAAGACAGATGGCATGCCAAGCTGTCTACTCTCCTTCATCATCAGGTGAAATATTGACGTCTGTAGGAGAGAAATGATAAAGAGTGATCGGTTTCATGATAAGAACCGTGGACTTGCGAATTTACCAATCAGATTCCTAATCTTGGCTCGGTGATTTAAATAAAACTTATAATCTTAACATCTATATATCTATATATATGAATTTTTTGCAAGTTGGACAGCCTAATATTTGAACAAACTCGCAACTATAATTGGATATTTTATTTTATTTGATAACTAATATTTTCAATTATGGGTATTAAAAAAATGTTGCTTGACTATTTAATTAACGTGTTAATTTTATTGTCAAATGGCATTTATATTAATAAAAATATCTGTTATCACGTTAAGAAAATAAATTCCAATATTAACTAAAAATATATTAAAATTAAAGAAAAAAAATTATTTCATATATAGTAGATAATTTAAGCTGACTATTTCATTTATATGTTAAATAAAAAAATATAAAAGTGTTGAATTAATTTTTTTTATATTAATTTTAATTTGATGGTATAGCACTTCGTGTATTTATTTTTATTAACAGTATTACTTAGATATTTGAACAAGACTCGTAATTAAATACAATTGAAACATTAGGTACTTGATTCAAAAAAAAAAATCAAGTCCTTTAAAAATTATTTGTATAACTATAGGCCAATTATTTAATGGAACTATTAATAAAAGACATTCTTTCATAAACAAAGATATGCTCCAAATATTGATGCAAATGTAAATGCTCAAAACTTTAAGGAAAAAAATATACATTATAATGGTAGAAGCAAATAATAATTTAAAATTTACATTTCTCACACAGTAGATCACGATACCCAATAGGATTACAGAAATGTTCCTCTTAAAGAAGTTAAAATAATAAAAACATAAGTGAAACTAAAATCTAATAGGATTGACCTCTACTAGCAACTTTGATGGGATCCGGAAAGTAATTTTTACTCGCAACCTTCCTGCTATTCAACATTTAAATCTTGATCTTCTTGATATGAAATGGTTAAATAGGGAGATAAACTACATAGTCTATTAAGAATATCACGCTAATCACTGATACGTAAAAGCGAAACTTAGTAAAAATTATAAAATAACTAATAAAGCCATTAACTTTAGGTAAATTCATTTAACATAAAACTGTTTATTCCATATTTACCGTTATAAGTTCCCAAAATCGATTTATAAAAACAATAACTCAAATAATATTGTGATTTTATATCCAAGTGAGCAAGAATAACAGCTTACTTTTTTTTTTACTTGTTTACTGGTACCTCTGGGTGTCCATAGGGATGTTCCCCTACGCGTGACCAAATATCTAAATTTGTTAATTACCGATCGTTTCTATACCTCGTCCTGTAATGAGCGTCAAACATATCATTGTCTCGATACCTCGTCCGGTATGAGAGTGAACCATATATCTCAAACACTTCCGGTATAAGACTTCTCAGCCCCGTCCGACTGAGGTAATGTCCACAGTAAGGTTTCTCCCTATGTACCATGTCCGTCCACCATTTTTCAAGATACCCAGTAAGCTTTCCATACATAAATTCACATCATCAACTAATCAACAATTACATACCGATATCTCATATTTATAAATCAACAATCAGTCATGCAAAGAGACGATACGTAAATCAAGAAAACATGATTGAGACATTTATTGTAAAAAGAACCAACAGATGAAGGCTATGTAGTTAGGTAACTAAATAACCAAGAAACTAATTAATACTAGTAATTTAAAGCACACAATATGATAATAAGTATTTTATGCAGTATAGGAGAAATAAACAGTAAACTAAGGCAAATATACACTGACTGGTTCCGGCTCCAATAGCGATCTGTAATTAATTTTTACGTTTTTTTAATTTTTAAAAAGCACAACGTTATTCATTATTAAGCTTCAATTTACTGTAATATAGAAAAAGGTAAGAGATTTTTACCCCATATCGGTGTCCAAAATATTGTACTTTTTACTGCACCTCTTGGTGGTCCCTAGGTTTTCTGAATTTTTTTTGCAGAAATTAAAATACCCATCACGTTCAAATACCAAAAAAAGGCAAAATTAGGCGTTTTAAAACTTTTTTGGCCAATTTTAGAGTTCTGGCACAGCGCCACTACTGTGCTCGGGCGTTGGTTCCACCGCCTATAGCGATGGTTCGCCTCGATCTGGCCGTTTTCAGCTGGTTTATGCCAATTTTAGTTGGCTTTGTATGAGAACATGCAAAAAAATAAGTTAGGAGGCCTTGGTTGGCCGGAAAAGACAAAAAATCGAAACCCTACCGGCAGAAGGTCTCTGGGTGCGGCGGCTTCGTCGTTCCCCCTTCGCAGCCGAGCTTCCCCTTCAGCTAGCACTAGAAAAGGACGTAGAACACAATGGTTAAAAATTTACGTAAAACGGGAAACAAGAAGGGGATCATTGGAGAGGGTTTTGGGTTTTGGTCGTGGCGGCTCGGTCAAGTATTTCCCATAATTTTCGGCTCATCCATCAGCCATTTGGCTCCGATATGGGCATAGGAAGATTCAGGATTGAATTTCGAGCAGAAAGAAAAAAAATACTTATTTTAACATCAGCAGTGGCTTCGATGCGGCGACGACGGTGACCAGTCTCTTTCTTCGACGTCTGGTTCTTTTTCCAACCGCCTTTCTTCTTCTTCTCCAGTCGCTCCTCTATCGACTAGGGTTTCAATTCCTTGTGAAGAGAAGTTTAATTACCCCTCTCCATCCAATTTCAGCCGCCTATTCGAGTCGACGTGGAGCGAGGAGAACCATCCGATGATTTCCTATTTAGGCCAATTGTGTGGGCGAATATGGGTCGTCCATTGCGATCAATCCCATCCGTCTAATCGTATCTAAAGAATGAATGCATCTAGGCCGTTCGTGCACGCGGGATATGATCTGGATCGTCGGATCGCCCAAGCACGCAGATTGCCCGTGTGCCCTCCCTTGTGGAGCTGATGTCAGTGTGTCGCCACGCAGTGTGTTCTGGTTCGCTGTGACTGTTGACATGTCGTCTCACGTGGCCATATTTTTTTTTTACAAATTTATCCCATGTTTTTAATTTTTATTTTAAAAACACCCATCTTATTCACAATGTCACTCTTTTTTCTCAGAATTATTTTCAATTTCGCCCATAATTCTACTTTTCTAAAAAATCCTACAAAATTAAATTAAATTAACGATTTAATTATTTATATATATTTTTTTATAAATTGAAAAAAATATGTCGGGCCAAATTTGCGGACCCGAGTGTTACAACAAAGATGATTAATTTAGTTGACACTGAAGTATTCTTTTTATGTTGACCCTAGTTTTGATTTTCATTATTCGAAGTAAGGTCTTAAATGCATTATACCGATATGAGAAAGTGCACTCTTAAAATCATCTAAAAAGAAAATTACTCTTGATCTTCAAAAAATAAGAAAAAAAAATAGCACAAGAATACTCTTACCACAAATAATTCATCTTTTAAAAGTGGTACAAGTTTTAACAAATGTCGAATTTTCACTAATTATTTCACAAAAATATTATTCTAATTTTATTAATAATTTTAAATTTTTGTTAATATACTAATAGAGATATAATATGTAATGGTCCCAGAAATTAAAAGGAAAAGTACATATATAAAAACTCTAAGTGAAGAAACAAAATAAAATATTATGATTAATATCCCTTACACAATAACCAAAATGTATTAAACATATGCAAGAATAAGCTAATTAAAGTAAATATTATAAATGAATACTATAAGGAAAACAATCAAATCTTTATGCATCTACTCACCGTCTTCCTGTGAAACGGGCTCGGGAACCAAGTCCTCCTGATCTGAAATGGTTAAGTAAGGAATGAGCTACACTAGCCCAGTAAAGATGTCATACTATCTCACTGTCACAGAATTAAAGGTTGGTAGAAAATAAAAACGACCAATAGAGCATAATTTATAACAAATTCATTTATCAATAATAAAATTCTTTACTGTCCACTTACCTCGGTGAGATTCATGAAAACAACTTATAAAAACAATAACATTATAATATCAAGAAATCATACGCACTCTGTAACATAACACATGTCATATTTTTAATATTTTAATCATCAGACAACAAGTCTCCTCTTTTACCAGCCTACCAATATCCATGGGGATCTATAGGGGTCCCCGCTACACGTGAATCATTCACCTTAATAACTTAATTCCAGGGTCGTCCCCACCTCGTCCGGTATGGGTGCTAAAACCATAAATCTCAATACCCCGTCCAGTATGAGGGTGAAGCGGGCCGTCCCCATACTCCGTCCAGTATGAGCGCCAAAACGTTTAAAGTCTCCATACCCTGTCTGGTATGAGAGACAACGTCTCCGGTAGAGTTCCCTATGGACCCGGTCCGTCCACCATCTCCTAGGATATCTAGTGAGTCTGTCAACTTATCCATTTATCAACTCACATACCTTTTCTATTTTTCCTTAGCTTTCTGTTTGTCACATAATCATGAATATTTAAACCAGTAACGAGCATCCAACAAGGCAGACATATCATCGGATTCACAAAATCAAGCCATAATGAAGTAAACAGTGATTCATGCATTCAAAACCATAAAATAAATAGCTCAGAAACCATAATGCATTTAAAACTGTAAAATAACTAAAACAGCAACTAACCGAAAATATATCAGATTCGGGCCCCATTAGCAACCTTAATCAATTATACATATCTATTAATTCATAAAATACCGTTTTATAATTTATTAAGCTTTAATGCCGTGATAGGAAATAAGGTGAGAGATCCTTACTTGATTCGAAGTCTAAGACCGATTCTTCATTACGCCTACGGGCGGCCCCTATATTCCCTAAATTTTTTCTCCAGGAAGTGAAACACACTTCCAGTACCTGCGGATGTCCCCAAAAAACTCCAAATCAGACCCATTGCCTACTCGGCCAATTTTAAAAATTTTGGCACGGCGGCTCTGCCGTGCTCCGGCAACAGCGTCGCCGCCCGCGACGGTGATCCACCTCGAGTTGGCTGTTTTCGACCGTTTTCACTCGAATTCAGCCAAACTAGCACCAGTTCCTACGAGAAAACACACGTAACGCCCTCGGTGGGCCGAAAAAACTCAAAAAAATGAGACTTACCGGTGACGGAGCCTCGAGTGCGGCAACTCCTCCGGTGCGAGTCGCGATTTGGTGTTTTGCTCCGGTCAACCTGTAGAGGAAATGACGGTGGTCACAGTGGTATAAAAATTACATCGAACGGGAATCGGAAAGAGCCTCATCGGAGGCAAAAATTGAGAAAATCCGCGGCAGCACCGCTTGGCTTCGACGGTGTTTTCTGGCCAATTGGCCAGGGGTTTGGCTCCGATTTGGCCACAAGCTGGTTTAGCATCGAAATCCGAGCCAAAGAGAAAATTTTTACCTTGTTTGCCAGCCAGAAAGTGCTCCGATGGGGCGGCAGGTGGCGACGGTCGGTTCCTCAAGTGGCTGGGCTGTCTTCTCCAACGAGGACTCTAACGGCTAGGGTTTGGGGTTGGATGTGGATAAGATTATTTATAACCTTTTCCTTTTAATCTGAGCCGTCCATCACGATTTAATCTAAGCCGTCCGATCGCGATTAAATTATAAATGAATCTGGGCTGTCTACCGCAATCCGATCTGAGCCATCCGTGCGTGATTCAATCTGGGCCGTTCGCATGCGTGCAATCTAGGCCGTCTGCACGCGCGTTTGATTTGGGCTGTCCGTGCGCGCGAGAATGGATCTCAGCCGTCTGATCGCGCGCACGCGGATCGCCCACGACGTTCTTTTCTGCGCGGCCTCCCGCGTCAGCGTCTCTGCCACGCGACGTGTCCTGGTTGGCCAGGGTTGCTGACTAGTTTGCTGACGTGGCACAATTTTTTTTAAATTAGGTTTTGACCCCGATTTCGAATTTTCTTTTCAAAAATACCCCTACAATCCGAATTTTCACTACTTTTTTCCAAAATTATTTTCAATTAAACCCCAAAAATAATTTTACCTATTTTTATCATTATTATTATTTTTATTTCCATTTAATAAAATTAAACTAAATTAAAACCATATATTACTTAAATAATCATTTATTTCATTTAAAATTTACAAAAATTTAAAATAAAACAAAAAATAATATTCATAAAAATAATAATAAAATTTTTGGGGTGTTACATAATATATTATGTAGGTATTACACAAAATAATATCTGGCTTTGTTATTTGGGAAAACTATATATTTCTAGGTATTATTTACAAATTAAAAGTAATTTGAATAAGAATTTAGATCACCTCTGTAATACCCTGGCCCGAAATTTAGTCCTGAATTAATTTTAACATTATAAAATGTATAAAAATTTATTTTTTAAAATTAATAAATTTTAATTTAATGTGAAATTATGAAAAAAAAATAGGATATAGGTGAAATTAAAAACAATTTTAGAAAAAAAAAGGTGAAATTTTGGGTTCGGATGGTGTTTTTAAAAGAAAATTCGAAAACTGGAGGTCAAAATATAATTTCAAAAAATTTTGCCACAGAGGACCGCCCAGCCATCAGTATCGACAAAGTGGAGCGCGCTGTGTGGCAAGGCACACTAACTCGATGCCACGCAGGAGGCCACGCTGGCAATTCGCGTGCCCCACGATCGAACAACCTAGAAGTCTTCTCGCACGTGTAGATGGTCTGGATTCGTTCCCTTCTCAGGCGCGATCGAACGATCGTGATCAAACGCGATGAACGATCCAAGTTCGTTTCTTCCTTAGGCGTGATTGGATAGTCGAGATCAAACATGATGAACGGCTCATATTCATTTTTTCCTTATGCGCGATCAAACGGTCAAGATTAAACGCGATTAACGGCCCAAATTAATGCAAGTTGAGTATAAATATTTTGCATCACACAGAACTCGAACCCTAGCCGTCAGTTCCCCGCTGAAGAAGCAGAACCAACTGCTAGAGAAGGGAGTCGACTGGCGTCCACCGCTGTACCGGAGCCACCTCCGACTGGCAAAAAAGGTAAAAATTCTCCCACCCATTCAAAATTCGATTCCTAGCACCTCTGTGGCCATATCAGAGTAAAACAAATGGCAAGTAAGCCGAAAACTGCTAGCAAAGCTTGGTTGCGTCGCCGTGGGCAAAACCCACAACTGCCTCCGATGAGCCCCTTTCCATTTCCCGTTTAATGTGATTTTTCCACCGTTCTGTTCACCTTTATATTTTTTACAGGTTGACCAAAGAAAAATGCACAACCGCGAAAGTGAGCCAGTGGAGCCACTACACCGAAAAATTTCACTTCCAGTAGGTTTTCGTTTTTTAATTTTTTTTTGGGCCAACTGAGGTCCCCTAACGTGTTTTTCCACAATGATGGATATAAAACCGACCAAAACTTGCCAAAATTGGCCGAAAAAGGATTTCAACACCGATTTTGGGGTTTTGAGGTATTTTTAGGTACATGAAGCGTGTTTTAATCTCCATATAAAAATTCAAGAAATCTGGTGACCGCCAGTAGGCGCAATAGAAAATTCGGTATTTCGGACACTGACTCAGGTAAGAATCCATCACCTTACTCTCTATTATGGAATTAAAGTTTAATGGTCGATAATATGGTATTTTGTGTAATTTAAAAAATTTCGAGAATAACTACAGGTTACTAATGAACACGAAACTAGTTAATTATTATTGTTTATCCTATTTAACTGATTATTTGATTTTATAGCTTTAAATGCATTATAATATATTTGAATTGGTAAAATGATTCATTTGTATTTTCTTGATGCATGTATTATTTGTTTTGCGTGATTTACAGTTAATTTGTAAAACTGAAAATTAAAATATAAACAAAAAATTGCTTGATTAAGTGAATAAGTGAATGGTTGTCTTACTAGATATCCTGGAAAATGGTGGACGGACCGGATACATAGAGAACCCTATTGTAAATATTACCTTATACCAGACCGGGTATTGAGTAATGGTATTTTTTGGCGCTCATACCAGACGGAGCATAGGGACGACCCGATTTATCCTCATACTGGAAGGGGTATTGAAGGATAGTATTCTTGGCGCTCATACCGAACGGGGTATGGGGACGGCTAGTTAGTTGACAAAGTTTAGATATTGGTTCACGCGTAGTGAGACATCCCTATGGACCCCCCAAGAATACTAGTAAGCAAATAAAAAAAAAGTTATTGTTCTTACCCACTTGAAAATGAGATTATGATGTTGTTTGAGTTATTGTCTCTATACGTCGGTTTTGAAAATCTCACAACGGTAAGTATGCAATAAATAGTTTTATTTATGATAAATGAATTTGCTTAATTTAAGAGATTCATTGGTTGTTTTCATGATTTTTACCAACCTTTAGTTTCTGTATCAGTGAATAATGTGATATTTTTACTGGGTTAGTATAGTTCACAATTTCATTAACTATTTCAGATCAAGAGGACCAAGATCCAGATCCCGATCAAATAGAGAGTTGTGAATAGTTCACTACCCAGACTCTCTTCAAAAGCTAGTAAAGGTCATCCTAGACTGCTTAGTTGTTTACTTTTCGTTTATTATTTTGATTTTCGTTTATTCTTTTAGAATGGATATTTTTGTAGCCCTATTAGTATTTTTAACTATTGTGTAAGGAATGTAAACCCTAACTCTATTATTTCGCTTCCGCATTCAATTTATGATTTAATTTCCTTTTAAGTTCCAAGCCTTTACAGTTGGTATCATTCCTCACACAAAGACTTAAACACCCAATAGAACCGTCGCCCAACCTTTCTTTGTGAAAAAATAAGTACAAGAATATGAGGGGAGGAGGCCCCTACTGAACAAGGTAGCTCAAGATGGGTTGCTTCGAGAGGATGTCGATCGGCTCTTCAAGATGTTAGATAGAATCATCTTTACCCAGCAGGCCAGGGAAGAGAAGAAGGAGTTGTATGACCCTCCACCACTGCCACAGTATGAGCTATCCTTACAACGAGAGGATTTAGTGTCATCTCGATATGATCATGTTCCTCCATTGTATCATCTAGCACCGTCATAATACAATCTGGTGCCCCACCATACAATAAGGTGCCACCACAGGGTCACCTGTCCTTCCCTAGCAATATCCAGTCCCTCTTTCACATGACTCGGTTCCTCCCATGATGGACCTAATAGAGGTTGACATGGGGGACTTTGATGTAACCCTATGAATGAATTGGCTAGCGGCATCTCTTGCCACCGTAGATTATTTTCACAAGAAACTTGTATCAAATAAAACTACAGTTTTAATAGAATTAAAAGTAAAATTGAAAATCTAAAAAATAATATAGCTGAATTTCTATTATATTCTATAACTGCTATTTATTTGATCAATAAAAAAAATAGTTATAAAATATAATAAAATGAAAATTCTTTACCAAAGAAATATAACAAATTCAGCTATATAATTAATGAATTTTTTAACACACTTTTTTATTGACATGTCGTATTGAAATATTCTTGAAGAATTTTTTTTCGTTGGAATATTGAATAATTTTACAACAAAATGTACAAATTTTATGACGCAGAATTCTATAGCTTTTGACTTTATCAAGCTTAGTTTTTATATTACTATTTTATTTCTAATTATTTAATTATATACATATTACATGCTAGCATCTAAATGTAAATATAAAAAATAATTAAAAAAAATAGTAAGTTAGAAAAAATAGAAGGAAAAAAAATTTCAAAAATTATACATATATTTTTAAATAATAAAACAAGGTAAATGTTAATAGTAAACATGACTATCCAGATAAGTAATAGAAAGAATTAAAAATTAAAAAGTAATGTAACAACTTGGAACTTGAAAGAAAATAAATTATAAATTGAATGCGGAAGTAAAATAATAACGTTAGGAACACATTCATTACACAATAATTCAGAATATCCAATAGGGTTACGTGAATGACCCTTCTAAAAGAATAACGAATACTCAAAGAAATAAATGAAAAGTAAACAACTGAACATTCTATTCGCAACCCTCTTGTGGATCGGGATTTGGATCTTGGTTCTCTTGATCTGAAATTATTAATGAAAGAGTGAGCTACACTATCCCAATAAGAATGTCACACTATTTACCGATACAGAAATGAAGGTTGGTAAAAATTATGAAAACAACTAATAGAACTCTTAATTTAAGTAAATTTATTTATCATAAGTAAAATTATTTATTTTACACTTACCGTAACGAAATTTTCAAAACTGACCTATAGAGGTAATAGCATAAACAATCTCATAATCTCATACTTAATTAACCAGAATAATAATTTTTTCTTTTTTTATCTGTCTACTGGTATCCATGAGGGTTCATAGTCTACTACGCGTAAACCCTTATTTAACATTTTCAAGTAACTGACCGTCTCCATACTCCATCCGATATGAGCACAAAAAATATCATCCTTCAATACCCCGTCTGGTATGAGGGTGAAATGTGTTGTCCCCATACCCTGTCTGCTATGAGTGTCAAAATACTAATCCTCAATACCTCGTCCGGTATGAGGCAATATTCACGGTAGGGTTTCCTATGCACCCAGTTCGTCCACAATCTCTCAAGATATCCAGTAAGACTACCATTCAATCATTTACTTAATCAAACAATTTCTTGTTTACATTTAATTTTCAGTTTCACAATTTAACTGTAAACCACGCAGAACAAACAACACATGCATTAAGAAAATACCACAGAATCATCATACCAACTCCAATGTAATATTATGCATTTGAAATAGTAAAATCAATCAAACAGGATCAACAGTGAATAATAACCGGTTCTGTCTCTATTAGTAACCTGTGATTAATTATCGAGATGTTCTAAATTGTACAAAATACCACATTATTTATAATTAAACTTTAATTCCATAACAAGGAATAACATGAGGGATTCTTACTCGAATAAATGTTCAAAACGTTAAGCCTTCAGTTGCGCCTATTGGCGGTCCTCGATTTCCTTTAATTTTTCTTTGGAGATTAAAAAACGCTCCAAGTATCTAGAAATACTCCAAAAAAATTCAAAATCGGTGTTAAAAATCATTTTCGGCCAATTTTGAGATTTCAACACGACAACATCGTCGTGCTCTGGTGACAACACCGCCGTCCATGGTAGTGATTTACCTCGGGCTAGCCATTTTTAGCCAGTTTCGGCCGATTTCAGTCGGTTCTGTACTCATCCCTGAGGAAAATACATTAAAGGGTCTCAGTTAGCCCAAAAAAATCAAAAAACAAAAGCTTACCGACGAGGAGATTTTTCGATGCGGCGGCTCCACCGACTCACTTTCGCAGTTGAGAATTTTTTTTTTGTCAATCAATGGAAAACAAAATGGTGAATACAATGGTAAAAAAATGTACGAAACGAGAATCGGGAAGTGCCTTAATGGAGGCAGTTTTCGATTTTTCCCGCGGTGGCGCCACCGGGCTTTACCCACAATTTTTAGCTCATCTACCAGTCCTTTTGCTTCAATTTGGCCAGTGGGGTGTTCAAAATTAAATTTCGAGCGACTAAAAGAATTTTTTACCTTTTTTGGCGGTCGGAGGTGGCTCCGGCGTGGCCGTGGGTGGCGGTCGGCTCCCTTCCCAACGACTGGTTTTTCTTCTCCGGCGGGGGAGGGGCGGGCTGGCGACTAGAGTTAGGATTTGGTGTGAAGTGAATGAATTTGGTGCGTACATCGCATTTGATTTGGACCGTTTCTCGTTTAAATAGGAAATAAATCTGAATCGTTTATTGCGATTTGATCTGGACCGTACGATTGCGTTTAAAGATGGAATAAATCTAAACCGTTCATCGCATTTAATCACGACCGTCCGATTGCACCTGAGAAGGAAACGAATATGGACCGTCCACACACGCGGGAACAAATCCGGACCGTCCAATCGCGGGCATGCGGATTGCTAGCGTGGCCTCCCGCGTGGCATCGCATCAGCATGCCTTGCCACGCGGTGTGCTCTAATTCGTCAGTGCTGTTGACTGGGCGGTCCTACGTGGTATATTTTTTTTAAATTGCGTTTCGACCTCCAGTTTTTTATTTTTCTTTCAAAAATACCCCAGGAATTCAAATTTTCACCCATTTTTCCTAAAATTATTTTTAATTTCATCATCCACCTATTTTTCTTAATGTTTTACATTAAATAAAAATTCATAAATTTAAAAATTATATTTTATACATTAATTTTAAATATTTTAAAATTAATTTCAGGTATTACAACTCTCTCCCTTAAAAGAAATTTAATCTCTCAAATTCGTCTCTCTCTCACTCAATCAAATAGTTGGGGATACTGGACTCTGAAGTCTGATTTTAGCTCTCACGTGGCCTCTCTCTATGTGTGATTTTGCTATAGGACCTTAACGAATGAAATTTTATGGTTGTGGAGTACTCTGTTTTTTCGGTCCACAATACCGACCGGTACCTCCTCGTAGGACAGATCCTCCTGGAATGAAAGATGCTTATGCGCCAAAATGTTAGAAGGGTCCGGATTGTACTTGCGTAGTATAGACACATGAAACACATTATGGACTATGAAAAGTTCTAGAGGTAGTGCTAGTCTGTAGGCGGCGGTGTCAATTCTGTCTAAGATTTCAAATGGCCTAATAGACTGGGGATTTAGTTTCCCCCTCTTGTCAAACCTACTGATTCTCTTGAACAGAGTGACTTTAAGGAACATCCGATCACCTTTCTCAAATTCCAAATCCCTCCTCCGGGTATCCGCATAACTTTTCTGCTTGCTCTGAGCTGTCTGGATATTTTTCCTGATTTTAACTATTTTGGTTGTAGTCTCCTCCACAAGATCTGGACTAAATAATCTTCTATCACCCATATCTTTTCAACAGATTAGTGATCTGCATGGGCGGCCATACAATGCCTCATACGGAGCCATGCCGATACTTGCTTGGTAGCTGTTATTGTAAAAAAACTCTATTAGGGGTAAATGATCATCCCAAAGGCCTCCGAAGTCAAGAGCACAAGCTCAGAGTATATTCTCAAGTGTGTGGATCGTCCTTTCTGATTGTCAATCGGTCTGAAGATGGAATGCAATACTAAGGGACAGTTTCATTCCCATGGCCTGCTGAAAACTAGACCAGAACCGAGAAGTGAACCTGAGGTCCTTGTCGGACACTGCTGTCACTAGCACTCCATGTAACCTGACTATTTCTCGAATATACATTCTTGCTACCTTATCCAATGGATCGGTCATCCTGATAGCTAAGAAGTGGGAAGACTTGGTGAGTTGGTCAACAATTACCCAAATGCCATCATGTGTCAAGCGTGACTTAGGCAATCCTGTTACGAAATTTATTGTGATATGTTCCCACTTCCATATCGATATTGGTAATGGCTGAAGTAGTCTGCATGGGTGTTGATGTCCTGCCTTGATTTGCTGAGATACCAAACACTTAAAAATAAAGTTGACTACATCTCTTTTCATCTCGTTCTACTAAAATTGGGATCGCATATTTTGATATATCTTAGTGCTTCCAAGATGTATTACAAACTTTGAGTTATGGGCCTTTATCGTGATGTCCATTTTTAGCTCACCGTAATATTGAATACATACATTGTCCTGAAATCTAAGCAACCCATCAGCGGAGACTCGAAATTTTGAATTAACTCTATATTCTATATCTTTCTTGAGGGCTACTAGGGTGGAATCCGTGGATTTGGCTTCTTTTATTCTCTGGATCAACACAGGTTGAACAGTCAAATGACACAAACATGTGACTCTCTTCAGATCCTGAAGTTGTACTTGTTGTGTGGCCCCTATTGCCCTGCATTCTGAAACTATTATGTGAGCTAATATACCAACGCTTTTTCTGCTGAGTGCGTTGGCTACCATGTTGTCCTTACCCGGGTGATACAAGATGTTACAATGGTATTCCTTGAAGAGTTCTATCCATCTTCTACGACTCATGCTGAGATCCTTTTAAGTGAATATATATTTCAAGCTCTTATGGTCAATATAGATATGAAAGGTCTCCCTATACAAGTAATGACGTCAAGTCTTCAAGGAATGGATAATTGTGACAAATTCTAAGTCATGGGTGAGGTAGTTTTTCTCATGACTCTTCAATTGCCTGAACCCATAGGCTATGACCTTTCCATGTTACATCAGAATACAACCCAACCCCAGGTAGGAGGCATCACTATAAACTATATATCCACCTGTTCCGCTCGGCAAGGCCAACACAAGTGAGGTAGTCAACCGCTTCTTTAATTTTGAAAAACTCCTTTCACAGTCCTTGTTCCATTCGAACTTGACGTTCTTCTTTTAGAGCCGAGTCAAAAGAACAGCTAAACTAGAAAATTATTCCACAAACCTGGGGTAATAACCTGTCATTCCTAGAATGCTACGAATCTCCTTGACCAAAGTTAATTTTTCTTAGCCGAGCACTGCCTCAACTTTTTCGGAGTTCACTGACACTCTATCCCTTGATATGATATGTCATAGGAAGGTAGTTTGCTCGAGTCATAACCCACATTTGCTTAGCTTTGCATACAACTTTTTTTCTCTAAGAACTTGCAAAACCTAAGTCAGATGGTAAACGTACTTCTCTCTACTTTTTGAATAGACCATGATATCATCGGTAAATACAATGATGAACTGATCTAGAAAATCTAAAAACCCTATTCAGTTGCGCCTACTGGCGGTCTCTCGGTTCCGTAAATTTTTTTCTGGAGATTAAAACACGCCTGAAGTACCTAGAAATACGCTAAAAAACCCAAAATCGGTGTTAGAAATCCTTTCTAGCATATTTTAAGACTCCAGCATGGTGGCGTCGTCGTGCTCCGACGACGGCTCCGCCGCCTGAGGTGGTAGTTTGCCTCGGGCTGGCTATTTTCAATCAGTTTTGGCCAATTTTGGTCAGTTTTGTATTCATCCCTGCGAAAAAATACGTTAAGGGGTCTTGGCAAAAAAAAGTCAAAAAACAGAAGCTTACTGGCAGCGAAGATTTTCGGTGCGGCAGCTCCGCCGGCTCACCTTTGTTGTTGGGTGCTTCTCTTCAGTCAACTTGTGGAAAAAAAAATGGTGAATGAAATGGTAAAAAAATTGCACGAAACGGGAATCGGGAAAGGCCTCATCAAAGGTGATTTTTTATTTTTTCTGCAGTGGTGTCGCTGGATTTTACCCGCAGTTTTCGGCTCATTTGCCAGTCCTTTTGCTCCGATTTAGCTATGGGGTTGTTCAAAATCAAATTTCGAGCGATTGAGAGAATTTTTTTATCTTTTTTGACAGTCATATGTGGCTCCAGTGTGGCAACGGGCGGTGATCGGCTCCTTTCCTGGTGACCGATTCTTCTTATCTGGTAGGGGAGGGAGGGTTGGCGGCTAGGGTTAGGGTTTGGTGTGAAGTGATGTATTTATATCCGTCTCTTTTTAATATGTGCCGTCTATCGCGTTTGATTTGGACCGTCCGATCACGTTTAAATAAGAAATGAATCTGAACCATTCATCGCAATTTGATCTGGACTATATGATCGCGTTTAAAGATGGAACTAATCTGTACCGTTCATCGCGCTTGAGGAGGGAACGAGTCCGGATCGTCTGATCGCACGGGAACAAATCCGAACCATCCGACTACAGACACGCGGATTGCGTGGCCTCCTGCGTGGTACTGCGTCAACGTGCCTTACCACGCGGCGTGCTCCGGTTCATCGGGACTGCTGACTGAGTGGTCCTACGTGATACATTTTTTCTAAATTACGTTTTGACTCATAATTTTTTATTTTTCTTTCAAAAATACCCAAAGAATCCAAAATTTCACCCATTTTTCCCAAAATTATTTTTAATTTTATACTCCACCTATTTTTCTTAATTTTTTACATTAAATAAAAATTTATAAATTTAAAAATTATATTTTATATATTAATTTTAAATATTTTAAAATTAATTTAGGATATTATAAGTAATGTTATAAATATTTAATGATATATTTTATGCAATATAAGTAAACATTTATAAAATTTTTAATTAAATATATAATATATATAAATTTTAAAAAAATATATGTATTTACTTTTTTTTTTGTCTGTTTTAAAAAATTGAGCAAAATAATATATATATACATATATTTTTTTTGAAATAGGAAACAAGGGGAAATCTGAAAACTGAAAAGGCAAGACGTAGGGTCGGCTGAATCTAAAAGTGGCAAAGAAAAACCTAACACGTTCAAAGGGCTCACTCTACCCTTCCTTTTACTAGTTTCGCCATCTGACAACACCACCTACCCTTTCTACAGTTCTTGTCCCGAAATTATATGCTATCAGCGTCCTCATTCATGTTACCGTACTCCCTAGCATATATTCCTATTGTTATTATTTATTATAAATCCTAATTTTTCTTTTAACATAAATTTAAATTTAGATTAAATTTATTCCCTTATATTTGATATTTAAAATCTTTTTTTCATATTTTGTTCTCAAAACTTATAATAAATAAATATCAATTTTGATAAACATAATTAATTTATTTTATTTAAATAATTGCAGTAACTACATTTATTTTTATTTTTAATTTCTAGTCTAAACTATAAATGTTTTATGTTTACCTTATTTTTTCCACGTGGCAAAATTAGAGGAGAATCGCAAGAAATAAATATGAGATCACATCCACCGGAAACTACCCACAGAAAAGAGAGGAAGAGAAGCTGTCTGTTTTATAAGAAACTCCGCTCCCTTTTTGCTTTTAAAAATACACATCAAACCACCATTGGTATTTTCATTTTCTTGGCCTTTGCCTGCGTCTCAAAGGCCTCACCGAAATAACATCACGACCCTCGCTCCTTCTCTAGGGTTTTTGACGGACAACAATGGCCTTTTCGTCTCTCTTCCGATCTACGACTTCCGCTTCTCTGATCCAATCCACCAGAGTCGAATGCTCCTCCTTCTCCTCCTCCTCTGCCGATCCTTCCAAGGTTCCTCTCATCATCATCGTCTTCTTTATTGTTTTCACTTTCAGCTCTTGATCTGTAATTGCGTCTTTCGTCTTCTCTCTTTTCTATTTTTGCCGCCTGTTGTTTGTTTCTCTGTTTTCGTTTTAATTTCTTACTCTTAACATTCGGTTTCTATTTTTCGGTTGGTTTTTTTTTTTCTACTTTTCTTTCTTTTTTTTTTTCAGAAAATTGGAAAACTGAGCTCCAGGGAGCTTTAGATGGTAAAATGGTTTCCTTTGCCTGTTAGGACTTTGATTTGCTTTCCCTGATTTAAAGCTCCCGAATTATCTGCCTCTTATTTTTAATAATAATTTTGGCCTTTTGGTTTCACTTCTGTTTATTTTCTTTTCAATGAGAATTGGAAATTTCTGCTTCAACGAGCTTAGTGCATGAAATGCTTACGATGTAAATACATTTCAGTTTCGTTTATTGTTTTGTTTTCAAATTTTTATTTTCTTATATTACTTATTAGGTTTTTCCATCTTTCAGCCTTCTAGAGGAAACTAAAGAGAGTCTTGCGATTAAATTTCTATTAATAATAATATCAGGATTTTTTTTTAATTTACAAGTTTGTTAGATTTTTTGTGTAATTTTCATGTTTGTTGGATTTGATTCTGTTACCTTATGTTTGTTGGATTTGATTCTGTTACCTTATGTTTGTATACTGAGTAAATGAGCTCAGAAAGTAATTAGATTCTCACGTTTTACGTTTTTCTTTTTGCTTTTACATTTCATATTGTGTTTTGTTTGAATTGGGTGCTTGCTTTTTTATTTATTTATTTTTTCATGTTTCCAAGGGCAAAATCTAATTCGCTTGAATATTATCGATGCTGGAATTATTTTCTCATTTTTAGGGCTTCTTAACTTCTCTTGGCTTTGTTCTATAGCGTTAAACTTGAAGTGTAATTTAAAAAGAAAAATAAATGCAGCTCAAGCAACCTCTATAACATATCATTCAATTGCACTCGAGCACAAGGTAGTTTTATGTAAAGAACAATGATTTTAGTAGGATTTGGATTTCATAAAGGAGATGAGAGCTTATTTTAAATATTTTCTGTTTGGGAGTTTATTAGTATTTAATCTCCCTCATTCTTTAAATACCAGGTTCCACACCTTGGTTTTAGTGGCAATCTGAACTCGTCCAGCATTGTGGGTGCAGCACTTAGAACCGGGTCGTCTTCTTTAAAGTTGAGTGACCGTTATGCAATTCTTTTATATGAATGTTTGATTATTTATTTACTTTTCTAACTTTTGCACGCTTTTTTTGGTAAGATCCTAATTAATTCTGAAATATGTTGGGGAATATTTCAGGGAATGCAGCTCTAGGAATATCAAACCCATCAAGGCTACTGCTACTGAGATGCCTCCCATAGTGCAGAGTAAGAATCGGTTCCTGATCTTGACGTGTACTAAACTTTTGTTATTGTCGATTTAGTGTTTTGTGCTGATTTGTGGGTATTATTTGTTTCTCATTGTTTAGAATCGCGGAGCAGTGGAAAGACAAAGATTGGAATTAATGGTATGATTACCATCAAATGCCGTTGCGCACTGGTTTACACATCATTGAATGAAGATATGTTTGTAATATACCTAACTCTTTTTGAAGTGTTAATCAAATGTTTCTAAAATCCTTTGGCTGAATTTCCCTCTTCATGACTGACTTATTGATGTTATGATTTAAGTCGGCTGTTGATGGATGATTCCTGTCTATTTATTGCCCCTTTTGGTGTTTGCTATCTAGGGTTGGGGCTTTATTTTAACCATTTTAGTAACTACTTGGGGATGAGTTACAACAAACGAAAACAAGGGAAATGTTTGCTCTGAATAAAATCTGTGCTTGAAAATCCCAGAAGGTTACATCTTAGTGGAAGTGCCTCCAACTAAATGTTGTTTACAGCATCAAGAAAGAGAGTCTTCAGCGTTGAAATGAACCTGGAGCACTGTTGAGAAGGCTGCCATGTTTAATGCATTATAGTGCGTGTCTTTTGCCCACTTCAACTGATTCCAGAGGTTGGTTGGATTGTGTTCAAGTATGCAGATGATGAACAATTCCATTGGTGGATGACAGTTCTATACTTTTTTGATATGAAAATTTGAAACTCTATTATTACACTGTTTGATAGACGATTTTATTAGAATGTGGTCAGCTGTTCAATTTCCTGCTTTTGCGGGGCAAGAGGCTAATTCTTCAATGTGGACTTTACTTTTTCGTTTTTGAGAACTAAAAGATAATTAATTCATAAAAGCCACCAAGGGTATCTTGGCTCTATATACAAGTTACATAAGATTGAAAGTCAAAGGATATATGAAATCAACTAACTCAGCAGGTTTCCAGAGGAAGTACAGCAAAAACGTTCCTACTTACTGAACTACTAACCACCTAGTTAAGATTCATCAATTTTATACGGACTCCAAAGCCTTCTTCATTTAGGATATCATAGAATTAGGTGACCTGGGATTCATTCTCCTTTTGGCACATATAACATGCTTTTGCCATTGCCAGTCTGGATCTTTATGGCATGTAGGATGAAGCTCAGGAATTTAGAAAAGGCCGTGGGTGCTATGTTTCCTTAATTATGAAAAACCAAGTTGATCTCTTTTTTCTTTTCTCAACCCTAAAATGCATATCTTATGTTTTATTTTCTTTACAAGAACACCTATAATACTGTACTTGTGCAGGTTTTGGCCGAATAGGAAGATTAGTTTTACGAGTTGCAACATCCAGAGATGATATCGATGTTGTGGCAGTCAATGATCCTTTCATTGATGCTAAGTACATGGTGAGGATGTCAAATTCTTACCTTCTCATTTGTATGCTGGATATGAAGCCATGTTGTATTATCTAAGAAGTTATTGCATGTCAACAGTCAGTTATCATGGTAACACAAGATTTATTGTCTACTTTCTAACTGGTGTTGCCAAAGCTCGTTTTTCCCGTTTTCTATTAACAGGCAAAACTGCAACTGAGATATGAAGTGTAAGTAGAACGTGTACATGACTATGTATTGTAACCGTCCGGATATCTTCCGCTGTAGTTCTTATGCTGTAAATGGAAAATGGGAAAAATTGTATATGGTTGATAGGTTTAGTTGTGGGAACTTGATACTAACAGTAAATAATTTTGGCTCTGGTAGTAATTGATGGAGGACGAGTTAAAACTTGAAATTAGAGGTTTGATGGGTTTCTTGACATCACATCCAAGGATTTAAGGTCTAAGTTTAATAGTTTTTTGGGTAGAAAAGAAAGTAAGCCTCATATTTCGATCTCTATGCACTACAATAACTAGGGTGGAATTTAGTGGCATCATACAATCATTAAGCATTAACTTCTCTAAATTCTCTTAATAGTTGTACTCTTTTTGGAGAAATTATAGTTATTTACGACTACAATTTAATTGTAATCTTATTAGAATAGGAAATGCGAAGGTTTTGTTTTGTTCATTTTCCATTTAGGTTCTAGTCAACTTCTAGTTGTAATTAGAATAAGAACATGATTGTAGTGTAACATGTCAAACTTGCTAACAGAAAGTTCGAGGAGGATGTCTTATTCTCCATGTTTCTTTTTATTTTGTTCTCATCTTAATGATATTTGTTTTTCTATAAAAAAACGTTCTTATGTTAGTCTTGATTAAGGGTAGACAATGAATTTGTTCTTGCTCTCCATGTTTGTACTATTCTCCATGCTTGTACGGAATTTGCTTTCTTAGGTACTCCACCATCCCTTCAATTTTTTAATAGTATACACTCAATCCATACTTCTCAATGCCAATGAATTTCTAACATCAAGGAATTCAGTCTATGGTTGTGTTAACTTATACATAATGAATTATGTTCTAATTTATGCATGTTACGACTAATGTGAAATTGGAACTAGAGGTTTATTAGGAGCAAAATAGAAGTGAATCAAACACAGCGTAGAAAGAATATTAAGAGAACTTAACCCTTAAAAATTGTCTAACCCGATAAATGCCCAATCTTACCCATGCCATTACAAATACAAATTTGATAGAAATGCAAGTCCAAATTTATTTAGAAAATTTAACTAAACATCATCAATGTGTATTGTCAAAGAGGATTGACATGCTGGCGGCATCTCTTTTTTCTGTGGCATGAAATCCCCTATGTGGGTTTTGTAGTACGAGTTCAAGCAGTCATTATGGATGCCAATCTGGGCTAAAAAAATGATGATTTGAACACGTTATTTTGTTTACCATCAAACTTGATGTGAAGGTTCTCACATCCACCCTTTTTCTAAATATTCAGATTTGTACTTTTTGGAAATTTTGCATGGCTTTTCCTAATCTTTTTTTTTTAAATGAACATTCTTGTCTCTTGGAGTTTGTGCATGGAATAGGAGAGTGGGTACACAATAGGATTAGCTTAAGAGTCTGATTGATTGTACGTTATTTGTTCATCTCATTTGACGATGTTCATTTCCAAAAAGAAAAAATTTATTTGATGATGTTATAGTTGTTTTAGGCCCCAGGGTATGAAGGAATGGTTGTAATTCAATGTTTCCATTCTTGTGCAGGCTTATATGTTCAAGTACGATTCTACCCATGGAGTTTTTAAGGGAACCATCAGGGTTGTGGATGATTCTACCTTAGAGATCAATGGGAAACATATTAAAGTAGTTTGCAAGAGGTATTGCAAATTGATAGTTTCTATTTGCCTGTATACTTCCATAGGTAGTCTATGACATACTTGCTACAATTGCTTCTACTCGAACAAATATCTTGGGAGTTAGAGATATGTTTTAATAAAGTGTCTAAACTTGATTGTCATTTACCAAGGGACCCAGTAGAAATCGCTTGGGGTGATCTTGGGGCTGAGTATGTTGTCGAATCTTCTGGGGTTTTCACAACATTGGGAAAGGCTTCAGCACATTTGAAGGTCAGTTTGTACTCAAGTTCTGGTTTTCTGTTTCCCAATCTTGCCCCTCGAACATCTTGACATGCACATGCCCATGAAATTGCGTTTATCTACGTGCTCACAATGCCTCTGATTGACCTTTCTTTTAAGTTTTGTAGGGTGGTGCCAAGAAAGTGGTAATATCAGCTCCTTCAGCTGATGCACCCATGTTTGTGGTTGGAGTGAATGAGAAGACATACAAGCCAAACATGGACATTGTTTCTAATGCAAGCTGTACCACAAATTGTCTCGCTCCTCTTGCCAAGGTTGAAACACAGCCATTGATTCCAAGTTATATATATGTATACATATTTCTTTCAAAAAAAAATATATATGTATACATATATTTGGTAGTATCATAAAAAAGGGCTTATTATTTGATATGTAAATTGTGTCTGGTAAAAGCTGAAGTTATGGGATACTTGTTGTACTGTGATCTTATGTGGATTAATTTTTTAATATTTCTTCTGCTGGTAGGTGGTGCACGAAGAATTTGGCATCGTGGAAGGGCTAATGACAACTGTACATGCAACTACAGGTATCTGTCTCTGTGGCTTTCCTTTAAGTCATGGGTTTATCAATGGGCTTTGTGGTAAAAGTTATCCTCTTCTAATCTTCAGCAACACAAAAGACTGTGGATGGCCCATCAATGAAGGATTGGAGAGGGGGCCGTGGAGCTGGTCAAAACATCATTCCTAGTTCAACTGGTGCTGCTAAGGTATTCAAGAATAGACTTGTTCAGACTTAGGAGAAATTTAAAGAATTACCGGAGGAATGAGATCTCAGGTCTCTTTTTTTTAATGTAGGCTGTTGGAAAGGTTCTTCCAGAACTCAATGGAAAACTGACTGGAATGGCATTCCGTGTCCCGACACCTAATGTATCTGTTGTGGACTTAACTTGTCGACTTGATAAAAGTGCATCCTATGAAGATGTTAAAGCAGCCATAAAGTATGTTGTCTAATTTTCTGCTTTAATACACAATTTGCATTGATAGATCATTTATTTACTAATTTATTCTGGTGGGGTTGGGGTAGATTTTTGTCTGCTTCCTCAGTATTTTTCGCAAGGATTTTTATCTTAACATAGTTCTTTGTGATTCTAAAAACATTCTTCAATTTCAAAAAATAGGTATGCTTCAGAGGGGCCACTCAAGGGCATTCTTGGATACACAGATGAGCATGTTGTCTCTAACGATTTTATGGGTGATTCAAGGTATAATGCTTTCTCTCTCTTCTCTCTCTCTCTCTCTATCTATCTATCTATCTATCTAATCTGTGTTTCCGCCATCTCTCTTCAACAGATGTTTTTCCATTTCTTAGCATTGATATAATTACTTCCACAGGCCTGTGCCTGCTTGTAAATACATAAACAATTAACAAAGCAAGCAAATATGTGTACATGTTTTTCATGGTTTCATTCATTGAAAAATGTTGGTTGTGGAAAAGAGTGGTCATTTTGTTTAAAGTATGCTTAGATAAAAAGACCAAGAACCTATCACAGAGAGCATATCCCATAATGTGAAAAATAGCTTCTGAGATTTGATTCGGATTGGATTGCCAATTCCAGAGTTTTTATGGACATTTTGAACTCCCAAATGGTTGTTATAGTACTGATGGGCTTTGTCATTTCAGGTCAAGTATATTTGATGCTTTGGCTGGTATAGGACTGAGTGATTCCTTTATGAAGCTTGTTTCGTGGTATGACAATGAATGGGGTTACAGGTATAGTTCCTCCCCCTTCTCTTGCCGCCAACAGGAAAAACCAACTATTATACCCTTATTATCCATATCATAAGACAATTTGTTTTCATTATTGTTAAGGCAAAGTACTTGTTGATACTTTATGGTTTGGGTTCCTTCAGATTTCATTTACTTAAGTTTATTTTTAGTAGTTTCAGTATTCTTAGTTGCATTGTTATATTACTTGACTGATAATTATAACGATGTATATGAGCTCTCCATGTATTAAATTTTTTTTAAAATCTAGAATGTTTGTGTTCTAGCTATGGTGTTAACTGAAATTGTAAAAACTAAACTACATGCATTGGATCTTGAAAAATCCAGAATTGCATAATATCAAATCATACATCGATATTATTATTGTTACTTTTTGCCACATTACATTGTAATTGGTTTTAACAAGGTGTTGGGTTCCTTTTTTTTTTTTTTTTGGTACTCTCTTTGTAGCAACCGCGTGCTTGACCTGATAGAGCATATGGCATTGGTGGCAGCCAATCAGTAAATGGCAAGAGGTTTTTCTGGCAATGCTGGTGATTATGAAAATTTTGCACTCCATACCATTATTAAGTTGAGATATTAGTTTTATTAGTTTATTACTGAAAATCTTCTGTTTTTATCAGTGTGAATTTGGACATCAAGTGATGCTACTTATTAAAATAAACCAAGTCTCTGAATATTTTTGTGATCCAAAGCAATTCAATTTGGATGCTAAAGAAACTTCTATCTATATATCTAATTTTAATTGAATTTTAATTATGTTTTTTTCATCATGCATAAAGGAATTACTTTTAGAAGTTTACAACAGACTTTAATTCCATACAAACTCCCAAAAAAAGAGAGGTGAATAGGGAGATTCTAATAAGTCTCACAATGGCACACACGTTATATGCACTGGGAATCAACTATTTCTAATCTATTTTCAGAGATCTAATTTGACTCTCAAAAACAGAGATATGATAATGTGTTGGATGGAACACAGACCATATTTCTGAAACACCATTTAGGATTGTTTATATATGATTATGACAGGCTTTTGCAAGAAGTTCGAGTCTGATGATAGTCCAGCAGAATTCTATAATAGTAAATTGAGGGTCTGAGCTACAATCATCCATATCTGATCAATTTCAATTTAATATTTGATAGTTTACCCAGCTAATGTGAGGGTTTATTTGGTTATCTTTTCAGAATGTTTTAAAAGATCAGTGTTAGGGATTCATTTATGATTTTTATAAGTTAGATAAAAAAAAAATATATATATATATTATCTATATGTTTGATTTGAAAAATGGAACTTTGGACCGTAGAAAGAGGAGGTTATTCCGAAGCGGCAATGGTTTCTTCATAAATCTTAAAATTTGTATCGTTTAGCATGAGGATGAAATTGATATTAGAATATGTCAACAGAAGTAGAAAAATGACTGAATAGCGAAGAAGCTCAGAGTTAATAAATAATACAAATACAAACGTATGTAGTGATTATTAAATTCCAAAATGTTGACATTTAATGTTTGGATGGAAACACCAATTTGCAATCAAATATTGACAAAAAAAAAATCCAGTCAAACAATAAGCCATGTCTTTTACCAATTTATTATTTATACGGCGTGTATTTAATTTGGTAAAAGATATGGACATTCCTTTACACCACCCACCCCCTCTCAGTATATGCGCAACAATCTTGGTGTTCTTAAACAATTATTATTTACAAAAGAGATTACTTTACTTTTGACGAACCACATGTTGTTTCAATCAATTTATTAAAGAAAATCTATATTTAATGACCATACCAAAATTTAAATTTTGAGGTTGATTAAAATTCCAAACATTAAATTTTTAAACTTTTAACGACCTAAAGTGGTAAATGAAAATTTCAACTTTATGTGACTTTAAATTATAAACTTATATCCAAGTAATCAATAAATAAATAAATAAAAAGTAATCACATTAAAACACCGAAGAAAAATAACATTGATTTGAATTCTTAATTATGAAAGATTACTTAATGATTATTTTAATAAAAGAAATTTAACATTAAACTATTCAACATTAAGATTTAATACTGCTTTTAGAAAACTAAACTTTATGGATGAAAACCTTTATTAAAAAAAAAAAAAAACTAATTAGAATACCTTTTTTAATCAGCTTATCAGAAGAGCTTTTAAGTTGATTTTTGTGAAAGATGAGATTTTTGACCATAACATCTTTATTTATAACTCAAGGATCATAAGCTTCCCAAGTTCTAATCTAGTTCATTATAAAATTAATAATTAAACTTTACTTTTGTAATAACATATTATTGAATATATGCAGGCCCACTAGTGTAAGTGTAAATTATATTCAACATTGACTATTTTATCTTTTTCTATTAGAAAATTGAAGGAAATTAAACGATTGAATCAAATATAAAAATATTGAGTGACTAAATTATAACAAATTTCAAACTTTGAAAACTAATTCCATAATTTATTTTTTTATTATTAAAAAATAATTAACAATTTTATTATAATTAATCACTTCATAAACCCAAATTAATCAGTCGGAAAAAGTAATTTCCATTTCCGTAAAATTTAAAAAAGTTGCAGAAACGGAAACCAGAAGCCTATTTAAACCCCTGTCCATTACCTCTTTCTTCCTACGCCCCTTCCTCTTCGCCTCTTCGTGTTCCGATCGTACGACTGAGATGAGACTACCGTTACAGGCTTCCAAAGCATTCTAATCAAGCATTGTATCCTGATCAAAGGAAAAAAAGCAGAACGATCAATTCGAAAGCATCGATGATGCATCGGAAAGAACAGGACGGAGAAGAAGAAATTCAGACACTCATCGGCCAATCAAGCGCCGAAACCGTCGAGTCGAAAGAGCTTCTCTGCAAATCTCCAGATAACTCCGGTTTTCTTTTCCGTTTTCCGCAGAGTTCAATATGGTCCCCGCTGGTCCCTATTCCTTACGCCGCGTACGCCTTGGACTCTGACTGTCATACTGCCAGAAAGTTTTCTTGCGAAGGCCTCTGTAAGAAGGGTATTTTTAGTTTGAAGAACAAGATCGGTGATCTTGGGGTGAATCTGAAAGGTCTTAAGTTGATGAAGAAGAAAAAGAAGATGACGCCGATGAAGACGAGGAAAGGTTCCGGATTGTCTCCGGCTCCGTCGAAGGCTGCATCGTGTGCGCCTGTTGAATGGAAGAAAATGTTGAAAGTTGTTTCTAAAGGGTTCAAGAAGACGAAGAAAGACCGCACGGCTCATGTGAAGCTTTCGGTTTATTTGAATGGCCTTTGAGGAAGTTTCATATATTTCTTTAGGAATTTCAGCCAGTGAAGAAGAATTCACTGTGATTTTTTCTAGGGTGTATTTTTGAATTTTGGAAATAAAAGTTTTCCCCCACTTCCTTTAATTCTTTAATTCTTTTTTTTTTTTTTTTTTTTTTTTTTTTTTGCTATCTCACACAATTATTGAATGAAGATCTGTTTGTAATATAGTTTAACTCTTTTCAATCTGTGAATTGGATATTTCTAAATGTTGTTTAAAGAATCAAGAAAGAGGGATCTTGCAAAGTTTTTCTCCTTGCCTTTGATTTTTAGGCTCTTTCTTGTAGGACTCTCTCCTTTCTTCTCCATGTTCACAGCCTTTCGTGCAAAATATACATCATGCATCGTCTTTCTCTGAAAGAAAAGATCAGAAGACTCTCTCAACTTCTTTTCTTATTTGTTTGTGAAGTTGATTGTGACCATGGAAGATCAAGGAGGATTATAAGAAAAAGATTTTGCAAAGTTGGTGTTTGATGCTAAGAAAGAAAGGAAAAGGGACAAAATCCTTCTCTGGTTTGCTTTAATCTATACTTTTATCAAGAAAGTCTTGTAAGATGTTTAGGCTAAGGGAATATTAACCTTTTCTGAAACTTTAATGGTCTATGATATTGTGAACTTAGGTTCTTTAAAGTAGTAATATCGTAGATGTCACTAAAGGTTATTTTGATATGAATAATAACAAGAAAAATCTCAGTTACTCGAATCCCCAATTTAAAATAAAATTTTAATTTTTTCTGTCTTTTTTTAATAATAAATACTATAATATATTAAAAAATATTTTTTTTTCTTAAAAATAACAATAATAATAAATTCAAATTAACTCTGTTGAATTCAGAGCCATAAACATTCTTCTTAAAAGAAAGGTAATATACATCACTCAGAAGTAAGACTTGCTGGAGATATAATTGCTTAGTCTTCGGCTTAATTATCTCAACCCAATTTTCTTTAGTCATGCAATTGCTGTTTTGCTAATGGTTCTGTTCTACTTGCCCTGTTAGCTGCTAGGCTTATTTTCACACATCAATTTAGCCTTGTACATTTCAGTGTACAAAATGTTTCACATATATGTCACAGGTTTAAGCCACATGATTATAAATAACAGACATCTTTATGAAAATAAGACACATTATGTAATTAATATATCTTCAAGTAGAAAATTTGTAAAGATTAACCAACAACTTGAAAGTTTTAACATAAAAACTCAAAGCTAGCCAAAAATTTGATCAAACTAATTACTTTTTCTCTTCCTTCTCAGCCTCGGCAGCCCTCTTCATTCTAACACCAACATGGCGTTGATTCACGCGCTCAATACGGAGCTTGTCATATGCCTTGAATGACTTCATTTCCTCTGTAACCTTAACAAGCTCCACTCCAGCCTTCTCAAGCACAATAGGCATGTATTGCCCCTGAACTTGAGTAACTGTTGCTAGTTCCTCGGGTGCAGAATCACCAGCCTACGGCAGAGAGAGGAGAGTAAAATATTCACCTTTCACATAAACAACCAAGCTAACCAAACTTACTTCAATAATCTGAATTACCTTGAATTTCCGTGCCCGTCTTGGGAAGACAACCAATTTCGCCTTGTACGTTTTCAGCCTCTGAACATTGGTTTGAAGACCCTCCAGAGAACGGTTCTTACGACGATGATCAACTGATATACCAATAGTAGGTGCCAACTTCTTTGGAATACCTGCGGCCTGGAAAGTAAACAAAAACTTTCTTTGAAATAAGGAAATTAAACAAAAAACTTAAAAAGTACAAAACTGAATGGATGCATACAAGACTGATAGTATTTAAATGCCATAAATGGTACACCAATATCAAGAGGTAACGATACTCTAAGAGGATGTTCGTGTTTCTCACCTTGTGAAGAGTAAATGTAACCTTCCAAAAAATTAAGCACTCTTAAACTTACAATGTTATGAATAATTATACATTTTTTGAAGGAAAAATATGTATAATTATACATTTTTAGAAGGAAAAAATGCATGTTATACAATATCCATAGCAAACAGAAAGCAGTAAGTGTAAGATCAGGTAGCATCATTGAGCCGATCCAGACTCAGGACCTCATAGCTCATCAAAACCAAGAAACATTGTCATGAGAACACACGATAAACTCACAAACAAAGAACTTGAATTCAAAAAATATGGAAGGCTAAGTAAAAAAACTAAAAGAACAACTCACCTTGAGCTCCTCAAGAGAAAAACCCCTTCCAGCTCTCACTTTCATGTTGTACTTCAAAGTCTGGCCATGGACAATCGGACGTAACGGACCAGCAGTTGGGCGAGGGAAAATTTTCACAGCCTTCCTTTGTCTTGCTGTAAAGCAATTAAAAATTAAAAATAAGCCAGAGTAACAGCCATAAAAGAAAATTTTGCAAATGCCACGCAAACCATCCATAGCAGAATGTGAACTCCTAAAAAGCAGAAAACAACTCACCAATTCTTCTCCTGGTTTTCCTAGCAGGCTGGTTGAACCACGTTTTCACATAGTTTTGCCAATGTTTCTTAAAATGCCCATTAGGAATAACATTGTTGTGCTTAACCATTTTTATTTACCTGAAAAGTCAATGGAAGGAGTGAAAAAATTGCCAACTACAGATAACGACTGCTTCTTATTCAATCATATAGTAATTCAAAAGAGTTTTTCTTTTATTTCTTGATGAGGATATCCATGACAGAATTGAAGGGAAACTAACATGCATTTGATTTGTATTATAAATACATAACATAAAACTATTTGCAGTAAAAAACTCTTGATAAAATTTTAGGGGAAAAAACCAAAAGAAACCAAAACAAAAACAAAAAAAAAAAGGAAAACGAAAGACAAACAAGAAAATGAGCAAAACATGAATTAAAAAAATGTTATACATTCAAAAGACAATGGACCTTAACAGATATCAAAGCTAATAAACGTACCCGCATATATCTACAGATCTAGACAAGAAAATCTTTGCGTTGAAAAAATAAAAATCAATCAATGAATTAATGAGAAGAAGAACGAATAAATGACAAAATAGTTATAAGCAGATCGGAGAATCTCGGTACGGGAGATAAGACAGAATTTTAAAAACCAGATAAATGAAAGAACCAAAAAATTGCCATAAACAATCATTCGGTAGCAAACAATATACTTTAATCAAGAACGAAAGAACCTTTTAAACCAAAGCAGCGTGTTCATATAGACTTGTTTCACTCTTAAACACGTTTGCTGTTCATCTTTACCATCACCTACACATTCTCTACTGGAAACAGATTTGTCAAAAGGAAAAGCCTAACGATCAACCAAGCAGCATATAAGCGCATATGACAGAAAAACACAAAGAAAGAGAATTGACAAGCTTAAGTCGAGAAATAAAAGCAGAATCGTGCATGATTAATCGATTGTAAAGAAGGCAATTAAAATAAAACGTCTAGAAATTAAAATGTAGAATAAGTAAAAGAATGGAGGATAACACTACACAAATGGAGAAAGAGAGAGGCTGAGGTATTACCTGATGTGAGCGCTCCTGAGGCGTTCGAGGGAGAGTCGCACACTTAGGGTTATATATATAAATATATATATATACGGCGCGCACAGAACGGTAATTAGGGTTTATAGACATAAGCTAAATTACACATGCTAGCGCTAGCACTATTTCTGCTTTTACCGGCGTAATGTGAAAATACACAAGTATAGTTGACTGCTTGAAAATAAAAATATTTTAGTTAAAAATGAAAATTACTTTTTTTATAAAATATGAAATCAAAAGTTAAAAATAAATACTTTTGAGATAGAGCTTATATTATTATTAATTTTATAACAAAATTAGTTAAATATACAAATATATTTATATTAAAATTATATAGTTGTAAATTTTACTAAAGTCTACCATTTTTCATCTTAAAAATATTTTAACGAGACAAACAAATTCTTACATTAATTTAGTTATGAGACAAGTGTAAGCCATTTATAGTAAAAATATAAATATTTATTTATTTTTTAATCTTTTTTTCCATTTTTATTTTAATGTGTTAATACTCTTTTCACAACTTCTTATTTAACTTAATATAATGAGTTACTTTTTAAAAAAAAAAAAAAAATGTGTTGAAGGCTTATTTAATTTTCTCATTTTAAAAAAAAAAAATTCCTTGCTTAGGCTTTTAATGTTCTTTGGTCTTCAAATGTTGTTGGCCTAGAATTTTAAAATTGTAATGTTATTGAATGTTTTCTTGTGGTGCTAGAGCATTTATGATAAACTTTATATGGAAATGGGTAGCATTCTAAAGTGAGTTTTTGATATATATTTTTTCTATAATATCTGAGTCCCGAATTTAACGCAAAATCAATTTTAATAATTTAAAAATAAATAAAAATGTATTTATAAGTTAATTTAATTTAATTTTGTTGAATTTATTGAAAAATAGGTTATGAATGTAATCGAAAATAATTTTAGAAAAAAAAAGTAAAAAATTGAGTTCGGAGGTATTTTTTTAAAAAAAATAGAAATAAAGGGATCAAAGTGCAAATAAAAAAATTGTGTCACGTAGGTTCGTCTAGTCAGCAGTCTCGACGAACTAGAGCATGTCGCGTGGTAAGGCACGCTGACATCGGTGCCACACAGGAGGTTATGCGGGCGATCTGCGTGCCCTGCGATCGGATGACTTAGGATTGATCTCGCGCACGTGAACAGCCTAGATTTGTTCCTCCCTTAAGCGCGATCGGACGTCGAAATCAAATCACGATGGATGACTATTCGTTTACTTTTTAGGCGCGATCAGATGGACGACATCGATTGCGATGGACGGTCCAAATCAATGCGGGATGTGTATAAATACTTTGCATCACATGGGAACCTTAGCCAGCAATAGGCCGTCGGAGAAGAAGAACCAGACGCTGGAGAAGAAGGCCGACCGCTGATTACCACCGCACCAGAGTCACCGCCAACTGTCACCGCACCAGAGTCACCATCAACTGCTAAAGAAGGTAAAAATTCCCTCTACCTGCTCGAAATTCGATTCCGAGCACCCATGTAGCCAAATTGGAGCAAAAAGGACGGCAGGTGAGCGAAAAAATCGTGGGTAAAGTCTGACGGAGCCGCCACGTCCAAAACCCCAAAATTTCTCTGATGAGCCCCTTCCCAATTTCTGTTTCACGTATTTTTTTAATTATTGTGTTTACTGTCCATTTATGTGTAGATTACTCGAAGAAAGAACCTCAACTGCGAAGGAAAACCGGCGGAGCCGCCGCACCCAGGGGTTCCTCATGCTGGTAGGTTCAATTTTTTGTGATTTTTCAGCCAACTGAGGCAGCTAACATGTTTTTTTGCAGGGACACAGCTAAAACCGGTCAAACCGAGGAGAACTACCGTCGTGGGTGGCAGAGCCAGTGTTGGAGCATGGTGGCGTCGCAATGCTTGAATTTTAAATTGGCCGGAATGAGATTTGGACACCGATTTTAGATTTCTGGGGTATTTTTAGGTATGTGGCGAGTGTTTTAGATTCAACAGAAAAAATTCAGGAAATTTGATACCTAATAAGAGGCGTAGTAGATAGCTCGACGTCTTGGAATACCGATCCGAGTAAGAATTCCTCATTTTATTTTTCATTATGGTAAATTGAAACTTAACTATATATAATTTTGTATTTTTATGAAAATTATAAAATTCTAAAAATAATTACGGGTTACTAGTGGAACTAGAACTGGTTAATTCATATTTATCCTGATTCCCTGTTTATTTTCATATACTGCCTAAATTGTTTACTATTATATTGTGTATATTTACATTGATAGTTTTTATAGTTTTCTCGATTATCTGGGTTATTTAATCCCTTTCTGCATGATTTATCTGCTTATCTGATTACTTGGTTGTTGGTTATGATAAGTTAAATCGCTTGTTTAAATATTGTTTTATTGATTTATGAATATACAATGAGATATTGGTATTGTGTGATTGATTGTTTTATTGATTGAAATATATATATGCAAGACTTACTAGGTACTCGAGAAAGGACGGATGGACTCGGTACATAGGGAACCCTATAGTGAATGTTACCCCAGTTAGACGGGGCTGGGAAGTCCCTTACCATAAAGGTTTGGGAGATATAGTTCACCTTTATATCGGACGGAGTATCGAGACGATTGAATGTTTGGCGCCCATTACTAGATGGAGTATGAAAACGACCGGTTAATTAATTAAATTGGATATCGGGTTTACGGGTAGGAAAAACACTCCTATGGACCCCCAAGGGTATTATTAACCAGGTAAGAAAGGAAAACTATAATCTCTTGTTCTCTTTTATGTAAAAATAAAAAGTATATGAATATGAGTCTTTAGAAGTTGTCTTTGGAAAACTCGTTATGGTAAGTATTAAACAAATGTTTTCAAGTTTAAATGAATTTAAATAAAGCAAGGGCTCCATTAGTTATTTTTTTTGTTTTTACCAATCTTTAATTTTTCGTATATGTGATTAGTGTGATATTCTTACTAAACTAGTGTATCTCACATTTTCATTAATTATTTTAGATAAAAAAGATTAAGATCTAGATATCGATCAACAAGAGGGTTGTGAGTAGTTAACGACCCAGAGTCCCTTCAAGTGTTAGTGAAGGTTGTTATAAGATATTTAGTTATTCACTTTTCATTTTATTTCTTTAATTTTCTTTTGTCTTTTAGAAGAGACATTCTTGTAACTCTATTGGACATTTTAAATTATTGTGTAAGGAATGTAAATTTTGATTCTATGAATCGCTTCTGTATTTAATTTATGAATTTATTTTTATTTAAGTTCTGGACTTTTACATTCTCCCTGGTGTAAACTACCTTTAATGGGTCTTAAGTCTATCTTTAGTTTTTCCATTTTTATTCATTTTTCTTTCTTTTTTATTTTTAAATTTTTTGTCTTTGCTTTTTTTTTTCTCCTCTTTTTTATTGAAATAGAAAAGACTATTTGATGCAAAAAAAAATATTTATTAATGAAATACTACAATTACACAAGAAAAAAACAAGATATGTCAATAATCTTTCATTTTTAGCTCAATCAGGATAATACGTTTATTCATGCCAACTAATTCACTTCTTTTTCCCCCTAGTTTGGTAATGGATTGGTAGTGATACTTGTCTCATTATTTTTTTAGTTGACAAATTAAAATATACCAAAGTCTTTTAAGTTATATACTTTATGTTTGAATTGAAAATAATTCTCTACAATATGATTAAGTGCGCCCATGTGGTATTTTTGTTTTGCATCGGGGTCAAATCATTGGAAAGTAGATTAAAAGTTGGTCGAGAGACTTCAGAATTGATTTTAACTTATCTTTAATAGTTAGTTGTAAATTTGTATCAAGAAAATAAAAAATGTGTCAAATATTGTCATTTTCTTTATGAAAATTTAAGAGATCATGTTTTAAAGTGAGATCGAGTTACTGTTTTTATTTGTATTGAATATATTATTTGATAGAACAGAAGATGGTGGTTAGAGAAATAAGTACATATTTTCTGAATTTTTATTTGATAGTACATGAGCTATTCAACATTTACTATACGAATTTGTTGTCCAATTTTATTTACTTATTTATTTTGATTCACTTTTTACTCATGTTTGTCTCTTTTGCTTTCTTTCTTATTGGTTTTAAATACTTAATTTTTTTTTTTCATTTATTAATTAAAAAAACTGAAACTTATTAGACCATATTTGACATTTTGAACAATAACTCAACAAAAAATTTTAATTAATTAATCAAATTAATACACCGATAACAAGAAATTAATAAATTAAAAATATTAATTAATTTATTTAGTAAAAATTATTCTCCTGAATTATTTTTTAAAGTGTGCAAATATAATTTTGAAATTAAACATTTGAAATAACTATAAAATATTAAAAAACAAACTATAATGAAATTAGAGATCAAATCGTACAAGTGTTAAATTTTAAAAATTAATTTAGTAATATATCTAAAAATATTTAAAACTAAACAAGTATATTTAGGGTTACTTTTTATAAATCTCAATAAAAATAGAGCCGTATGATCAAACCGTAAATTATCAATTCTCTTCTTCCAGACTTCTCACTGAACAAAATACTAAAATGAAAACAAAATCTATACTAGTATTGCAGTAAAACCAAAACAAAAGTTTCTGCTACATTTTGAAGCATACTAGCATTGCCATTACTGCTAGCTTGTCACTCCATCTCCTTCATCCTACATGGAAACTCCATACCCAGAACCTATATCGCCCTCACGTACCCGTATCGGGTGGATTGGCGTCGGAGTTATGGGTGCCGCCATGGCTTCTCACCTCCTTTCCGCCGGCTACTCTCTCACCATCTACGCTCGTACTCCCTCTAGATGCCTCCCTCTTCAAGCCCAGGGAGCCCGTCTGGTCCCCTCGCCGCACGACCTCGCTCGTTCGTGCGATGTTGTTTTCACCATGCTGGGTAACCCACAAGATGTTCGAGAAATTGTCCTGGGTCCCAACGGCTTGCTTTCTGGCCTAAATTCCGGTGCCGTCATCGTTGACACAACCAGCAGCCACCCTTCTCTGGCTCGGGAGATTTTCACGGCCGCGCGCGCCAAAGGCTGCTGGTCTGTGGACGCGCCGGTATCTGGAGGCGACATTGGCGCGAGAGAAGGAAAGCTTGCTATCTTTGCTGGAGGTGATTGCGAAGTGGTGGAGTGGTTATCGCCGTTGTTTAAATTCATGGGAAAGGTTACGTATATAGGTGAGGCGGGTTGTGGGCAAAGTTGCAAGATAGCAAATCAGGTTATTGTGGGGGCGAATTTGCTTGGGTTGAGTGAAGGTTTTGTGTTTGCAGAGAAGGCAGGGTTGGATGTGGGAGAATTTATGGAGGCAGTGAGAGGTGGGGCTGCTGGGTCAATGGCTATGGAGTTGTTTGGGGAGAGGGTGATTGGGAAGGATTTTAGGCCAGGTGGGTTCACTGAATATATGGTGAAGGATTTGGGCATGGGTGTTGATGTTGTAGAGGAGGATGAGGATAAGAGGGTGGTTGTGTTACCTGGTGCTGCATTGTGCAAGCAGCTCTTCTCTGCAATGGTGGCAAATGGAGATGGGAAGCTTGGCACCCAAGGTCTTATCACAGTCATAGAGAGGATCAATGGCAAGTAAGATGCAGCATCTACGTACATAACAAGTAATCCTCGATTGTCCCTTTTCTGTGCACTTATTTTATGTGTGTTCTAGCAGTAAGCAACACTGGGTTGAGTGGGTTAATGATTCTGAGTCTTCATTCCGATATGGGTTAAAGCTAGGGCAGAGAGAAGATACTTAATTGGTTACAGAACGTAGGTGGAGAAGAAAAGATAGATTTAAGCCCTGGGAAACTAATTGTTATGCTTGCTTGTTTCTTCATGAATAAAACTTATATGCTGTGCAGTAAATTAATATCAGTTGAAGGTGATGTCTGTCAACTTTCACTTCTTCATAGGAAGCCTAAACAAAAGGAAAATTAAGATCATTCTTGTCATGTGTCCACCTCTTGTTAGCAATATGTTTGGACTGGGAATGGTTGGATATGTAGAAAAGGATAGGATCGATTTTAAATTTTTGTAATAAAATTGTGAAAACGTAATTTAAAATGTATCAATCTCTACTCGCAGAGCACATAATAGTTTTTGAACTAGAATTACTGCTAGTTAAATGTTTATTTTCTCCATATTGTTCCTTGTCTTCTCAACTAGGGATGGTAAAAAATCCCGTAACCTGCTAAAATCGTCCATGCAATGTTTTTTCTTTTTTCTCAACAAGATGATGACTTCTTTTTTCTTCTCAACAAAAGCTCTTTCTCTAATCCTTGTTTGTAGTTTAGTAAATCCGTGGAAAAGCAATGGAAGAGAATTTCTTACTTTTAATGGGGCGAGATGATGTGGGTTTCAACGAGAACCTGCACGATTTGAAGAAAATTGTTTTTACACAAACCGGCTCCAGGTTGAGGCAATTTTGGAAAATTCAACAAACTTCATGCGACAATTCATCATATAATATACCAAATTATAAATAATGTGTTGTACCAAGTTTACAATCCCTATAAATGCATAAAAAGTATTGAGATACATCCACAATTAATTTGCATCTAATATCAGTATATTGAACATTTTGTCTACGCTAACAACTTTCTCAATGCTCATTACATATTACTAGTTGAATATTGAGTATGAAATAAATTTTTGTTTTTTAGATGAAGTATGAAATAGGCTTACACAAGAAGATAAGAAAGCATGAAATTTTCTGCAAGAACTAAAGTTTAAGTTTAATAGTAGAATTAATACTTCTCATGCGATAAAAGAGATAAAACTTAGTTTTTCTTAGGACCTCGGTAGCAGCCAAGAGATACTGGTCCATGGGATACCAAGACATATCAATCCATGCACTATAATTCTTTTTATATCATTTTGTCTAAAATAATAAAATATAGGCCAAATGAAAAGAAGTTTCACGATCACTTGCTTTTAGGCTGTTCGGTCTCACAGCACCTATGGAACACAATTCTTACCCTTATGGGGTTGTCTTGGGTCATGAACAACAACATACACATAGAACTCCTAGTATGGAAGGCATCAGCAGCAAGAGAAAAAGGTTAAGATTAATCTCACTCACCATTATGTGAGTCCTTAAAAAAGAGAGAAACAATCGCGTTTTTTAAGGAATAAAATTTGATTTTAATAAAATCATTTATTGTTGGTTTCACTATTTTGATTCGATTATTTTGGGATATAACATTGGCTATCATGATCATTTTGGTTTAATTGTTAATAATTTAATCGATTTGTAAATATATTGTAAATGAGTTGTGTCCTCTTAATGCTCTTACATTAATGCTGACTCTACATTTTTATTTTTTTAAAAATAATATATAGATAAAAAAACGATAAGACAAAAAAATATAAGACAAAAAACTGATTTTATCGATGATTAAAGTCATGTGTAATGTATTATGAGCCTATAAACCCAGGTCAAGAGGATTCTAAAGATACATTTATGGAAATCCGACAGAAGTAAACACATTGCACCAAAGTATATATCACAGAAGCAAGATTATACAAAGGCATTTACCAAGCATCTCTAGGACAGTCTTTTGATCCGTTTTATAGAAGTTGAAAACACATCCATTAAAATTTACATGCCTGGGTAAACATGAACACACAATTCAAAACCGTAAGTCATGAAATTTGTCCTTTCAACAAGTCTGATTAAACCAGATTATCATAAAAATATTTGGTAAGTTATACCAACTTTGGAGAGAGATTTAATGGCGAGAATAGAATGCGCCAAAGATCACCTAAAAAGAGACTTAATCTGTGTAAAAATATTGCCTTAAAATATCATTACCGCTAAACTAATCTTTGTCTGGGAGAATTATCATGACAATAATGCATTGCATACATCCATATATGTTGGTGAAGGAATCTTTGGGATGGTCGTACCCAACTCTTCAGAAACGAGATTTTGCCTTTTGCCATATATATATATAGGCATCTTGCCTGGTTTCTCTGCCGAATACATGACAAGAGCTCTCCATTACAAGAACAAACTGCATACACCATTTTAGGCGACCAAAAATGTACTTTAATCATCAAACTAACTCCTGGTTTTTCATTTAATCCTTTGCACATCCCAATATGAAGCCATCTGGTGCCAGTTATAATGCGCAAGCAATTCAATGAAGCTGAACCAAATGTCCAAACTTAAACAGGCAAATACATATGGGAAAAGCCGATTGTATGTAACATCCAAGTTCTTCTTGAACATCCGACACATGATGTATTCAATATATCTTCCAATTCAAAAATTCAACAGAATGACTAACAACTTGCTGTCTAACATCAAAACTCAATGGTACCCAATATTTAATCAAACTAATTACTTTTTCTCTTCCTTCTCAGCCTCGGCAGCCCTCTTCATCCTAATACCGACATGGCGTTGATTCACGCGCTCAATGCGGAGCTTGTCATATGCCTTGAAAGACTTCATCTCCTCTGTAACCTTAACAAGCTCCACTCCAGCTTTCTCGCGCACAATAGGCATGTATTGTCCCTGAACTTGAGTAGCTGTTGCTAGTTCCTTAGGTGCAGAATCACCAGCCTACAGCAGAGAGAGGAGCCAAAGTACAATATTCAGCTTTCATATGAACAACCAAGCTTACAAAACATACTTCAATAACTTGAATTACCTTGAATTTGAGTGCTCGTCTTGGGAAGACAACCAATTTGGCCTTGTAGGTTTTCAGCCTCTGAACATTGGCTTGAAGACCCTCCAGAGAACGGTTCTTACGGCGATGATCAACTGAGATACCAATAGTAGGTGCCAACTTCTTTGGAATACCTGCAGCCTGGAAAGTAAATAAAAATTTTAACTGCTAAAAAACTGAATGGGTGCATATAAGACTACGGTAATATGTCATGGAAATTCAATTTTTTTATATATATCTTCAATTTTTAGAAACTTATAAAATTTTCCATTAAGCCCTAATCAATCAACCTACAAAATCCTTCAAATTGTATCTGACTCAACCTAGGTATTGTAGACATTCTCTCATTTCCATCCCCAAGGTTATTTTTTTTTTAATTTCCCCCATTTATCGAGAAAGTCTCATTATTCTTTATGGAATCATAAGTAAGAATGGAATTTCTATTCCATTTACTGAAACACGTGAAAGTTTTTTACCCAACTATACATATATATGTAGTGTATGAAATTCGTAAGAACGGAGAAATAAAAATTATACTCAAATTGCAGAGAAATAAAAATTACACTCAAATTGCAATTTATCAGACACATAGAAATGGAAACGACTTAATAAATGTCACTTAGACTCTTGGGTTTTTAATAAAATATCAGAACAAAAAAAGTTATTCAATTTCTATCATTATTATGATATTACATACTCTCCAATTGAATACGAGAAAAATAAATGTACTTATAATTTGATCTGTTTGTGAAGATAAAGACATAATAATCAGAAATAATAAATAGAAAGTTGATTTTTCTAACACTTCACTTTTTTGTGTATTCCACTGTTTGAAAAATGATTCACAGAGAAAAGATATATTTTTACCTTTTTTTAGTAGAATTAAAGTATCATTGAACTGCATAAGAAAGCTTGTATTTCTTTTATTTACTAAAATATGCAGATATTTACATCTTTCCTTCTTCCTTTATTGCATTACGGTTCTATTCGGGCCAGCATATGCTGTACTCTACTAAAAATTCCTATTTTCTCTTCAGTCTGTTTCAATGTATTCAATGCAAAAATGAAGACAATGAATGGGCAATTCCCTATTGTATACTATACAGATAAAATACCCTATTAGGTACCTATAGTTATATACCAACTTATGCTCCAGGGTTTACATATACTGAAATTTGCTGTTGTAATCGAATTTAGAAGGATTTTTTAATTGAAAATTAAAAGAAAAAAAATGAATGCTGATTAATTATGTTATATATCCATTTTGGATTTTCTTATATCATTAGGTAAATAAAATTTGAAGTGCAAATACAAAAACGGTCATGAATTTCCAGTCAAGAGTTAGTGGTTCTAATTTGTCCTGAATTTTTGCTTTTGTGACTGAAAATCCACATTTTCTTTCTCAAAAGAGGGGGAAGATTTTCATCTAGTTTGTATTGTTTTTGCAATATGATCGCAGTGGTAAGACAGGGGACTGCAAATCCTTTTTCCCCAGTTCAACTTGCCCTAGCAAAAGACTCGAAATCCTTTATTCTGTTTTGCTGATATAACTCATCAAATTTGCCCTAGCAAAAGCAAGTGTAGGAAAGAGACTCTTGATAATGCTTTGCATCTTATCCCATTTGCTCCCCAAGCTTTTCATCTCCTAGTGTCTACTTAGCAGAGTGCTTTCACCACTGGTGTTCTTCTTAATTTGTATGCATTTCACCGCTCCACTAAAAATTCCCTTTGCCCCATCATACTCCAGCTTGGTAGCTTCCATCGCCTACCTAGGGTTGAGCCCTAGGATTGACCGTGGATTTTGTATCTAATCCCATTTGCTCCCCTACCTTTTGTCTCTTATTGTCAATGTCCACCAGCAGAGAACTTTCTCGTTGGTGTTTTTCTCGATCTATACGCATTTCACCACTCCATCGAAAATTCCCTCTGCCTCACTGTACTATAGCTTGGTAGTTTCTATCACCTGCCCAAGGATGAGCCTTGGGATTGAGGTAGACCTAAAAACCCACCTACAAAAGTTTTACACCCAATCATTCTGAATAACGCTTACATAATCTGAAATACCGCAGCTACTAGCACATAGTCAGCCAATGCATATTTCCCATATACAATCATTGCTTCTTCTTCGTGAAAGAAGGTTCACGGGTTGTGGATTCTTCTACCTCAGCGCGGTATTGCTTCGTCAGGCCTTTACTCATTGCGGAGAATTCCCCACTGTTGCCTATAAGACTAACTACTGATCATCACCTTAGTAAGCTATTGCCTTACCAACTAGCTAATAAGACACGAGCTCCCCAAGTGGATTTCTCATTTTACTCCTCAACATATAGGGTATTAGTAGTCGTTTTTAGCTATTGTTCCTCTCCTAAGTGTAGGTTCTTGCGTGTTACTCACCTGTCCATCATTGGAAATCACCATTTCCCATCCGACTTGCATGTATTAAGCATGTCACTATGTTAATCTTGAGTCAAGATCGAACTCTCCATAAGATTCATAGTTGCATTACCTATAGCTTCCTTGTTCGAAGAAAAAGCTTATTTGAAATTGTCTTTAATTACAAGGCATAACTTGTATCCATGTGCTTCATATTCACCTGGAGTTCGCTCCAAAAAATATAGTCATCCCTATCCCCTCATGTCAATCCCATGAGCCACTTATCCATTCTTTTTTTATCACGGCGAAGGACCAAAACAAAATAGAAAAACGTGACGACTTCTCCCACATCAAATTCCATAACTAGTACACCTATATACCCAAGAGGTAAAATTCTTAGAGGACATCCACATTTCTAATCTTCCGAAGATTAGAGTAACATGTAACTTCATGAAAACTAAAAAATCCTAAACTTAGAATGTTATGTATAATATTCAATGTCCATTACAAAAAGGATCCCCAGACTGAACACCTCATAGCCACATCAAGCCAAGAAACATTGTCACGAGAACACATGATAACTCCCAAACGAAGAACATAAAATTCAAAAAATAATGGAAGGCAAAGTAAACATCAAACCAAAAGAACTAAAAGGACAACCCACCTTGAGCTCCTCAAGAGTAAAACCCCTCCCAGCTCTCACTTTCATGTTGTACTTCAAAGTCTGGCCATGGGCAATGGGACGTAGTGGACCAGCAGTTGGGCGAGGGAAAATTTTCACGGCCTTCTCTTGTCTTGCTGGAAAGTATTTGAAATAATAAAAATAAGCCAGAGTAACGAACACAGAAGAAAATTTTTGCAAAGGTCACAAATACCATTCATACGTACAGAGACAACACAAACAGAACTTAAACGCCTAAAAATCAGAAAACCACTCACCAATTCTTCTCCTGGTTTTCCTAGCAGGCTGGTTGAACCATGTTTTCACATAGTTTTGCCAATGCTTCTTAAAGTGTCCATTGGGAATAACATTGTTGTGCTTAACCATCTTTTATTTTACCTGAAAATTCAATGGGAGGCATGAAAAAATGTGCAAATATTGATAAAAGTAGGATGCTTGGTTCAATCATATAGTAAATTCAAAAGATTTTTTAATTTTTTGAGGACAACATCTGTGAAGGAATCAAGAGGAAACTGACAATCATTTGGTTCCTTTTTGCATTGGTATTTAAGAGCTTGAGGGAGCTCAACGAGAAGGAAACAAAGGCACCGTGGAAAAGACTGAGAGACCTTTTTGACACACTGTAAATTATCAGTTCCAAGTCCACAGCATGGTTACAGTCAGCAAACAAGAAAGCCAAACTCTGAAGTTGTAGCCGTGGAAAGAAAATGAACCAGACACCATATTAACCACATTTTGCTTAGAGGGAATCAGTTGACATGCTAAGAAAGAAAAGCGGGCAGCTATTGCAATGTCTGGGAACAAGCAGAAGGAATTTTTTTCAAAAGGTCAACATGGATGTCTACCGGTCCAAATATTATCCCAGCACATTTCCAGACTGACTTTCACGCAACCAACATCAAGTATGCAACCCCACATATAGAGATATGCTGGAACCAGAATGAAAACAAACTCAGTGTCATTATACAAGAGATTTCGGACGTCACATGCTATGGCTTTATTTAGTTTTCCATTTTATGACTCATCAACTGCTAGTAATAAATTAAAGCGAATGCTGTTCTCAGCAAAACTTTCATCCCATATTGTAGCAACAGTTTATCAAATAAATCAAATGTTCTAAGTAGAACTGACATAATCGAAGTCCGAGCTCATAATCATCGAAAACAGTTTACAAAAAATCAGAAAATGCAAAGTAGAAAAGATTTTACCACCGCTCTGCCGCTCCTCAGTTCAGCTCCGCAAGAGCGTCGCGCCAAAGGTCGTTGCTTCTCTTCTCTATCGCTCTTCCTATTCTCTGAACAGGAACCCTATACCCCTCTTTTTTTTTTTTTTTTTTTTCAGCCTCTGGGAATGAGAGAGGAATGCATTTCAGCCTTGGGCTGGAGCTTCGGTTAGCTTTGGGTTGGTTTGGAGTTGGACTGGGTTTCGGTTCTTTTTCTTTGGGTTTGGGCTTAAATTTTAAAAGCTGACCTTTTCTCTTTTTATTTTTTTATTTATTATTTTCTCTGTTTTTATCTTCTTTTCTCTTTTGGATAATGTAATAATATCAATAATATCAGTAATAATAGTAATGATAACACAAATGGGACTATGACAAGACTTTTTGTCTCTTTTATTGTGTTTTTTAGAATAGAAAAAGTATATTGCATTTTGATAAATATACAGTATTTATTGCTCAAATACTCTGATAAGTGATAATTAGTTCTGTGTTATACTCCTAAAAAACATAGTTAGATGAAATCAATCATTTGACGCTCATGGATGAATTTGTAATGAGGTCCATGATTAAGCGAAAACTTGTTTGTCTACTATTCATTATCCTTAACTAAATGAGAGAAACAAATGACAAATTTGATCTCTTATCTTGTTAGTCTTTGGTATGAGGAATAGTGAAGTTGTAGTAAGCTTAAAAATTTTTGTGAAAGAAGCAATCTTGAATCTCCTAAGTAACTTGGCCTTTAATGACTTGAATACATTAAGTAAAGTTAGTATGTTGAAATTCTCTCCACCTAAAACAAAATATTTACTCAGTTGTCCTCCTAATAAGATAATCAATTTCTTCTTAAAGAAATTTTAGATCAAGATTAGATAATTATTGAAGTCGACAAAAGATAATAACATTGTCTGGGGTCAACCTTTTAGAATATTTAGTTTAATTAAAGTATGTAATCTTAGATGAGCAATGACTCATGATGGTATAAAATGTTTTGTAATAAAAACATCTTAAACATTTTTTTATTTAAAATATTTTGTAATTTACCATTTATCTCTACTTCATGGACATAACTATAAAGTCAAAATTCGTATAGAAACAATCACTTTTGAAATTTCAAACTTAGTACAGAAATTAGGTATACAAACTAGGAGTAGTTAAGTATGTCATAAAAAAACTATAAAGAAGACAAAGCAATAGGACTATGAATTAGTTAGGACTTGAAAGACTACAAACATTAACCTGTTAAAATAAAAACTCCTATACAGTAATAAATAAAAAATAATATATGAAACTTAAAAGAGAAACTATAATAAGGAGATTGAGAAATAACCTAAAAACTAAGTCCTCAGAAGAAGATAGGAGAATGTGGGTAATGATCCTAATTAACAAACACTAATACTTTTCTTTAAGATCAAGAGACCTAACTAATAAATAACATGCATAGGATTTCTTAGTGACTTTTAGCACTAGAAATCATGAAGAAGGATAATGAGACTACTTTCTCTATCAATTCACTGAGATTGAGTTATACATATGTGAGTCATGTTATGGGCTATGAAATCATGAAGGAGTAGCAAAACACCTAGAATCAACTTAAAAATGTTAATCAATAATATGAGCAACTAGTAAAGGGAAATATAAAGCTTTGGTTCATAATAAACTACTTGAACTAAGCAAAAGGGAGTGCATTCTCATTCCACCTTACTGAATTTTCATGCATAAATTAACGGGAGCATAAAGCTTTGGCTCATTTATTGTCTTTTTCCACATGATCCCTTATGCTTTATTGTAAATATTAATAAGGGGTTGTGTGAGAAAATTGATGGATTCAGATATACCAAATGATATTATTTAAAGTCCTTACATGAACCATAAAAATATTATCTACACCTTTTGGGCCGATAATGAAAAAGGGAGACAAAAGTTGATATATTCTTATGCAAAGAAATATTTAGGAGAGATACCTTATGTGTGCTTACATTGAATAACGTTGTTTTTTGTTTTATAAATACTTTTAATGCAGAATCTAAAATCAACCAACATGATCAGGAACTCACACAATTTCATTCAAGACACCAAAGGAATTTGATCATATGAAAACTTTCCCTATTTAACCCTCTATCAAGAATGATAGGAACTAAAATAACTGAAAAACGGAGAATTAAAATAAGAATGAAAAAACACCACAAGAAATTACCTTGATAAGTAGATCAACTCATTACTCAATAAGAGAAATGAAGACACATCTCTTAAATAAAACTCACAATAGTATTGGTTTTAATCTTAAATGCTTATAATGAAGACTTGATGACCTATTTATAGGGTAAACCATGTGAATAAAAAGGTAATAAAAATATCCTAATTAAAATTACAATTACATAAGAAATTAATCAAAATGAAAGTTTAAATTCCTAACTAGGTGCAATTACATATGAAATCAATTAAAATTAAAGTCTTATTGGCTTTGCGGGCATATGATTTGTTCTTTTTTTCCAAGTGTTCCTGTACCTTTTTGTGTATAGTTTTAACTAACTCTACTCTTTATTGTCCATCTAGATTAGCAAGTTCCTGCAAAGGTAAATGAGTAAAGTTAAGTGGGATTAGTGGGTTAAACGCATATACAATCTCAAAAGGAGATAAGCCAGTGGAAGAGTGAATAGTCCTGTTATAAGCAAACTCCAATAAAGGTAAACATTTTTTCCATATTTTTAAATTTTTTCCAACTATCACCTTTAATAAGGCTTCTAGAGTCCTATTAACTACTTTTGTCTATCCATTTGTCTAGAAGTGACATGTAGTGAAAAATAACAGTTAGTCCCTAATTTATGCTACATGACTCTCCAAAAGTAACTTAGAAACTTGACATCCTTATCACTAACTATGGTCCTGGAGACATCATGTAGTCGCACGACATTAATGAAAAATATATTGGCTATGTTTGTTGCATCATCTGTTCTATAACACGCTATAAAGGGTGTCAATTTACTGAACCTATCCACTACAACGAATATACTATCACTTCCTTGCTTAGTCCTTCGTAACCCTAACACAAAATTCATACACACATCCATCTATGATGCTGACGGAATAGGTAACAGAATGTACAATATGTGCAGTAAGGACCTAAACTTGGCCTGCCTACATGTAATATACTATTTACACACTCGCTCTACATCCCTACACATGTTAAGCTAGTAGAAGTGTTTCTGTAGGATACTTAGAGTTTTAACTACCCTAAAATGTCACATGAGTCCCCCACTATGTGACTCATGTACTAACAATTTCTGCTGGGAGTATACAAATACGTACAATTTTCCATCTTTAAATAGAAACTCATCGTGCTGATAGAACCTCTAGAAGGTACATTTTTCACATGCTACATAAACATTAGCAAAGTCGCTATCACTGGGATATAATTCCTTAATATACTTGAAATCTAGCAATTTAGAATCAAGAGTTGTAACTAATACATACCTCCATGACAATGTATCTAGTACAATATTGTCCTTACCTTTCTTGTACTTAATGATGTAAGGAATTGTTTCAATAAATTCCACCCACTTACCATGTTAGCAGTTGAGTTTACCCTGTCCCTTTAGATGTTCTAATGATTCATGATCTGTGTAGATCACAAATTCCTTAGGCAGGAGATACTGCTGCATACCTCCAATGCTCTGATTAGTGCACACAGTTCTTTATCATAGGTGGAATAATTAAGGGGTACATCGTTGAGCTTTTCACTAAAATAGGCAATGGGACAACCTTTCTTTAGTAGTACTGCTCCTACACCGATACCTGAAACAACACATTCAAGCTCAAATATTTTATTAATATTTAGTAATATTATAATAGGTGTAGTACACAACTTTTCTTTAAGTAAAGTAAAAGCATTTTCCTGTTTATCAATCTATATAAATTTTGTGTCATTCTTAACAAGTTCATTTAAAGGTACAACTATGGAACTGAAATCCCTTATAAACCATTGGTAGAAACAGGCTAGTCCATGAAAACTCCTTACTTTGCTTGTAGTCTTAGGCGTAGGCCAATTTCTAATGGCTTTTACTTTCCCTTCATGTACTTCGATATCCTGTGTGTTAATAACAAAGCTCAAAAAGATTAATTTTTCACTACAAAAGGTACGTTTTTTGAGGTTAACATACAACTTTTCTTTTTGCAGTATCTCTAGAACACTTTTAATATGTTTAATATGATCTTTTAATGATTTGCTATATATTAAAATGTTATTAAAGTAAACAAATACAAACTTACTAAGATATGACCATAAAATATTATTCATTAAACGCATAAAGGTGCTAGGAGTGTTAGTCAACACAAAGGGCATAACCAACCACTCATGCAAACTGTATTTTGTTTTGAAGGTAATCTTCCACTTATCTTCAGCATTCATACGGATCTGATGGTAGCCACTCTTCAAGTCGATCTTGCTGAAGACACTTGCGCTGCTTAACTCGTCGAGCATATCATCGAGTTGATGAATGGGGTGTGTAACACCCCGAAACCTTTGCGCTTAATTTGTATTGAGAACCTCTATTTATTCAGACTTGAGGCCATTTGAACTCTTTAAATTTTCACGCTTTAATTACTGGATGAAATTTAATATTTTCGAATTATAATATTTATTGAGTTTAAATAATTATTAAAATTTATTTTATTTGTTTCTGTTAAGAATTTATTTTTTTAAAATTTTCTTAAAAGGTTATAGGAAAAAAAACGAAGGAGAAAACGACGAAAAAATCCCACGAGAAAGACCCCGGCCCGCACTGGCCCCGTACGTCGCCTATGCATGCGCGCGCGTGGCCAGCACGGGATTTGCGCCAGTGCGTATGTCCCATCTGCAGGGGCATAAGGCGCGCGATCTGCGTGTGTCACATCGCGTGTAGATAGGCGCACGGCTTCGGCACCCTGTGCACTCGCTATCCACACAGTAGGCCAGCGCAGTAGACCTACACGTAATATGCTTGTACGCGCGGTAAGCTGAGGCAGCCTATGTGGCCTCGGGTAAGCGTGCTGCCTTCAGATGGCAAGCTAGTTGGGCGGCGTGCCTCCAGTTTTCACACTGCCATCATGTCGTCTATCCATCAGTCGCATAAGTCACCTTTGTTTTCCTCTCTCTTCACAAGATTTTACAACGTGACACAAATCTAACAGTCCTCATTTTCTATAAATGGGGATCCCTTTTCACCATTTTGTCACCACTCCCACTTTATTTTTTCATCCACTAAAGAGTTTTAGAGGGAGAGAGAGTGAGCTAGAGAAAGAAGGGGAAGAAAGACATAAGAAACTCTAAGATTTCAGTAAGAAATTTAATATTTTCTTTTAATAGAGTAAGGAGTATTTTTAGATTAAATTAATTTAAATAATTGCATGCTTAATTTTTAAGAAAATTATTACATGTTAATGGATGTTTATATGAACGTATATAAACCGATTAATTGCATATTCAACTGAAAGGATTAATTTGCATGTAATAAATGTTGATTGCACGATGATGAAATAACGAGCATGATGTTATATTTTAAGCATGAGAATATGTATTGGTATTGACATGCATGGTTCATAAAGTGTTTAATTAGACTTTTTATCTTTGAGGAGTTTCTGTTTCTCCCCCATTTAGTTTGAAAATACGTGAGAGGACCATTTCCTGTGGATGACAGTGTGCCTTTTGATGAGAGTTGTAACGCGATATGATTGTAGGAGTCACCTTTGGTGAAGTACAATCGTGGGCATAGTTTACATGTAGGACCACTGTGGTTGGCATATCTGTGGTCATAGATCGTATTATGGTTTAGTAAACCGTAAATGTGTTGTTGGTTTAGTAAGCCGCAAATTGCTGATATAATATGAAATAAATCAGTCATTCCACATGGATAGTTGGAAATGTATTACTCTTAATAGATGGAAGTTGGAACGACTTCGCACGAAGACTAAAATGAAATAAAGAACATGTCATGATTTGTTTTATTTTGTCTACTTTCTGCATGATGAATTTGATTGACATAATATGATAATGGCATGATGGATTTGATGTTTCTTTAATAAAGTAAATTATTTTTATAATTAATAAATAAACTTCTGACACAATTCTCGATGATGAGTAATGATGGTACTTTATTTTAGTTTTTAATTACCTTTGAAATCTTAGTGATGTTATTTAAATATTGCTTTCCTTATTGAGTATGTGGAACTCACTCATTTCTATGCCCCTCTCAAGATGAGAAAGATAGTGAGAAACCAATTGTTGATTTACCCTTTAAAGCTTTCGAGGATCCCGTGCATCCGTGAACTTTATGAGTGCAGAGTTGTTCCCCCACTCTGATGAGTCCATTTTTGTAGAGGTTTGTAATTTTATTTCTACCTCAGTATTGTATGAAATTCTATTATTATTTTTTAAGAGATTGTAATTATTTATTTTACTGCATATACTTATCTTATATGCACTTGTATTTGTTTCTGTATCTGGCACTCTTATACTTTAATTAGCATTTGGGATGTCACAAATGGTATTAGAGCAGTTACGCGAAATAATCCTTTACAACTGAGGTTGTAGTTAAGAAACCATTATAGAATACTTATGATATGTCTTCTTTCAAAAACTAGACCACAAACTCGTGTCTTCCTTTTCTTTTATAGGAATGACGCAAGGACGACCTTCTGTAGAGTGAACTGAGAGACCTGAGGTCTAGGATCATTCGATTAGGGCCGAGTTACCAAGCTCTTTTGAGCCATCTAGGGTCTAACCGTAGCCGTTAGCCAAAACCAAACAATTCTTTGCCAACACCCTCCTATCTGCGACTATCGCCCAGTCAAGAGATCTATCTCCTACAACATAGCAGAGTTTAGGAAACTCAACCCACCTTACTTTGAATGAGGCCCCGACCCCTTAGTAGTTGAAACTTGAATCTTATAGATAGAGAAATTTTTTTTTGTCTTAAACTTAACCGAAGGACAAAAGGTTCCCCTAACAGCCTTCATGTTAACTAGTGAAGTCGAATATTGGTGGCGGCTTAAGAAGGAAGTCTTACCTATTCTTACCACTTGGGAGATTTTCATGAATGCTTTCTTTGAAAACTTCTTCCTTATCTATGTCCGAGACAACGAAGATGAGTTTCACAATCTCTGCTAGGGAAATTTGATGGTTGCCTAATATACAACCCGATTTGTTCGGTTGTCTACCTTTGCCCCACTAATGGTCACCCTTGAGAGTCGTAAGGTTAGGAAGTTTTTAAAGGGCCTTCATGTCGACATCTATGATCGAGTCGCGATGCTGAGACCTAACTCGTATGTTGAGGTGCTGAAACATGTTCAGTTGATTGAAGATCTTATCTCGACTTGACACGAACATATTGCCTGAGTTCGTTCCCAACAACAATAACACCATCACCAACACCAACAATCAAGAACAAGATTGTCTGACCCAATTAGTAGTCATCCTAATAAATGACTCCGAGTTGCCCATCCCCATACTTTGCCTCCACCTACTAAACACCTTGTGTGACCTACCCAATTATGTAGCATTATGGACGTATAGATGACAATCAGCCCTGTCGGCATTTGAACAATGCCTGTAATAATTGCGAAAGCACTCAACACTTTATGAAAGACTACCCACAGCGGCTAAAGGACACTGTCAGACCAATAGCCTAGGATCGTGTGTACCACCGTGATGAAGTCAATGCTCTCACCACTCCTATTGTTATCCATGATATGTTTTCTATTCATGACACTTCTGCTCGAGCTCTGATTGATACAGGTGCTACCTACTTTTTAATTCTTATTCTTTTACTTGTAAGTTAGATATAGGCCTAAACCTTTAAATGAAGTATTAGTAGTAAAAACTCCCTCTAGAGATCTTCTAGAAACTCATTATGAGTATAAAAATAGTAAAATAAAAATCTCAGGAATAGAATTGTTAGTAGACCATATTCTCTTAGATTTTTCAGGATTCGATATTATCTTATATATGGATTGGTTAGAGAAGTATAGGAAAATCATTAACTGCAAAAGTAAGATTATAACTTTACGTTCACCGAGAATGAAATAAAAATCTTTTGAATTTGTTTTGCTACTTTTTAACCTTTGAATAAACATGAATATGGATGTCGATCTCACCGTATATACTATTGCTACTATTTGTAACTTTTCATATGTCTTTTTAGAGGAACTACCTGGTCTACCTCCCCCATAGGAGATAGAACTTTTTATTGATCTGCTCCCAGGAACACAACCTATCTCGAGGCCCACTTATCGTATGAGTTACATTGAACTCGCTGAACTTGAACACCAGCTCTCCGAGCTCCTTGGGCAGAGATTTATTCGCCCTAGTCATTGCCCTTAGGGTGCCTCGATGTTATTCGTTAAGAAGAATGATGGTTCCTTATGATTATATGTAGACTACAGAGAGTTTAACCGAGTAACAATGAAAAGTAAGTATTTTTTACCTCATATTGATAACCACTTCAATCAGTTGCAAGGAGTTATAGTTTTCTTGAAGATTGACCTCAAATTGAGCTACTACTAGTTGAGGGTGAAGGAAGAAGACATTTCTAAGATAGTTTTCAATGCCGATATTGTCAATACGAGTTCAAAGTTATGTCTTTTGGACTAATTAATGCCCACTCCTGTTTTCATAGATCTTATGAACATGGTTTTTCGGCATGCACTAGATCAATACGTCATCATGCTCATTGATGATATCCTGATGTATTCTAGGAGCCATAAAAAATATGCAGCTCACTTGTCTCGAGTATTAGAAACCCTCCGTCGAAATCATTTGTATCATAAGTTCAGTAAATGTTCATTTTTCTTGGATTGAGTCTCCTTCATTGGCCATATAATTTTTGACGAAGGAGTTTCTGTGGATTCATCCAAGGTTGAAATGGTGATAAATTGGAACCTGCCAATGAATGTCGCTGAGGTACATAGTTTTCTTAGTTTGGCAAGTTATTATCGACGATTCGTCAATGGTTCTCCAAGATTGCAACTCCATTGACCCCTCTCACCAGGAAAGGTGCATCTTTTGTTTGGGATTATGAATTTGATGAAATTTTTGCTGAGTTGAAGTATTGTCTTACCTCTGTTCTAGTGTTGATCCCCCCTGAAAATACTGGACAATTTCAGGTTTACTGTGATGCATCTCACATGGGTTTGAGATTTTTTTTATGCAGCACGGTTGGGTAGTTTTTTACGGATCTAGAAATTTGAAGTCTCATGAGTGTAACTACTCTACTCATGACCTAGAGTTGGCGGTCATAATCTTTATCTTAAAAATATGGCACCATTATTTATATGGTCAAATATTTAAAATCTATATTGACCATAAAAGTTTAAAATATATATTTTTGCAGAAAGAATTGAATACAAGATAGAGACGTTGGATGAGCCTCCTGAAGGATTACGACTGCAAGATCATCTATCACCTTAGTAGAGGTAATGTGATTGTTGATGCTCTGAGCTAAAAGGAGTTCGCTTTGTTGGCCTAAAAAATGGCCTCCAGTTAGAAACTAGTAGATGTTATATAGGCACTTCGCCTGCACCATTATGATAATGGTCCCTACTTCGCCCAGATTCGAGCTTTGCCTGATTTTTTATGAAGATTTGATAAGCTCAATTCATTGACCCAAAGATAACAAAAAATATGAGTAAGTTTACCTCTAAGGAATTTTTTGATTTCGGATTCACAGATAATGGATTGTGCTGATTCTGGGATCGTGTTTGGGTCCCTATTGCTATCAGGATGGATGTTCTCAAGGCTGCTCATGCCTCCAAATTATCCATCTACCCCATAAGTATCAAGATGTATCGGGACCTAAGGCGTCAATATTGGTGGCCTGGAATAAAGAAAGATATTGTTGACTATGTCTTCTGATGCCTTACTTGCCAACGAGTTAAGGCCAAACACTAGAGACTTGGTGGTTTATTACAAGGCCTCCCTATTCCATAATGGAAGTGGGAGCATGTGACCATGGACTATGTTACCAGGTTTTCTCACAACCTGTTCCGGTTAAAATGCAATATGGGTCATTATTGACCTGTTGACCAAGATCGATAATTTTTTATCAATCAGAACAATAGATTCCACTAGCAGGTTAGCTTGCCTGTACGTCATGGAGAGTGTTCGACTCCATAGTGTTCTCTCATTCATTATATCAAACAGAGATCCTCGATTCACTTTTTATTTATGGGACAGTTTTCAAGAAGCACTTGGCTCGAAGTTGTACTTCAACACTGCCTATCATCCTCAGACCGATGGTCAGTTTGAATGTACTATCCAAACACTCGAAGATATGTTGCGCACTTGTGTCCTCGACTGTGGTACTAACTGATATGAGTACTTTCCCTTATGTGAATTTACTTATAATAACAGTTATTATTTCAGCATCGACATGACTACGTATGAAGCTCTGTATGGTAGGCTCTATCATTCTCCTATTTGTTGGGAAAAAATCGGAAACCAGCGTCACTTAGGACCATACTACATTCAAAAGACTATAAAAAAAGTCATCATTATACGAAGGAACCTAGCCACCACTCAGAGTCGCTAGAAAAGTTATGCCCACAATCGTAGAAGACCCCTAGAGTTTGCTGTTAGCGATCAAGTTTTCCTTAAGATCTTCTCTTAAATGAAACAAATGCGGTTCCATAAGAAGGGTAAGTTGAGCCTCTCTTTGAAGATCGTGGAATATGTCGGACCCGTGGCGTACTGCGTCGCTCTATCCTGAGAGTTCGTGGGTTTGCATGATGTTTTCCATATCTCCATGCTCAAAATGTATCACCTTGACCTTTCTCACATAATTCCTAACCAATAAATACAGGTTCAAGCATACATGACTTATAAGGAACTCCCTGTAAAAAATTTTTATTGGACTAATAAAGTCTTACGCAATAAAAGGATCCAGATTGTGAAGGTGCAGTGGCAGCATCACACTCTAGAAGAGGCGACATAGGAACTAGAGAGTGAAATGCGAGAGAAGTTTTCTGACTTATTCATGACAAATTTTGAGGACAAATTTTCTAAAGGTGGAGAAAATGTAACACCTCAAAAACTTTCGTGCTTAATTTGTATTAAGAACTCATAGTTATTCGTGCTCTAAGGCCATTTAAACTCTTTAAATTTTCATACTTTAATTTTCAGATGAAATTTAATGTTTTTGAATTATCATATTTATTGAGTTTAAATAATTATTAAAATTTATTTTATTATATTTTTTAAAAATTTATTTTTTAAAATTTTCTTAAAAAGGTTTCAGGGAAAAACAGATGAGAAAACAACAGAAAAATCCAGCAGAAAAGATCCCTGCGCGCGCAGGACGTGCGCCTATGCACACATCCCATCCACACAAGGTATGAGGTGCGCGATCTACACATGTTACGTAGGACATTGTGCGTGCGCCATTCATGCGGTAGGCCTGTCCACGCGACAAGCGAGGGCGGTTTGTGCCACCCCAGGCAATATGCACTACCACCTTGGGGGCTGTGCACCGCTGACTTTGGGGGGCGAGCCACCGTCTTTTGGGTAACATGACTCTGGTTTTCATACTGCTGTCACGTCACCATCGTCATGTCGTCCATCCGTTAGTCGCATCAAATCACTTTTGCTTTTCTCTCTCTTCACAAGATTTTGCCACTTTGTACAAATCTAATGGTCTCCATTTTTTATAAATAAGGACCCATCTTCACCATTTCCTTACCACTCTTACTTCATTCTTCCATCCACCAAAGAGTTTTAGAAAAAGAGAGTGAGCTAGAGAGAGAAGAGGAAGAAATAGAGGAAGAAAGACATAGGAAACTCCAAAGTTTCAGTAAGGAATTTAATATTTTCTTTTAACATAATGAGTATTTTTAGATTAAATTAACGAAGTTTTAATTAAATGATTGCATGCTTAATTTTTTAAGAAAATTATTATATGTTAATGCATGTTTATATGAACGTATATAAACCGATTAATTGCATGTTCAACTGGAAGGATTAATTTGCATGTAATAAATGTCGATTGCACGATGATGAAATAATGAACATGATGCTATATTTTAAGCATGAGAATATGTATCGATATTGGCATGCATAGTTCATAAGATATTTCATTAGACTTTTTATCTCTAAAGAATTTTTATTTCTCCTACATCTGGTCTGAAAAGATGTGAGAGGATCACTTCCTGTGGATGATGCGATGCTCTCTGATGAGAGTGATGACGCGATATGATTGTAGGGGTCATTTTTAGCAAAGTACGGTCATGATTATAGTTTACATATAGGACCTCTGTATTGGTACGATCGTGGTCATACATCGCGTCATAGTTTGACAAGCCGTAAATGTGTTGTTGGTTTAACAAGCTACAAATTACTAATATAATATAAAATGAATTAGTTATTCCACATGGGTAGTCAAAAATCCGTATTGTCCTCAATAGATAGAAGTCGGAACGATTTCACGCGAAAAATAAAATAAAATAAAGAGCATGTCATAATTTGTTTGATTTTCTTTGCTTTATAGATGATAGATTTGATTGACATGATGGATTTAATTTTTTTAATAAAATAAATTATTTTCATAATTAATAAATGAATTCCTAACACAATTCTCGATGGTGAGTAATGATTGTACTTTATTTTAGTTTTTAATTACCTTTGAAATCTTAGTGATGTTATTTAAATACTTTTTTTTCTTATTGAGTATGTAGAACTCACTCCTTTCCATGCCCCTCTCTAGATGAGGAAGATAATGAGAAATTGATTGTTGATCTACCTCTTGAAGCTTTTGAGGATCCCATGAATTCGATTTGATGCTCAATCTCTCATATCGGTGGTAATCCATCTGGTATCTCATCTGGAAATACATCCTCGAATTCCTGCAAAACAAACAACAGAGCACTAGGCAAAGAGGGGTTAATGTTAGTTAAACTCAAATAAGCTTCCTTCTATCGAAGTACAACTAGACTTTTTTTCCTCACAATATGTTCTCCTCAACTCTCTCTCCCTCATAAATAAGCACTCTTTTTTTCTTTTTTCTCTCTTTCCTCGTTGGGTCTTCTCTTTTCTTTTGGGCCTTTTGCTCTCTTAACGGGCCTTTTTTTGCCTCTTTATTACTCAGTGGGCCTTCTATTTTTTTTACCCAATTTTTGGTCACTCATTAAGTCTTTTTTTTTGGGCCTCTTTTATTTCTTTTTCTTTTTGTTCTGTTATTCCTTCTATTGACTTTTTGGTTTTCAATTGGTCTTCGCATATCTCCTTAGGTGTCAACAAGATGATAGTGTGATTTTTTCCATTAAAGCTAAAGGCATAGCGGTTCTTTAAACCATCATGAGTAATTTGCTGATCATATTGACATGGTCACCCTAAAAAATGTGACTGGTATGCATAGGTACGACATCACAAAGAACTTGATCACGATATATTCATATGGTGAAAGTTATCATTATCTACTTATTTACTCGGATATCTCCACACTCATTCAGTCACTGTAGCCAGTATGGGTTGGGGTGCTTGGTACAAGCTAATCCCAACTTCTCAACGTGTTGCGTTGGCTACATTGACGCACCTACCTCTATTGATGATGATGTTACATAATTTTCCACCCACAAGACCCCGTGTATGGAATATGTTCTCTCTCTGATCACCTCCTCCTTTATTTGGATGTTTAGGGTTCTCCTTATAACCAGATACTCTCCTTGAGCCGCATACTCATTTTCTTCATCCTCATCCTTTAGGGATGATATTTTATTGCTTTCAGAGTTATTATCGATCACATCATTGTTTCTTAACAACATCACTCTCTGATTCGGGCATTGGGAATCAATGTGCCCGGATTCTAAACACTTGAAACATTTGATAGTGTTATGTTTTTTAGATGAGATAGGGTTTTACCTTTATAGTTGAGTGTGGTCGCCTTCTCCTTTTTTGCCTTAACTCCCTTCCTTTCCTCTGTCTTCGGCCATCTTGAGTTAAAGGTAAGTGTTATGGAATGTTCCCTTACTTTTACTCTTTAGTTGTCTCTCAATCTTCATGGCCATGTGGACCATGTCCTCCAACTCCATATAGTGCTATAATTCCACCATGTTGGCAATGTTTTTATTGAGACCTCCAAGAAATCTTGTTATTGTTGCTTCGGAATCTTCTTCTATATTGGCCATAATCATAATCATCTCTACCTCTTTGTGGTAGTCCTCAACGGGTATAGACCCTACACTAAGTACTATAACTTTTAATGCATATCTCTATATTAGTAAAAAGGTACAGACCTTTTTTGCATGATTGTTTTCATCTCTCTCTAGAAGGATATTGGTCGCCCTCCATTACGCCATCTAGTGAGGAGTAGTTGATCCCACCACACTAAGGTGTAGTCAATGAACTATATCACTGCTAGTTTGATTTTCTTTTCTTTATGGTAGTTATGACAATCAAAGACTAGTTCTACCTTCTTCTCACACTCCCAGTATGCTTCAGCATCATTCTTATCCTTAAAAGGTGGTATTCTTATCTTGATGGAGCTAATATTACTATTTTTCCTTTCTTCTCTCCTCTCCACCCTATCTTCCTCCTGATCATTACAAGACCCAGCCTTATTGTCATGGTGTTAAGTCCTAGGTCGTTTGGTTTTGGGTTCTCATGTCTTGCCTCACTTCAACCACTAATTAGATTATCTATCTTTTTTATTGAATCATGTTAATTCTGCTTGGATAGCCTCCAGAAAGAGTTTTATGTCAGTGGACCTTTGGTGCTCGCTTCACATTTTTAGAAAAGAGTTTCCTATAAAAGATGTTAATAATAACAAATAAAGATTCCTCACTAGTTCTCTTCATGTTTTACACATTTGGCTTTTATCTTCAGATATTTTCACACACTCTTTCCTTTTACCTTTCTATCTCTCACCCTCAATTTGAGTGACGGATAGATCCTCTTTAATTAAAATATTCTCAAGCATTGTTTTAAGATACCATAATGAGTCCTATAGAACAAACACCGCACCAATACTAGAAGTAAAAGTGTAACACACAGAGAAAGAGATAGTGTGTTATTAATTATGTTAAGCTCTAAAATGCAATTTAGATACTTAGATGTATCAAAAAACTAAAGCTTAAAAGAATAAAAGAAACTAAAAGTAGAAAAAATTGACGGTTTATAGAAGATGTAGGGATTTAGTATTTGCCCTAAGAAAAAATTCAAAAGATATTCCTACCAATCTATTCCCGATGTACGTTGCGTTCTATATAAAAAAATATAGTCTTTAATGAACTGTATAGGTGTAAATGCACGTGGTTGTAAAAAAAAATTGTAGAATAAAAGGGACTTTTGTCTTATGAAAAGGTGGTTCTTGCACCATTTTAAAGAAGGATGGATGAGTACCAAAAAGGTAAGTACTTTCCTTATGAAATTTCTTTCTTCTGTTTCTTTTTTTATTCTCTCTTTTTTCTTTTCTTTTTTTTTTCTTTTTTTTTTTCACAGGAAACAAAATTGCAAGAAAAATATATTTAAAAAATCGATACTCAATAACAATTTTATCAAGTCAAGAAAGTGTCAATTGACGTTATGTCTTACTTGGATCGATATATGAGATAATCTTTTTTTTAAATAGATGAACAAAAAAATAAATAAATAAATAAACAGTGCATTAAAAGTACAAAATAAAATATAGTAAGTTTATATAGAGCCAAAACTCTGATATCAAATAATGCAGAATCCAAGATCAATCAACATGATCAGAAACTCACACTATTTCATTCAAGACACCAAAAGAATTTGATCCTATGAAAACTCTCCCTACTTAACCTTCTATAAAAAATGATAGGAATTAAGATTACTGGAAAACGAAAAATTAAAAGAAGAATGAAAAAACACCACAAAGAATTACCTTAATAAATAGATCAACTCCTTACTCAACAAAAATGATGAAGACACCTCTTTTGAATAAAACTCATAATATTATTGATTTTAATCTTGAATGCTTATAATGAAGACTTGATAGTCTATTTATAGGGTAAAGTATGTGAATAAAAGGGTATTTAAAAATCTCTTAATTAAAATTGCAATTACATAAGAAATTAATTAAAATAAAAGTCTAAATCCCTAACTATGTGCAATTACATAGAAAATTAATTAAAATTAAATTTTAAATTCCTAAGTACGATAGATATGGTCTTCCTCCCCCTTTTCTTGGTCGATTACTTCTTTTTCTTACTCATTTCTATTATGTACTTGAAGAAAGTTGATAGAACTATTATGCCCTTAAGTTAATTGGTTGGGTAGCTTATTTTCTTAGACTTCTTTAGTGGATCCAAACTCGTCTTCCTTATTAATCTAAGTTTGGATGAAGAGTTGGAAAGCTTGTTGTAATCTTTGGATCTGATTCCTCGTTATGGGCCCACTTGGCATGATGATGTCTCTTCCAAGTGGCTTAGGGTGATCCATGCTCACATCAATTGCTTCTCATAACTATTATATTTAGACAAATTAAGTTTTATCATTTTATTAAAAAGGGAAGATTATTGGTATTAGTGCCCTAGTTTTGACAGACAATAAACACTTAATTGATGTTAATGTTGTTTTAGGATTAAGTTTAAGACGAACAAAGCAACCAATAGCTAAAGCAACTAAATATATTAAGAAATATTCGTGAGATAAATGGGAAGAAGAAAAAGACATGAAAATATAATCTTCAAAACCTCAAGGAAGAGATCAAAGAAAAAACTAACAAAATAGGTTTTTAGGTATAATTTCTAGAAGTTGTAAAATTATGTGGTTTTCATTGTAGCTCAAGAAGAAAGTTTTATCATATCACATATAATGTTTTAAAAGAAAATATTCTTTGTAAAAAAAATTTTACAAATTAAAAGTTTTATAAACAAAAACAGTGTTGACTCACATTGAGGATATACTCTAACATTACTTGAGTCACATTAATTTTTAACTTTAAAAATAAAAATATTTTTTACCGCTAGAAAAAAACAAAAAAAAAACATATTTTTTTACAACTGCCTCTCTCTGAAGACTTTTTCTTTCTATTTTACAAATATCTTTCATCTACTTTAAAAAGTAGTTTAAAGGGGAGATGTGAATAAGAAAGACAAAAGAGAAAAGAGAAAGTGTGTGAGTGAGTAAAAGAGAAGAAGAAGATTTCATGAAGAAGACCTGAAGATCATTATTTCAAAATCTTCTCTCCTTCTGCACCTCCTCCACCTTCGAGCTTCATGAAAAGTTTATATTTTTGAAAAATAAGCTTTGAGGTAATTTTCTAAATCTTCTTTGAATAATTCCTTCACGAAACGCGTATTCAATCTTTTTTGAACTTATGTTGAAAAAGAAATTTGAGAAATTCTTTTATTGAACTAAAATGAACTATTAGTGTATCTCAAATTTGTGCTTTTAGTATTTTACTCTTTTTATGTGATTGATTTTCAAAGAGTCTTCACTTGGGTTTGCGAAGAAGACTTTGTGCATGGTACCAATGAACAAAACCAGTGAAGATTATAAGTCTTGTGATAATTATACCAAAAATATAATAAATTAATACAAGCATTTAGAAGGATTCAGAGCTTAATAATGTGCTAGGTTGAGATAGATCTATCCATATACGGTGAGTTAAGTGTTTTAGGTAAGAAGAGTTGTGTCTTCAATGTCAGGTGACAGTAATTTCCTCGAATGTTAACAGAAAAGAGAAAGTAAAAGTGTCACCTTACTAGCATCTGATTAAGAGGTAATGCTACAATTAATTTAATAGAATATAAGTTCTGCAAGTCTTCCAAATATAATTATTTCCAAAACAAACATACATGCAGTAAAAAGCTTGCAAACTGATGCTAAGAACCCCAAAAGCCTACCATACAATCAGGCCATCGTATAGATCATTTTATGTATAAATAACACAAATGTAATACACACATCATACGTAATATGTATATTATATTATTCTCTATGATACACTAATACATATTTACTACAAGTACAAAATTATATTATTAATTAATGATTATTTTAGAAAAATAAATAAATAAAAAAATTGTTGAATGCAGTAGTAGCTTCCATGTTAAAGCTATTAAAAACAATTCAAGTATTTTCAGTTTTTCTCTATGATTTAGCATAGCAGCAAAGGGTGCAGGTAAAAAACCTGCTGCCAAAACGGCCACTAAAAGTTGATGTAAGCATCAAGAAACATACTAGTGATTTAAGGGAAAATAACTCATTCAGTTGGACCATTTATCATCAATGTTCCAAAAATAGATCCAAGCAGTTAAGGAAGGATGCCCCTCTGGAAAGAAATTACATTTATTCTTAAGTCACCCTATAGCCTCTACAAGATCTGCTGCCATACACTCTCTGGATGAAAAACCATCCACCAGCCATACAATAAAGATAAAAACAAACAGTGTGTACCAAACTCCAGACCAGTTCATGCATCGTCAAGAGCAAGGACTCCGGGGAGGGGTTTCCCCTCTAGAAGTTCTAAGCTGGCACCACCTCCTGTGGAGATGTGGCTCATCTTGTCGGCGAGACCAACCTTCTCTACTGCTGCAACAGAATCACCTCCTCCAATAATTGTTGTGACTCCCTTCCCACTCACCTCTGCCAGCTTCCTCGCAATTGCCTGCAAAAATAACAATGAAAATCCACCATTTGGTTCAATAATTCTGATTTGGATCTATTGCTGGCAAAATTGATTGCTCTCAGTAAGAAATAAGTAGGCCCTGAATGGGATAGAAATCTGTTAATAAAATAAAACCACAAAAACCTACCTCAGTTCCCACTGCAAATTTATCAAATTCGAAAACACCCATAGGTCCATTCCAGATGACGGTTTTCGTTGTGTCCAAAGCTTCATTGAACGTCTTGATGGAATCTGGTCCAATATCCAAACCCATCCAACCATCTGGGATTTCAGATGCTGGAACCACCTGAAAGAACATTCAACTGAACTTTCAACCCCTTTCACAGCGTAAATTATAAAAATTAAATGGTTCAAGCAACATCAATCCCTCTGTGAGTGATAGAAACAGGCCAACAGCAAATTATCCTCCATTGCACCATCATATAATTAACCCATAGTGGCTCTCCTCTAAACCAGAGATACAAACCTTGCTCTCGGCATCAGCAGCAAACTTGTTTGCAATAACCACATCAGTAGGAAGCAGAAGGGATACTCCTTTTGCCTTGGCCTTCTCAATAAGTGAAGTTGCAAGATCAAGCTTATCTTCCTCTACAAGGGATGAGCCAACTTTATAACCTTGAGCCTTGTAGAAAGTGAAGATCATCCCTCCACCAAGCAAGAGAACATTAACCTTTGCCAAGAGGGATTCAATCACTCCAATCTTTGTTGACACCTTTGAACCACCAACAATAGCAGCGAAAGGCTTCGCAGGGTTCGCCACAGCTCCAACAAGATAGTCAAGTTCCTATAATAATAAAACAAGAAATATTGAGAACTATGCTAAACAAATAAGAAAAATGAAGGAACAAATGACCCGTGTAGTGCAACTTTAGGATAAGAACAAACAGCAAAATACCTTTTGCATAAGAAAACCAGCAACAGAAGGCTTCAAAAACTTAGCCACTCCCTCAGTAGAAGCATGAGCTCTGTGAGCAGTGCCAAATGCGTCATTTACATAGAGATCTGCAAGTGAAGCAAGCTTCTTGGCAAACTCAGGGTCATTCTTCTCCTCCTCCTTATGGAACCTCACATTCTCAAGTAGGAGAACACCTCCATTGGGGATTTCTGCTACCATCTTCTCAACATCCTCACCAATACAGTCATTTGCCATCTTAACCTGTTAAAAGAAAGAGAATGGGGGGAGGAGAAGATGTAAATGAAGGCTTTATACGCGTAAAATCATGGCAGGGAGACTAAACAGGAGGGAACAAGACAAACCTCTACTCCAAGCAGTTCAGACAGCCTTGGCACCAGCGGCTTCAAGCTGTACTTTGGAGTAACACCCTTTGGACGGCCCTGAAAACCAGTTTAGATAAGATAAATTAGCAAACTTTAGCAAAGAGACCAGACCAGCACAAATTATATCCCACGTTAACAAAATAATGATATTAAAATCTTCACAGTGGCACATACATATGGAACAAAATGCCAAATCCAAATTGCCACAGCCCACCCTCAGCTAACCCATTGACTGTATAGTAGAGCATTTGCAAACGTATAGTAGTAATAGGCGAAGAGGTACCATAGACTAATAGAATGAAGAGCTTAAGCCTGCTTTACATGTTAAAGTTTATTTATCCCTTTACATGGACCTAATTAAGAATCAAACAAATTTCTACAAACCAAACAAAATGCCTCGAATAAAAATGATGTCCTAGCATAGTAACATATTACCCATACTTTCTATAAGCTTCCAAAATGTTTTTTTTTTTTAATTAAGTAAATAAAGATTTTTTTTTTTTTTTTGACAAATTCAAGGCGAAAATAATGGAGAACAGAACAAATACAGTTGCACAAACAACAAAACACTTTACAGCATCTAGAAAACGGAAAACTTGTCAATTGATAACCAACAAGTGGAAAAACCACGAAGTTCAAATAGCTGAAAACTGAAGCAAACGAAATTCAGCGTCACAAGTTGCAAGGAAGTGCAACAACTCAATAAAAATAACCGTTCAGTGCTAATCTAACTTAATCGGAAAAACGCAGTCAGCAACTACAAGGCTTAGAAAGAAATACTTAGTTCTAAAATTCTCATATCTACCAAGTCACAGAGTTCATTCAAGGAATTTTCTCATACACACCGCTATACACCATGAATAGATTGTCTGAGGAGAGAAATCATGATGGCTATGCACTAAAATGAAAGGAATCTCCTCAGTCAAACACAATTGAATAAAAATACTAAGCAATTTAATCAACCAGACGGAAATTGATGTTTGCATGGTATTTATCTTTGATATTCGCGTCCTTGATGAATATAATTACAATTAATCGAAACTCATTTACATAAACTCCGAGATCCGACGAAAGATTGCAATTTCCCAGAATGATGAAGTGAAAACAGGCTTTAACGGGAATTAAAAAAAAACTGATCGAATTTAGATAGATCTGAACGGAGCTAGCCATAAGAGGATGAAAAGAAAATCGCATTTCTCAACCAAAAAAAAAAAAAGAAGGAAATGAAAGGGACAATTAACATGAATCTTCGAAGTGATTTAAACCAGAAATCACCCGAAAATGGAAGAAGCAAGAGAGGAGGGGAATCAGGGACAATAACATACCAAATGAGTAGAAAGAATAACTCTAGCTCCACGCTCCATCAAGTACTTGATGGTAGGGACTGCAGCTCGTATTCTAGTGTCATCTGTGATGTTGAAGTTATCATCCAAAGGAACGTTAAGATCCACCCTCACAAAAACTCTCTTTCCTTTCAGATCGGCCTCCGTCAAATCACCTACACTCTTCTTTCTCATCGCCATTGCAATCAAATAACTGCACCAACAAGCACTCTGCAAATAAAAAAGGCAGGCAGTTAGATAGATCGAAACAAACAGAGGTAAACAATCAGTGATTATTTGTGAAGAAACTTACGATGATAGGGATAGGGAGAGGAGAGACGCAGGAGAGGGCGATGAGTTCAATGGAAGAGTAATGAGGAAGGTTCGAGAATTTATAGGGAGAGAAGAAGACAGAATGATGCGTATTCCGATTTGTGTTATTACGGTTTTGCCACTCTGGAACCCTGACCTACTTTTTCTTGAGAGGCATGAATCACGATGGCCTGGCCTGGGCTCGTGAGTCTGTGGTCTGATTCAAACAACAGGCACATCAGCTGGTTTTGATTGTAATAATTATTTTTTTTAATTTTTTATTGAAATATTTAATATTTTACAGATATTAAAAAAAAATCTATTCAACTCATATTATTTAAATTTTAATAAATTTAAAGCAGACATATAATTTGAATTATTTTATTATTATAACTACACTAAAATTATTAATACTTTCTTTTTTCATAAAAAATTAATACTAATATTTTAATTTTCTACTATTAATATTTTTTTCTCTTAATAATACTTTGATCTTATTATTTTCTTGCTATTCATTTTAATTTCTTAATAATTATTTTGTTTTATTTTTATTAGTATCAGCTGTACTGCTTGTATCAATTAGTATAATTAGTTTTCACCAATTTATTTAATTTTAACTAATTTAATTAGTTTTCCACTTAGTACAAAATTTAAACCACATTATACTCAGTAGTAGAGTGGTAAAATACCTATTATTACTAGTGTTTTCTTTGTACAAATATATAATATTATTGTCAAATAGAATAAAATAAAGAGAATTAGTGAAAATTTTGAAATATTTAGAATTAATTTTTATAAGTGAGATAGATAGAAATACAATTATTTTAGCTTATAGAATGGTAAAAAATACATTTTTATCTTTGTTTTTAGTTAAAATTAATTACAAGAATGTTCTATTTGTTACAATAATAAATTATATGACATACTAATTACTCCAACTAAAAGTACAAAGATATAATATAGCGGATGATAATAATATTTTCTTTTCAATAATTTATAATTTAATACATTATGGTTTGAAGTCTTTAGATTCAGTATCTATGATTTAAATTTTTTGATAATTTTGCAAAATTATAATTTATAATTTAATACGAATTGGATTACAATTAAAAATGCAAACTTTTTAAATTAAAACTAAAACTTATCTAATTAGATTATTCTTTTCACTTTTAAAATATCTTTTAATTTAAAATTAACATAAATAATATTTTAAAAAATATTAAAAGATATTATTCTGTTATTAACTTTCTATCAATTTGTACCATATATTTATAATTGAATAAAATATATGCACCTTATGAAGGGAGGATAATGCACGGCATAGAGGAGTTATATTAATCCGATTATGGATCCTATTGATGAAAACTTAGTTCATGCTAGAATTATGGATCATGACATTTTTCTTTTTGGGTATTCTAGTATCTACAATACCCTAAAAGCTCAAAAGAAAAAAGCTTTTAATGTTAAACTCATTTAGTATGGTGAATCGATGCATCTGCCATGACTATGAATTGAAGGGTAAAGCAATAGTTAATCCATATAATCTCTTCAATGATCATCAATGACAAATGGGAAGGCAAGGCTTAATAAAGGATTGGTGAAATCTAATTGTTTTAACTTTAAATCATTCTCCTTTATTATTAAGGCAAAACAGGAAAATTTATGCAAAAAAGAGACTTATCAGATTTGAATAAGCTTGACTTAGAGATAGTACATGTACTAAGTAGTAAAAAGTGTGTGGGGAATGAATGTCAAATGCTGAAGAACTTTTAAATATTTTCAGAAAATAAAAAATGTGAAAAGAGCAATCACGAAGTGGAACAAGCAACATTTTAGAAACACCCAGCAAAATATAAAGTGATTATAAAAGAAGCTGGTTGAATTGTAGGAGGAGCCTATAAAAACCAATCTAATAAAAAAATAATTTATCCAAAATTCTATGGAGACAAAAAGTTTATAAAGATACTGGTGGACTAAAGAGGCTTTAACACCAAATTTTTCGATGTAACTATAGTGGCTAATAGAAGAAGGAATACTATTCATGCAACTAAAGACGAAGAGGGAACCTTGCATATTGAACCAAAAGGAATTGCATAACAATCTATGAATTTTTACTCAAATCTCTTCAAAAGTGGAAATCCTATCTTCCCATGAGATATATACAATTTATTCTAACACATAATAATTTATGAAGAAAATTACAATCTTGCTAGTATTCCTCCATAAAAGGAGATTTATAATAGTACCAAAAACTTAGATGTCCATAAGTCACCTAAACTAGACAGAACACTATAGTTATTAAGAAGGAAGTCATAGAAGTAGCTTGTACCTTCTTCAGGTCGATTATTCTCTTAGAACAATTTAATCAAACAAATATTTTCCTTTTGGCTAAACCTGAAGGGTGTAAACTTATTATGCATTATAGATATGTTTTGTAACGGCCCCGGAAAATATTAAAATGAAATGAGTATTTAAATCATATCGAATGCGGAAGCGAGATCAAAATTTCAATTAACATCCCTTACACGAAAAACCAAACAAACGTACTTAAAATATAAAAGGTTAAACTAACTAAGAAAGAAAACTCGAAAATAAACTATGCGTATGACTACAGAGTCTCTAGGCATCCCCTTCGTCGTCCTCCTGCGGAACGGGCTCGGGAACCATGTCTTCCTGATCTGAAATGGTTAATTAAGGAGTGAGCTACACTAGCCCAGTAAGAACATCACGATATCTCACCGTCACGGAGATAAAGGTGGGTAGAAAACCACAAAAAGACCAATGGAGCATAATTTACAACAAAACCTTTTATCAATAATAAAACTTTTACCATCCACTTACCTTGGTGGAATTTATGAAAACAATATGAGAAAACAATAACATTATCATAATCATTGAATAATCTAAGCTGTAAAGCATAACACTTATCACACCCCTTGTAATACAATCATTGTACAACATATCTTTTTTCTCATTTACCAGCCTACTAGTATCCATGGGGGTCCATAGGGGTTCCGCTACCCGTTAACCTTTAACATTCATAATCAGTTTCCAGGGCCGTCCCCATACCCCGTCCGGTATGGGCGCCAAAACCATGAACCTCAATACCCCGTCCGGTATGAGGGTGAAACGGGCCGTCCCCATACCCCGTCCGGTATGGGCGCCAAAACCATAAACCTCAATACCCCGTCCGGTATGAGGGTGAAACGGGCCGTCCCCATACCCCGTCCGGTATGGGCGCCAAAACCATAAGATCTCCATACCCCGTCCGGCATGTGAGACCACGATCCCGGTAGGGTTCCCTACGGACCCGGTCCGTCCACCATCTCCCAGGATATCTAGTCAGGCTGACCCCCATAATACAATTATCAGTCTATACAATCTTTCATTTTCCTTTTCCTCAATCAACATCATCAATTCACATTTAAACAAGCAAATCGTAATTCATATCAACAGACAACATACAATATCAGTTTTTTTCAGTCATTCAACCCATAATTAGTAAAAACGTAGTATATGCACACAAATCTGTAAAATGAACACATCAAACCCCATAATGCATTTAAAGCTGTAAAACAGTGTAAAACAGGCCAAATAACAGTAAATCATCAATCACACTAGACTCGGGCTCCATTAGCAACCTTAAGCAATTTCACACATGTGTTAATTCAAGAAATACCGTTTTATCATTTTGAACTTTAATACCGTGATAGGAAATAGGGTGAGGGGTCCTTACTTGTTTTCGAGATCCGAATACGATTCACAGTGCGCCTGCAGGCTGTCCCTAATTTTCCCTGAATTTTTCTCGGGGAACTGAAACACACTAACAGTACCTGCACGTGTTCCAAAAAAATTCCAAATTAAGCCCAGGGCCTCTTTCGGCCCAAATCGCAACTCCGGCACGGCGGCTCCGCCGTGCTCCGGCGACGGCGCCGCCGCTGGCGGCGGCGAGTCACCTCGGGTTGACTGTTTTTCGGCCGTTTCCGGCCGAATTCGGCCACACTCGCATTGGTCCTTGTCAGAAAACAACCCTAGGGCCCTCGGGGGGCCAAAAAATCACGGAAAAACGGAGCTTACCGGTGGCGGCGCTCTCGGGTGCAGCGGCTCTCCGGCGAGGTTCGTGTTTTGGTGATTCGGCTCCGATCAACCTGTAGAGAAAAGAAAGGTGATCACGGTGATATAAAAATTGCATCGAACGGAGGCCGGGAAGGGCCTCGTCGGAGGCAAAAACCGAGAGGGGGCGCGGCGGCGCCGCTGGGCTTCGGCCGCGTATTCCGGCCGTTTGGCCGGGATTTCGGCTTCGATTTGGCCATAGGAGGAATCAGTGGGGAAAAACGAGTCGGGGGTATGAAATTTACCTCGATCGGCGGTCGGAAATTTCCCCGGTGCGGCGGCGGGTGGCGGCGGTCGGCCTCTGGTTCGTCTTCTCCGGCGAGCGGCTGGCGGCTAGGGTTTGTGGTCTGGTGTGGGGGTTCTATTTATAACCCCTTGCCTTTTGATCACAGCCGTTCATTTTGTTTTAATCTGGGCCGTTCGTTTTTGATTGAATCTGGGACGTCCGTGCGATTGAATCTGGGCCGTCCGATCGCGTGATTGATCTGGGCCGTCGGATCGCACCCACGCGGATCGCCAACGTGGCTCCTTTCGGAGTGACGCGATCTTGCCACGTGGCAGGCCCTGGTTGGCCGGGACTGCTGACGTGGCTGCTGACGCGGCTGCTGACGTGGCCCCCCCTTTTTTTTTTTTTTTTTTTTTTTTTTTTTTTTTTCCTCCTCCTTTCCGGGTGCTACAACTCTCCCCCCCATAAAGAAATTTGGTCCCCAAATTTGCCTCATTACTCTTGATCAAACAGATGAGGATATTGGGCCCTAAATTCTGATTCCAGCTCCCAAGTCGCCTCCCTAGGTGTGTGGTTCTGCCACAAGACTTTTACAAATGATATTTCCCGGTTACGGAGTATTCTGCTTTCTCGGTCTGTGATACTGACCGGTACTTCTTCATAAGACAAGTCCTCTCGGAGTGAAAGCGGTTCATGAGCCACGACATGAGAAGGGTCCGGATTGTACTTGCGCAGCATGGATACATGAAACACATTGTGGACCCGGGAGAGCTCAGGGGGCAGTGCAAGTCTGTAGGCAGTGGTACCAATCTTATCTAAGATTTCAAAGGGTCCAATGTATCTGGGGTTTAATTTTCCCCTTCTGCCGAACCTACTAATTCCCTTGAAGGGGGTGACTTTAAGAAACACACGGTCACCTTTCTCAAAGGCCAGGTCTCTCCTCCGGGTATCAGCATAGCTCTTTTGCCTACTCTGAGCTGTCTGGATGTTCTTCTTGATCTTAACTATCTTGGACGTGGTTTCTTCTACCAAATCCGGGCCAAACAATCTTCTATCACCCACTTCCTCCCAACAAATCGGTGACCTGCACGGACGCCCGTATAGCGCCTCGTATGGGGCCATGCCGATGCTTGCTTGGTAACTGTTGTTGTAGGCAAACTCTATCAGGGGTAGGTGGTCGTCCCAATGGCCTCCGGAGTCAAGGACACAAGCTCGGAGCATATCCTCCAGCGTACGGATTGTCCTCTCTGATTGTCCATCGGTTTGGGGGTGGAAGGCAGTACTAAGGGACAGCTTTGTTCCCATAGCTTGCTGGAAACTATTCCAGAACCGAGAAGTGAATCTGGGATCCCTGTCGGACACCACTGTTACCGGGACCCCATGCAGTCTGACTATTTCCCGGACATACATTCTTGCCAACTTGTCCAACGAATCAGTCATTCTGATGGCCAGGAAGTGGGAAGACTTAGTGAGTCGATCAACAATTACCCATATGGCATCGTGTCCCGATCGTGCCTTGGGTAGTCCCGATACGAAGTCCATGGTGATGTGTTCCCACTTCCATTCTGGAATCAGTAAAGGCTGAAGCAACCCCCCTGGGCGTTGATGTTCTGCTTTGACCTGCTGACATACCAAGCACTTAGATACAAAGTCGGCTATATCTCTCTTCATCCCATTCCACCAGAATCGGGGTCGCATAGTTTGGTACATTTTTGTACTTCCTGGATGCATGGCGAACCTTGAACTATGGGACTCTGTCATGATGTCTCTTTTAATTCATTGTCGTCTGGGACACACATTCTGTCCTTGAAACGAATCAATCCGTCGGCGGAGATCTGAAAGTCTGAGTTCACTCCTTGTTCTGCATCCTTCTTGCGGTTTACTAGGGCGGGGTCGACTGACTGGGCTTCCTTTATTCTTTGGATTAACTCGGGTTGGACTGCTAGGTGGCTCAAACATGTGGCCCTCTTCAGATCTTGCAGTCGAACCTGCTGCGTAGCCCCAATGGACCTGCATTCCGAAACCATCAGATGGGCTAGGGTGCCTGCACTCTTCCTACTGAGGGCATCGGCTACTACGTTGCCCTTACCTGGATGGTATAGGATGTCACAATCATAGTCCTTGAGGAGTTCCATCCACCTTCTCTGACGCATGTTGAGATCCTTCTGAGTGAAGATGTGCTTCAAGCTCTTATGATCGGTGTAGATCTGAAAGGTCTCTCCATACAAATAATGGCGCCATATTTTCAAGGCGTGTATGATTGCGGCAAGCTCCAAGTCATGGGTAGGATAGTTCTTCTCATGATTCTTTAGCTGTCTAGACCCATATGCTATAACCTTTCCATGCTGCATCAGGACACAACCCAGGCCCAGATAGGAGGCATCACTATAGACTGTATACCCTCCTGATCCGCTCGGTAGAGCCAGCACGGGTGCAGTAGTCAGTCGCTTCTTCAATTCTGAAAAACTCCTTTCGCAGTTCTCATTCCAATCAAACTTTGCATTCTTCTTGGTGAGTCGGGTTAGAGGGGCCGCTAGACTGGAGAACCCTTCGACAAACCGGCGGTAATAACCCGCCATCCCTAGGAAACTGCGAATTTCCTTAACTGTTGTCAGCCTTTTCCAACCAAGTACCGCTTCAACCTTTTCGGGGTTCACCGACACCCCTTCCTTCGATATAACATGTCCTAGGAAGGCGGTTTGCTCGAGCCAAAATCCACATTTGCTCAACTTTGCATACAACTTCTTTTCCCTGAGTACCTGGAGGACTTGGGCAAGATGATGAGCATGTTCTTCTCTACTTTTTGAGTAGACTAAGATATCATCGATGAACACGATGACAAATTTATCCAGAAACTCTCTGAAGATTCTGTTCATTAGATCCATAAAGATGGCCGGGGCGTTGGTTAGCCCAAACGGCATAACTAGGAACTCATAGTGTCCGTACCTGGTTCGGAATGCCGTCTTGGGGATGTCTTCTGCTCTCACTTTTACCTGATGGTAACCTGACCGTAGATCTATTTTAGAAAAGACCTGTGCACCCTGCAACTGATCGAAAAGGTCATCAATCCGGGGGAGAGGATACTTGTTTTTAATTGTTACCTTGTTTATCCTTCTATAATCAATACACAGCCTCAACGTCCCATCTCCTTTCCTTGCAAAAGTAACCCCGGCACCCCATGGGGAAATGCTGTGTCTAATGAAGCCACTGTTTTGTAGCTCAGTGATTTGTTTCCTTAGCTCTTCCATCTCGATGCGGCTCATTCGGTAAGGAGCTACCGAGATGGGTTGGGTTCCTGGCTGTAAGTCTATGGTGAACTCGACCTCTCTGTCCCCTGGTAGACCGGGCAGTTCATCCGGAAATACGTCTGGAAAGTCTCGGACTACTGGAATCTCTTGGATACAAACTTCCTTCTTGGGTTTACCATGTACCACGTCCGGGTCTGCATCGGCATCCTTCTGGGTAAGGTTGTAAACTCTGCCCTGGATTGGAGGCCTCCCTTGATTCTGGTTCCTAGGACACTCCCTCGCATAGTGCTGGGCACTGCCGCATATGCGACAGGTGTTGTTGAGGCGGTAGCAGGGTCGGTCCCCATGATCCCTGCCGCAGTACTGGCAGATCTTCCCACGAGCTGCCCCCATAGCCTGAGGAGGGCCCTGAGCGGCAGGCCTGGGTCTCTTGCTGGGTTGGACAGGCATGGTAGGCGCTGGCCTGCGGAGCGGGGCTGAAGGTCGGGAACTTCCCGCTAGCTGAGGGCGGGTGTCGAAGCTCCTTTCTATGATCTGCGCCTTTGCTAGGACTGCCGAATATGTCTCGAGCTCCATCACCAACAAGTGCTGTCTGATCGCCGGGCGGAGACCCCACTGGAATTTCCTGGCCTTTCGGCCCTCATCCAACAATGTCTCCGGGGCATGTCGGCCCAGCTCCAGGAACTTGCGGGCATATTCCGACACTGTCATATTACCCTGGACCAACTGAGCAAATTCCATTTCCTTTAAATGTTGGATGTGTTTAGGGAGATACTCCGCATGGAAAGCCGCTAGGAACTGCTCCCAAGTAACTGGTACAGGCAGGGTGGCCCGCTTGAGCTCCCACCAGCGTACTGCTTCCCCTACCAGCATGTAGGAGGCAATGGCAGCCCTCTGCTCAGGAATTACTCCCAAGGTCTCAAAGGCTCTCTCAGTCTCCGCCAGCCAGTATTGGGCCTCTTCGAAAGAGGATCCCCCTGAAAAAGTAGAAGGGTTCAGTCTCCTGTACCTCTCTATGAAGCCGGGGTCGATCAAGGAGGGAGCGGGGTCCCGAGGTAAAGGAACTGGGGCCGGCTGAGGGTGAACTGGGGGACCCTGTGGTGGCGCCTACTGATGGGGTGGGGGCACTGGAATATGCTGTGGCGGTACCTGTTGGTACTGTGGCTGTGGTACCGGGTCGTACCGCGGCTGTGGTGCCGGGTGGTACTGTGGAGGAACAGGCTCCTGCCGGGGTGGCTCGGGATCAGCCTGCTGTAACGGGGGCTCAACCTGCGCTAGCGGAGGAGGTCCGGGTAACTCCCTTCTCTCCTCTTGTCTTCGCTGGGCAGCTACGAGAGCTTCCACCATCTCATATAATCTGTCCAAATCCTCCCGAAGTGAATTATCTTGTGCCGCTCGGTTTAGTGGGGGCCTTCCTCTCCTCATTTCTGTGTACCTGCATTTACAAGGAATGGTTGAGTAACGACCCATCGGTGAGTATTTTTTTTTTTTTTTTGAAGGACTATAGTGTAAGGGATGGGTCCGAGGAAACGCGGCTCTGATACCAACTGTAACGGCCCCGGAAAATATTAAAATGAAATGAGTATTTAAATCATATCGAATGCGGAAGCGAGATCAAAATTTCAATTAACATCCCTTACACGAAAAACCAAACAAACGTACTTAAAATATAAAAGGTTAAACTAACTAAGAAAGAAAACTCGAAAATAAACTATGCGTATGACTACAGAGTCTCTAGGCATCCCCTTCGTCGTCCTCCTGCGGAACGGGCTCGGGAACCATGTCTTCCTGATCTGAAATGGTTAATTAAGGAGTGAGCTACACTAGCCCAGTAAGAACATCACGATATCTCACCGTCACGGAGATAAAGGTGGGTAGAAAACCACAAAAAGACCAATGGAGCATAATTTACAACAAAACCTTTTATCAATAATAAAACTTTTACCATCCACTTACCTTGGTGGAATTTATGAAAACAATATGAGAAAACAATAACATTATCATAATCATTGAATAATCTAAGCTGTAAAGCATAACACTTATCACACCCCTTGTAATACAATCATTGTACAACATATCTTTTTTCTCATTTACCAGCCTACTAGTATCCATGGGGGTCCATAGGGGTTCCGCTACCCGTTAACCTTTAACATTCATAATCAGTTTCCAGGGCCGTCCCCATACCCCGTCCGGTATGGGCGCCAAAACCATGAACCTCAATACCCCGTCCGGTATGAGGGTGAAACGGGCCGTCCCCATACCCCGTCCGGTATGGGCGCCAAAACCATAAACCTCAATACCCCGTCCGGTATGAGGGTGAAACGGGCCGTCCCCATACCCCGTCCGGTATGGGCGCCAAAACCATAAGATCTCCATACCCCGTCCGGCATGTGAGACCACGATCCCGGTAGGGTTCCCTACGGACCCGGTCCGTCCACCATCTCCCAGGATATCTAGTCAGGCTGACCCCCATAATACAATTATCAGTCTATACAATCTTTCATTTTCCTTTTCCTCAATCAACATCATCAATTCACATTTAAACAAGCAAATCGTAATTCATATCAACAGACAACATACAATATCAGTTTTTTTCAGTCATTCAACCCATAATTAGTAAAAACGTAGTATATGCACACAAATCTGTAAAATGAACACATCAAACCCCATAATGCATTTAAAGCTGTAAAACAGTGTAAAACAGGCCAAATAACAGTAAATCATCAATCACACTAGACTCGGGCTCCATTAGCAACCTTAAGCAATTTCACACATGCGTTAATTCAAGAAATACCGTTTTATCATTTTGAACTTTAATACCATGATAGGAAATAGGGTGAGGGGTCCTTACTTGTTTTCGAGATCCGAATACGATTCACAGTGCGCCTGCAGGCTGTCCCTAATTTTCCCTGAATTTTTCTCGGGGAACTGAAACACACTAACAGTACCTGCACGTGTTCCAAAAAAATTCCAAATTAAGCCCAGGGCCTCTTTCGGCCCAAATCGCAACTCCGGCACGGCGGCTCCGCCGTGCTCCGGCGACGGCGCCGCCGCTGGCGGCGGCGAGTCACCTCGGGTTGACTGTTTTTCGGCCGTTTCCGGCCGAATTCGGCCACACTCGCATTGGTCCTTGTCAGAAAACAACCCTAGGGCCCTCGGGGGGCCAAAAAATCACGGAAAAACGGAGCTTACCGGTGGCGGCGCTCTCGGGTGCAGCGGCTCTCCGGCGAGGTTCGTGTTTTGGTGATTCGGCTCCGGTCAACCTGTAGAGAAAAGAAAGGTGATCACGGTGATATAAAAATTGCATCGAACGGAGGCCGGGAAGGGCCTCGTCGGAGGCAAAAACCGAGAGGGGGCGCGGCGGCGCCGCTGGGCTTCGGCCGCGTATTCCGGCCGTTTGGCCGGGATTTCGGCTTCGATTTGGCCATAGGAGGAATCAGTGGGGAAAAACGAGTCGGGGGTATGAAATTTACCTCGATCGGCGGTCGGAAATTTCCCCGGTGCGGCGGCGAGCGGCGGCGGGTGGCGGCGGTCGGCCTCTGGTTCGTCTTCTCCGGCGAGCGGCTGGCGGCTAGGGTTTGTGGTCTGGTGTGGGGGTTCTATTTATAACCCCTTGCCTTTTGATCACAGCCGTTCATTTTGTTTTAATCTGGGCCGTTCGTTTTTGATTGAATCTGGGCCGTCCGTGCGATTGAATCTGGGCCGTCCGATCGCGTGATTGATCTGGGCCGTCGGATCGCACCCACGCGGATCGCCAACGTGGCTCCTTTCGGAGTGACGCGATCTTGCCACGTGGCAGGCCCTGGTTGGCCGGGACTGCTGACGTGGCTGCTGACGCGGCTGCTGACGTGGCCCCCCCTTTTTTTTTTTTTTTTTTTTTTTTTTTTTTTTTTTCCTCCTCCTTTCCGGGTGCTACATGTTTCCTTGTGCAATTTGATTTACAAACTAATATTCAAAATCTGTGACCTTCATAATCAAATCTTTAATGCAAAAGATTGTACTCCCTATGTAAGTTGCCTTTGTGAAAGGACATAATATACAAGATAATGTGATCATTGCACAACAAACAATCCAATATGAGAAGAAGAAAAAAGGGAAGAGAAGCTAGCTAGCCATAAAATGCAATATGAAAAAAGCTTTTGATAGAGTGAATGGAGTTTTTTAAAAGTAAAGTATGGTGAATCTCATTTTTTTTTAAGGACATAATAAATCTAATACAACAATGCATTACAACTTCTTCTAGTCAATTTGTTATTAATGGTTACCCTTTTATAGGGGTTATTCTAAAAGGGGGCTCAGAAAAGGAGATCTATTTTCCTCTTATCTATTTATCTTATATATAGAAACATTATAAAAAATACTTAATAGTGCTGAAGAAGAGAATTATATACATGGCATCAAAGTGACTAATTATAATTTATTGTTTGCAAATGAGCTAATTATCTTTCTTAGGAGAAAAAGAAAGAAATTTAAGCGCTTATGGGTTGTATCACCTGTATTTTGTAAATGGTCTAGGCAAAAGCACAAAAAACAAAAATCATTAATGTTGTGTAGCCATAATCTTAAATAAACAGAAGCAACTTTCTTCCACCCCCATACTCATTCTTAGAATTCCCACCTATTATTTACTAGTTTTCGTCCTTATATTATCTCTCTTATTACCTAACTCATAATACCCCTCACCACTAGACTCCTAATTTTTGTGCTTAGAAATCCACCTCTACCCATCACTATATAATGAAAACAAGATACCAAAGTTTTGATTCAAAGATCCCCCTTTAATATACTTAGACACCACATTGAATTTTATCTTTAGAGATGTATATGAAAAAGCCTTATATTATTGAGGCATAAATTTTTTTCATAGAGTTCTCTGCTATACTCTACCAAGTATGCCCTTAGTTTTCTTTTATTAATCATACACCTTGCAGGTTATGTAAAAATGTTTAGATTTTTATCATCACATCCTGGTGGAATATCCATTCACCAACTACTATGGTTCCAATCCCCCTGGGGCATTAGACTCACATAATTTCATTGGGAGAGATAACAGCACCTGGTTATCTTTTCTACTTTATGCAATAATATGTTTATATCTAGAACACAATTTTGAAATAAATCTTACTTTAACCCTCATTCATATCAGATTTATTCTATTTTTGGCCTAACCAAACAATAAACAATCACAAACAATGAGATCCTACAACATGCATTGTAAGACTAGACAATTTATTCTATTTTATCACTAGGTTTAACATGCAACACACTCAACTCAACCATTTTTACAAATCTCAAAAATAAAAGCTCCACATATAACAAAAGCTTTTAAAAAAATTGAGTGCATTTATTATTACTTCATTCTACTACATGATCCGTTTCAATCTTCTCCACAGCTCTGGTTCATTAAATTGTGTAAGATAAGACATAATCGAGTATTTATATACCATGACAATGGTGGTGTTTTGTCCCTTGATCCATCTAAATATCTTCTAGTGTATGTGTTGCATAATATTAAGAACACTTACAGTAGCCACAAATGGAGTCGTGGGTAGTTCCACTTCCTATTCAACTCCCTAGTTTCCAGAGATGTGGATGAGTAAAATAACGACTCTTTATGAGCCTATAAGAAAAAAATTGCTATTGTTTATCAAGAGGTAGATTGCACCTAGAAAAATATGATACCATTCTTTTTTCTCTCACGTTAAGTCAGGCCATTAATAGACTTACATTTTGGGGTACGAATATTACCTGGTACACTAGTAATATCCAAGAGAAGATGGAGGCAGTCAAGAGCTTCAACAAGGAAAATCGTTCTCTGTGGGCAGTATGCGAGTATATGGTCTAATTGCTTCCGCACTAAGGTTACTCATAATTTTCCACAGTGGTATAAGAGCCTAGTTGTTTGCTTCTGACCTCGTAATAATCATGCTCTGTTACGGATTAAGCTCATCGATTTTTTTCTTTTTTGTATATTAACTTGATGATGATGAATCCAGAAAACATGATATTTTTTACTCATGTATATTTGTGCACAATATTCTTTTAGTTACATGTAAATCTAAGTTATTTCATCTTTATGCTACTATGAGAACCAATACATTAACAATATTTTTTTATCATCTAGAATTAGTAACTCCCATTTTTTCCTTCTGTGTAGAACACTAAAATGGCCTAATTAGTGAAACCCAAAAACTTCAAATACCTCAGTAGACTGACTTCGCTCGGACGAAGTGACGCATGACCTTTTGTGGTTGACCGCTTGAGTGGCACGTTTGACTTCCTCTGACTTGCCTTTGGACAATCTACGCGTTTGCGGTGGCTGTGGTCGCCGACAATAGAATATCTAGGTACATTGGTTTCCTAGAGAGGCATTATAAAAAAAACCTGAAAAGAGTAGAAGCCGAAAGAAAAAAAAAAGATAAAGAGAGAGAGACATTGCACTATGTGTGGGTGAAAGAAGAAAAAAAAAGGAGAGAAGAGAGAAGAAAGAGGGTTTTTTATCTTGTTATTTACTTCTCTCTCATGATGTCATCTATTTCGTTTTTTCCTTAGAAAAAAAATCAAATTGAGACTAAGATTTGAACCCAAGCTCTTTGGAACCAGAACCTTAATTTGGGACCTTAGACCAACTTGGTCATCTCAACACATACATGCATGTTTATATTCTTAAGCATTTTATTTGGACAGTAATATAGGTAGTTTTAATAATACAGTACATTTTTTATTAAAATATTCCATGTATGCATATTTATTTTATTTGGACTGCAATATTAGTATTTTGTTATGCTATTTTTTTTTTTATCATAACTGAACTATTAATTAATTTATGTATATTAGTTTGTTACACATCTTTTGTTAAGTAGAGATAACTACACATACCTATGTGATATTTTATTTTTTTTTATGCTAATTAGTTTGGTAAAATTAAAGAGTTACATGAATATGTTCCACTTAATTTTTAGTTATGATAATTAAACTATAATATTTTTAATTTGTGTCATAAGCGATGATTATGAGCATAGAGAAATTTTCGAACATGTGATAGAGATAATAAAATTTTGATAATTTAATTATGAAAAATCGTGCCTAATATTTATTTTTATACTTGTAGAAATGACAACCAATAACATGATTACTGATTTGTCTACCAACAAGAAGTCGGATGTGACAAGTTATGATATATGATATAGGAAGATTCATTATCTTTTTCATGAGCACAAGCTTTTAGAAACTTTGACCACTACTGTACTTGAGGTAAAAAATATTGATAGTGACCGGTACAATGAGGATCTGGATATATACCAAGAATGGTATAAAAAGAATCATTCTATACATTATACTATGTTGTATTGCATGCATAACGATCTCGTTGGAGAGTTCGAGAGTTATTCCACGGCTAAGGACATGAGGGAAAAACTAAATGTCACTTATGACAAGACATCCGTTACAAGACTTTATGCCTTGGATTTAAAGTAGATGAAGAATGAAATGGATCCAGAGCACAGTATAGTTGAATACTTATGTGTCATGAATGTTATGCTTCATTAACTTAAGGTTGGAGGGCGTGACATGAGAGATCAGGAGTAGGTTCTGAATGTGCTTCATTCACTTTCAGATGAACTTGAAGATTGGAAAATTTTTAAACTCTTGATGGTTCACAGTGAACACATCAATATTTTCTCTGAAATTGTTAGGAACATTAAAATGAATGTTGAGAGTCAAAAGGCTCTAAATCATTCCAATGTGACACTTGTTGTCCATGGGGCCAAACTCAAAGAAAACAAGCCTAATCGTGCCAACAATTTAAGAAAGATTAGTGCCCATCTCAAGGCAATGGACTTAAAGGTTGTGTAGCCAAATAACATACGGCTAAGGGCCATAGAGAGAAAAATATAGCGCGTGTGAAGTGCTACAACTATGGCAACAAGGGTCACTTCACTCATGATTGTTCCAAGCTGAGGAAGATACCTTTTTTTACTTTGCCTCTTGATTTATTTATTTGTTCCCATGCATTAATTGTTAATTTTCTTCCTAATTAAATTATAGACACATGAGTAAATAAACATGTAGTTCAAGATCGAGTTAGATTTGTGGACTACTATCGTGTCCTGGTGGGTTTATAAACTATTGTATTGGGCAACGGTAGCGAAGATGACATCTTTAGAATCATAACATAGCAGCTCAAGCTACGTGAAAGAAATACTTTGGTCTTTCATGATACTCTCTATGTACCTGGGGTGCGATATTGTTTACTTTCAGTTGTTTTCTTGTTAAAATTGGGATTCATTTTAAATTTTAAGTCTACTACTTTGGACATTTTATGTCATGGCGATGTGTTTGATTATGGGTCTTTAAGAGAGAATTTCTTTATTATTGACTTGGATGATAAAATTTGTAATTATTTTATGTTTGTTTATGTTTCTCACTTTAATTGTGATTTTGAATATGTTAAATGACATGCTAGACTTGGTCATATTGATCAAGATTGAATGAGTAGACTAGTTAAAGAAAGTCTTTTGGACCAGTTTATTAAGGTTAAGTTGCCTGAATGTGAGTTATGTTTAGTTGATAAAGAGAGTAAGAAGCCTTTTGGTAAGACTTCAAGAGCGTCAAGTCCCTTAAAATTAATATATTCTAACATTTGTGAGCCTTTAAATATCAAAACACGTTTTAGTACCATATAATTTCTCACTTTATAGATGACTATTCATGATATGAGTATATGTATCTAATATCTCATCGCTATGAAGCACTACATATGTTTAAACGTTTTATAACAGAAGTAGAAAATCAAATGGATCGATGAGTGAAGACTCTTCGAAATAATCGTGGTCGCGAATATCTTTCTAATGTATTCAAAGAATATTGTGAAAAAAATGGTATCTGTAGACAACTTAAAATTCTCCATACTCTGCATCAAAATTGTATTGCAGAACGAAGGAATCATATATTACTATACATGATTAGAATGATGATAGTACATGCCAACCTCTCTAACAAATTTTGAAGAGATGTGTTACTTACGGTAACTTACATCCTTAATCGTGTTTCAAGTAGAAATGTAAATATCACTCTATATCAGTTATGGAATAGTAAGAAGCCCATTTTGGATTATTTACATTCTTGGGGTTTCGCAGACTATATGCATAACCCAACCCACAAGCACGAAAACTCAGTTCAAGAGCAATTAAGACAGTGTTCATTAGATATCTCGAACATTCAAAATGATATATAATATTTGGAGAACACTCGAATGGTGGCATGACTGAGATTAACTCTCGCAATGTTAATTTCTTGAGAATGAGTTCCCAAGCATTAGTGAAATAAAAAAGAATCTCGAACTATATGAATTACAGGAAGACATGCAACTATCTATTAGTGTGTGAGAGATATTGAAAACATACTAAGACACTAAAGATAGTGAGATTCCACTAAATGAAAGAGGTAATGAGAGTGATCCTATTATCCTAGATGGTGGAAACTTACCTATAAATGACAATCTATCAGAAAATGAGGTTAGTCCTCAAGATCCGAGTTTGGAACATGAGATTAGTCCTCAGGTTCCAAATTTCATGCCAACAAGGGATAGTGGGAGAGATTTATTATCTAGTCATGCAGGTGATGAGGGTCCTAAAATTCGAAGGAATTAACATAGAAAAATTCTCCAGTGATATTTTCAAATTGAATGAGAAATTTTCCTTTACATTCTTTTAAAAATTGAGGAACCCACATCTTTTGAGGAGACTACGAATTCACCAAACAATAAATAGTGGATTCATGCCATAAGAGATGAGATGGACTTGATGGCAATAAATAAGATTTAGGAACTAATTGATCTCCCGCCTCAACATAAATCAATTGGAAATAAGTGGGTTTTTAAGATAAAACGTGGGGCGGATGGATCGAATAAAAATTTTAAGGCTCGACTAGTGGCAAAAGGTTTTACCCAAATTGAGGGTATAAACTATGAAGAGATTTTTTTTCATGTGGTGAGATTTTTCTCCACTCGTCTCATTCTAGTTTTGGTTGTCCATTTAGACTTGGAGTTGTTTTAAATGGATGTAAAAACTACTTTCCTCAATGGTACACTTAAGGAAGAGATATATATGAATCAACAATTAGATTTGTCTTAAAAAGTCAAGAAAATAAAGTTTGTCGTCTTAAAAGATCCATATATAGTCTCAAGTAGTCTTTCAGGTAATGGTATTTCAAATTCTATGAAACTATTACTTCATTTGGCTTGTCGATGGTAGATGAATACCATTGTGTGTATGAGAAAAAGAAGGGATTATGTTTCTCTCATCATGCGTTGATGACATACTATTGGCTAAAAGCAACATGGAGATGATCAATGCCACAAAGCAGTGGTTGTCTTCTGTTTTTAAGATGAAGGATATGGGTGAAGCTAGGTTTATCCTTGACATGGAAATAATGAGAGACTGTTCTAAGAAACTTCTAGAACTATGCTAGGAAGCATATATTAAAAAAGTCTTGGAACGATTTCAAATGCATTACTCCAAATTAGTTGACACTCCTATTGAGAATGGTCTAACCTTAAGTCTTAATCATTGCCCAAAGATAGATGATGAGAAAAAGAGCAATGTTCCTTATACTAGTGTAATAGGCAGTTTAATGTATGTCATATTGTATACACGGTTGGATATTTATTTTGTGGTTGGTTTAGTAAGTCGTTATCAAAACAACTCTGGACCTGCTCACTAACAAGCAGTGAGCCGGTTCAAAGAATCTTGCACTACCTTCGTAGTACCAGTGATCTAGTCCTCTGTCATCAAGGAGGAAAGTTAAGGTTGAAAAGATATTCAGATGCAGACTGGGATAACAAATTGGATGAGTTTAAGTTGACCTCAAGATATGTTTTTATTCTTCGTGGAGATGTTATGGCAAAATAAAATTGCATTACTTTATCTATAATGGAAGCAAAATATGTCGCTAGTTGTCTTGTTGTTTATGAGGCAATTTGGTTGAGAAACTTTCTGCAGGATCTCAATATAACCCCTAAAGTTTGATGAACCTGTAGAAATGCACTATGACAATACTATTGTTATCCAATATGCTAGATATCCAAAATTTCTTAAGAAAATCAGGCATATTAAGAGGTGGTATCACTTCGTTCGAGATGCCATCATAAAAAAAAAGGTTGTCATTAAGTATATTTCTACTAGCAAAATAGTTGTGAATCCTTCGACTAGGCCTATATTTAGAGATGTTTTTCAGGCTCATGTGAATAATATAGGTTTGTGTAGGCTTTAGTTTTCAATTAGGATTTGATATGTAATGGACATATATTTTTGTGTATTGAGCATTTATGAAATAAAAGTTGTTATTTTCTTATAAAATATTCATGAACACAATTACATGATTAGATACATAACAATGTCACCAGACTTTATGATCGACTTTATCACGCTGGTGATCTCCCTAATGTTTGAGTAAGAAGTAGGATAAGACTAAATCATATTAGTGTTAAGTATATGCAATATGTATGTACTTTTTATATTTGTGTTGTATTAATGACAAAATATTAAGGTTTTATAGTCATTTAAGTATGTCTAAGATGATATTCTAGAGAGTCAAGTATGAAATATACACGGTTTCATACTAAAGCCTTATAGCCGAATCTCAAGTGTCAGATTACGCTTGAGTATGTTGATCAAGTGGCTCGAGTTAGATACTTGAATAGAATCTAGACTTATGATTCACACAACATATAAGAGTGACATGCCCAACTTAACAAAAGTTGTGTTATGACATATATATCATACTGTATGTGTTATATGATGACCGATATAGGAAGTAACAAAATGATTCCCAGCTTTGTCATTGTGTGAAACCTATGGACTCTTGTGTCCTCCTTGTATGATACCCTTCGATTTAGAGCGATCACATGAAGTCAAGATTTGGTGTTGCTACTTTAATATCTTTATAAGGGCCACGATATATACAGTCCAGCAGAGCATGTTAGGAAAACAATCAAGTTGAGATAAATTATCACGAGTGTCTAAAAAAGAATATTTCTGATATCATCACATAAGTCCAGGTGGTTATATTTTGTATACAGCCAAGTAATATAATTATAGCATAGAGGGACAATGTATGCTAATGATGATATTCAAATGATTTGGGGTATTACAAATATGAAGTGTTGTATTAGTTAGATGGTGATTTACTATAACACTACTTATTACTTTTTAGTCACACGCCCTATTTTCTGTATGAAACGTGAGGATATGTTACTGTGGTAATATATATTTTGGTTAGTATGACTTATTTGGCTGATTGAGATACGTTGCATAATATTATGAACGCCCACAATAGCCACAAAGGGAGTTGTGGGCAGTTCCACTTCCTATTCAACGCCTTATTTTCTAGGGATGTAGATGAGTCAAATAACGACTCTTTGTGAGCCTATACAAAAAAAAAAAATTGCTATTGTTTATCAAGAGGTAGATTGCACCCAGTAAAACACGATATCATCGTTTTTTCTCTCACATTAAATCAGACAATTAATAGACTTATATTTTGGGGTGTAAATATTACCCGGTAATGTAATAGTATCTGAGAGAAGACAAAGATACTTAAGAGCTTCAACAAGGGGAATCATTCTCTGTGGGCAGTAAACAAGTATATGTTCATATTGCTTCGCAGTAAGGTTAATCCTAATTTCTCACAGTATGTATAACACTAGACTTCTCCGCCCATTAACTTTACATGTATATTTAAATTGTAATGATGTTAAAAATTCTAATCGGCTCGGATTTTAAATTAAAAATTTATTTCAATTTTTAAAATTTATTTAAAATAAATTATGTATTTTAAATTGAGAAATATCGGAAAATAATATATGTGGTGATAATTATGATTCAATTTTTTTTTTTTTCCAAAATTGAGGTAAATTGGATAATCATAGATCTAGAAATTCTAAATATCAAAAGGATTTATGAGCATCCAACATATATTTTTCAATGTCAAAATTATTATAAGCAAATTAAACCCAGTTATCTTATAATATTGCAAAATGTAACATAGCATTTTGATCTATCTAGAAATTACAATAGAATTGAAAATGACTTCTATGAACCAAATACTACCAAAAATTCTCGAGAAATCTTAGGTAAAAATGCATAATTTCTATTCTATAGATTTAATTTTGATTTAGATCTTTCTTGTGATTTTTTTTAAGTTTGCTGGCCTTGAATTGTGAAAGAGGGAGGACTCCTACGTCTCTTTCCATACCTTCTTTGTCAATACCATGTATTGGGGGGGGGGGGGGGGGGGGGCAGTTGAAGTATCTCCACCACAACCATTGGTGGAGACCAGAGAGAGGTTAAGACTCTCCACAACTCAATGACCCCACCACCCGTCATCAAAGATACAATAGCTTGTCCAATTCAACCAATAAATTTGCAATTCTATTTTGCACCAAAAATTGCAAAAGTTTAGAAGGAGCAAACCATCATTCTGGACGGGAAAAAAAAAATGAAGGGGATTTTTACAACTTAATAAGTTGCATGCTTAAAACACATGTTTCAGAATTTACTTCTATTAAATTTCTATCAATAAATACAATATATATAAATTTTATTTTGTTAATGAAAATAAATATAATAAAAAAGTATAACTTAGGCAATGATTAAGAAAGCCATGAAACTTGTTTGAATTGCTCTGTTTTGCTGTCCTTACTGTCTGTTCCAGTAATCTTAGCCACAACATGGCAGAACAAGTTGGAATTTTTATTGAGCCTGAAGCCACTGTTAAAATTTACAACTACAACAACAGCAACAACTTGTCTCTCCCTACAACATTCTCAATTCTCCTTCAAAAATAATGTTGGATTCGGAAAAGGGAAAAATATATATATATATATATATATATATATTGGTATTAAACGGCAACTGGTACTGCTTCATCGAGAGCGAGCACACCAGGGAGTTCCTTGCCTTCCAGCAGCTCCAAACTAGCACCACCACCGGTTGATATGTGGCTCATCACGTTAGCAACTCCTACCTTTTCTACAGCTGCAACTGAGTCTCCACCTCCAATGATTGTTGTCACTCCCTTCCCGCTAAGCTCTGCGAGTTTCTTTGCAATAGCCTGCAACAAAAGCCCCTCATTTCAATTCGTTATCGCCCCGGTAGCTAACATTTGAGAGGATGTTTCAAATTACCAAAAGAAATATACTTCTTATATAATAGGGTGCTTAAAGAAATATACAAATATTTTAGCTGTATGAGCGCTTAAAAGTAATTTATAAGTACTAAATAAGCAATCTCCTCGAAGCTTGTTTAACTTCTTGCTTACCTCTGTCCCAACAGCAAACTTGTCAAACTCAAAAACTCCCATTGGGCCATTCCAGATTATGGTCTGGGTAGTATCCAAAGCTTCGTTGAATGTCTTCACGGATTCTGGTCCGATGTCCAATCCCATCCACCCATCTGGGATGGCAGATGCAGCGACAACCTGCAATAATCAATTATTGAATGGGGATTAACCAATCAAATTTTTATGGATTAATCCCAATAGAAGAATTTGAGTAACAAACCTTGCTGTTAGCATCAGAAGCAAACTTGTCTGCAATGACAACATCAGTTGGTAGCAAAAGAGATACTCCTTTAGCCTTGGCCTTTTCAAGCAGAGATGTTGCCAGTTCAAGCTTATCTTCCTCTACCAAGGATGAACCAACTGAGAGGCCTTGTGCCTTGTAAAATGTGAAAATCATACCACCACCAAGTAATAGGATATCACACTTCTCCAGAAGCGATTCAATAACCCCAATCTTAGATGAGACCTTTGAACCACCTACAATGGCAGCAAATGGTCTCTTGGGGCTTGAAACTGCACCAACAAGGTAGTCTAGCTCCTGTAGCAACATAACAAGACAGTAATTCTGAGATCATCCTGTCCCATCCATAACAGTAAAAGATGCCTAAGAAAAGCAGTTATGAGTAATTTATTATGATCACTGAAGAAGACATGGGAATCTGACCTTCTGCAAAAGAAAACCAGCAACTGATGGCTTCAAGAACTTTGTTACCCCTTCAGTTGAGGCATGGGCTCTGTGAGCAGTTCCAAATGCATCATTAACATACAGATCAGCCAGAGATGCAAGCTTCTTAGCAAATTCTGGCTCATTCTTCTCTTCTTCCTTGTAAAACCTTACATTCTCAAGAAGAAGAACACCACCTTCAGGAAGAGAAGCAACTAGCTTTTCAACCTCAGGACCAATACAGTCATCAGCTTTCACTACCTGTCCACAACCACATAATCCGTCTTACATCACAGAAACATCAAAAAAATATAATGCTGAACCAGTTACCCGAATGCCAAGGAGTTCAGAAAGCCTAGGTACAAGAGGCGCCAAGCTGAATTTGGGAGTCACTCCCTTTGGTCTTCCCTGAAAAATTTTCAATCAAATACAAAATCATCTCAAATTGAATTCACTTGTAGGAAAATCCAGAAAATCAAAACCTAAAATCCCCAATGATCAACAGAACATCACCAGACCAAACCGATAAACTCAAACGCAAATCCATAGATAGTCAACATACCAAATGGCTCGACAGAATGACTTTGGCTCCCTTTTCAATCAAATGCTTGATAGTCGGAATCGCGGCCCTGACTCTTGTATCGTCTGTGATATTCTGGTTATCATCCAAAGGTACATTCAAGTCGGCTCTCACGAACACCTTCTTCCCTTTCAAGTCCGCCTCGGTCAAGTCGCCCACGCTCTTCTTGGCCATTGACACCACTCCTCTCGAGGCTTTTCTGCTCACAGATCGGACTTTGGAGGTCACATAGAGGGAGAAGAGTGGGTCTGCCACGGCGGAGAATCCAAGACGACGGACGGCAGAGAATCCACCATTGCGGGAGGTGGTGGCCGGCATGCGCAAGAGCGAGGCGCGGGTGCGACTAGTGACGTTGGAGGAACCAGAAGCGGTTGTAGATTTGAGGAGGGAGAGGGCAGTGCTTGTAGTTGCAGAGGCCATTTTGGTAGATAGAGGTATGAGTTTGTGCGGAGAGTGAGAGAGAGTGTAGAGAGATGGGAAGGTTTTTGTAGATGTGAAAATGGTTTTTGCAGAGAGAGAGAGAGAGAGAGAGAGAGAAGATGTGGAGGGGAAGAGCGATGAGAATGATTGGGCAATATGTAGAGGCTTCAGATTTTCTCTTATCGTTGAGGAGAGGTTGAAGATCGATTCTTTTTAAACTGTAAAGTTACAGTACAGAGAGACACTATGCTCCCTTCCGTGTTTGAAATAAAACTATTTTTTTATCATAAAAATGATACAATAATTGAGAAAATAATAAAATTATTTTTTATTTAAAAATTGTATCAAATTTATATCATTACATTCTATTATACTTTAAAAATAATAATAATTCAGTTATAAATAAATTTCGAATTTATTGTAAAAATAAACAATTTTCATTTTTTGGTAAGAACATTTTACACATTTTTACAGAATTAATAAAGTTTGAACCACATTATTTAATAATTTATTATATATTTTTAAACAGTATAAAATTTATTTTAACTATAATAAACTGAATTAATAATGTCTTAGTTAATGTGTTATTCTCTTATTACATTTTTTAAATTCAATAAATCCTACATTATATAAAACATGTTTTTTGCCTACTAATTCAATATTCTATTAATCTATATAGCACTATGATCATGCAAAGGTAGAAGTCAAAGTCAATTTCACAATTCGTTATTCTTACCAATTTTACCTCATACAATTCTTGATCAAATTTTTCATTCAGACCCAATGCGCTCTTGTTGTCATACAACAGATCGTGATTACTCTAATTAAATTTAAACATATTACTTCTGTATAAGTCAAAATAAATAAATATATTTTATCCTATTAAAATAAATGTACAATGTAGAGTTATAACACCATGAACATTATATGAAATATGACGTCTTTCTCTAATACGATAAGACTTTTGATAGCACATATAAATCTACACTCAATTAAACAAATCTAAAATGTATAATAAACTAAATAATATGCAGCATACATATTTAATTGAGATATTATAATGCACAACATATTCCATTAAAGCATATCAATTACTAATTATCAAAGTCACATCTAAGTCTTCCGCATCTTATTTTTCCACAATGGTGACTCCTAGTGCAATGAGTTATATATATAAGAATGGCGAGAATGATGCTACCTCGAGTGATTTCTCATACAAAACCCTCTCGTTATGTGTTTATTCTTAGGTTATGTATGATCCTATACTAAGTTGAGTCAATATTCTTAATATTCTAAATAAACTACACATATTTTATTTAGATAACATAATTTGCCCAATTTAATTATGTCTAAAGTTTTGGTTGAGCCAATTTTCAATAAACTATAAGTTTGTAATTAAATAAAAACCAATTAATTTTAATAATGGTCAACTTATCAATCATTAATTGAGTTTTAATAATTATTATTATTTACATAAAGATATAAGTAAAAAAAAATTATACACTAAATAGTTAAATTTTTATGTAAGAAATTTTAAAAAAAAATAAATGGTTATGGACACACCTCTCAAGACCAATCAACTATAATAAAATCAATCAATAATGAATAAAGATGGTTGGTCTATTTTGTAATTATATATAACTAGTTATAATGACGTTTCTTAACATGATATTGAAAATGATTATAGAAATGATAATACAACAAGAAATAATCGAAATGTAAATCTTAACAAGTTATTTCATTTATTTGTTCATAACACTATTTTTCATTACCAAAATATTATATACGATATATCTAAATTTTTTTCTATACTTTTAAGAAAAAAATATATTTTTAACTCAAATTTCGTGTTACAAGCTAAAATTAATATGATAATCATACTTAAAGCTGACACCAAGACTCATGGTTTCATAATCATGACATGTCATTAATTCATGCATCTAAAAAAGAGCGCATATTGAACAATAAAATGATAAGCATCATGAATTCTATTCCATATCGTGAAACACTACTCAATTACATAATAGACTCGAATAATAGTCAAAATGATTCATACATTGATAAGTTAAACTCTTAATAGCTCAGTACACTAAAAAACTCCAAAATACTTATGTTTCCTTAAACACAATAAGTTTTAGTCCTTAGGTAAGAGTATAAGCTAAAAAACGAGTTTATACCAATGCACTCAACAATAATGTTTATGTATTCTACCAAATACTAGATAATGCAACCTAAATAAATTAGTAAAAACATTAGGCGTACAAGTATTATAATGATATATAAGATCTTGTTTCTATAATGATTGATTAAATTTATTGCGTTATAATATAACTATATCAAAACAAGAATAATTCCAATTAAAAAGATAAAAAAAAAAAATTAAACTTATAACTATAGCATTCTTTGCAAGAGTAAAATCCAATGGCAAATAAATGTTAGGAAAGAGTCATGAATAAGTTAGTCTAATTATTGAACATGGATGTAATGGTAGAATTTTGGATTGTTTAATTAATTGTCATTTTTAAGGCATAATTAACTATCCTAATTAGATTAGTTTTCAAATATTTTTTGTATGTAGATTATATATTAGATCGTATTAAAATGTATTAACTTATGTGAAATCATTTTTTGATTAAACATCCCTCTATGGTGGATTTAAATTGACCAAATCAAATTTTATAGCATGCTTATTATGCCAAGTTCTATTCTGTTCATAGCATATTCCACGTATCAAACCTTTTTTTGCTAATATACTTCTGCTTTCAAGGAAAACCAAATTTATTGTCAAAATTATTTTCATTCAAATTATTTAACTATATCTCTATTTAATTACACAAAAATTATACCTCATTTACTTATTTCAAATCGACATTTTAGAAAATCCTTACACCGTCTTATGATTATTAGTGGATTGTTATTTCGAAGAGAAATGAAATAAAATTTATTTTTATTATTTAAATATTATTAAAATTAAAAAAATAATAACTTAATTAATATTTATTTATGAGATTGTTGTACGAATAATAATTCAAATTAAATTTATTTTTAACATTTTTTTATTAATTCAACATTTAAACATTATTCTATGTCATAATAACTTAATAATAATTGTTTAATTATATTTTAAACCTAAAATAAATAGTTCAACTAATATAAAATGCAAATCGAATCAAATAGATAATTAAAATAATCTAAAAATTATAAGTAATTTGTAAAGTAAACAATATATTTTTCAATTATTTTTATCTAAAACATTATAATTTTTTTACTAAAAATATTTTTATTTAAAAATTATTTTAGTAGCATGGTTATCACTTGCAATACAAGTACAATTTTTGTTAAATAAATTTTAATATTAGACGAATCATTAATATCCCATCAACATATTAAATAGGTTTTAAAAATATAAAATTAAATTTCTTTAATATGTCATATATATTTAAGTTAAACTATTATGTCTAATATTTAATTTCTTCCAATAGAAATTTATATATTTCTTCTGAATTATTGATATATTTAATGTTTAATTAAATACTATTTAAAAGCTTAAAAACATAATTGTAATTGCATTAAAGAATTTTTTTTTTTTTTAAATGAAAATTTTGTCCGTTAATGGTGGACTTAGCAGAACCGTTATAAAATCAAATAAAAGATGTTTCTGTTAATAATCAGTCTTTTCTCATGGCAGTCTCTTTTTCCACTTTCCCAACAATAGAAAAACTCCCTCATTTTCTCTCTGTTGATCCATTTTCTTGCCGATTTTCCTTCGGTTTCCCCGCAAAACCCCCACAAACTACCACGAGAACCTTAATACTAAAACAGTTCACTCCGAGGGCTCTGAGAGAATGGAAAGAATACGAGGAGGCGGTGAAGCGGAAGGACCTAGCGAGGGCTCTAAGGTTCTTGAAATCAATTGAAAACAATAACAGCAGCGAGCCAAATAAACAAGCTGGCGTTTCTTTATCGGCTGAGTCAACTACGCCCCGGCTCGATGCTTTGGGGATGCTTGAATACGAGAGAGACTGGGAAGTTTTAGATACATGCTTGAATGCGGATGATATGAGGCTTGTCGGCAGTGCTTTTAGGTTTCTTAAGGAGAGAGGATTTTTGCCCAATTTTGGAAAATTCGGCAGTATTGGTAACCACATGAGCTACGACTTCATACTATTACATTATTGCTGGTATTGGTAAAGCTGCAACTTGCGTTGTTTGTAATAGATGTAAAATTAGAGTCAAATGGATTTGCAAAGTAATATTTTAGTTTGATTATAAGATATACAGAGTTCTACTAAAATTATAAAGTTTGAGTCTATTTAGAATTTCGAACTTTATAAATTATTAAATGACTAGAGTTTTACTAAAATAATCAAATTTGAATTTGTATAGAATTCTTTGTGAAATTAGAATATTACATTTCAAATTCTATTGGTGCTTATTTTTTTAGTTATGTTAACCTAATTTACACATTTTTCTACTTAAACTTCTTGTGGATTTACAAATGAATTCTACTTTATTTCCGGATTTCTTACAAAACTAACCCTATCTGGTGTTCTGTTCATTTGATACTTGTTATATGTTCACGGGAAAATGTATGATTCCTTTTGTTTATTGTTGTTTGTGGCATCAATTAGATGAGAGGATTTCGTTGCTCATTTGAAAGCAATAATTGGTGTGCCTCTATGACTCTATCTCTAAAAAGAAAGATGAGAATTTGCAGATTTGTCTCTGTTCTGCTGATTGAAATTTGTTAATTTTGTAAATTGGTTAATTGAGAAATGTTCCATCATTGACTCAGAGCCAAGTTGGGTTATTATTTGTGTTTAAGCATTTCTAGGGGCTATGATTATGTTTCCTTGTCACAAGATTGGTCTAGATTGTTGAGAAAGTTCTGTAAGGTTTCTTTTTAGAAATATTTTGCTTGCAAGGCTTCATGGTTGATAATCTGAGAAAGAGAGGCAATCCTAGCCAATCAAATGCTATTTATGTAAGAGGGATGCCAAATATCGATATTAATTTCTTGCATTTTCAGCTACCTTATCAGTTATGATACTCTGCTTTGACTATTTGTGTTTGAATTGCATGATGGTGCAAACTGTGCAAAGGGAGCTATAGGTGTTATGGGGTATATGGGTGTGACAGGGTTTGGAAAGAGAGAAATAGAAGAAATTTTGAGGACATTTCATCTTCTTTTGGTAGACTTAGAGATTTATAGTTCTAAACCTTGGGCGTTTTGCTTCAAGGGTATTTTGGGCGACTTAATAGACATTTTGATCAATTCATAAATTCATAATTGTTGTGCAAGGGAGACGCCGGTAGGTGCTTTATTTAATAAAATTGTGCATTTTTTTTTTCTCTAAAAAAAATATCGAACTAATGAGCTATTCCTGAATTGCACATTGAACTTAATTGTAACAATGTCATTTGATTGTCATTTAATCGGTGCTTTATTTTTGTCTTATTTCATTTAGTGAACCAAATGCATTGCTAAAAGTAAATTCGACATAAGGAAAAAAAAGATAGTAGCCAGTCTGTAAAATAGTTGAAGAGAACATGGAAAAAAAGGCCACAAGCTTTACCTATTGAGATGCCAAAAAGTCTAACATGTTATTCAACAAAAAAGCACAATGGATCTGTCTGAGAAACCGGACAGTTCTTTCCATTCAGAAGACCACAAACTAGCAAAAATAAACCCTCTTTGAAACATTTTTTAATCCTATGTTCCTACCAAAAATTGTTAGAGAGGAAGAAACAAAGGCTTCAATGGATGGGAGACAAACCAAACTCACTCCAAAAATTTTGAAAAGCCAAGCCCATAATCTCCAGCACAAACGGAAATGAAGAAAAACGTTCTTGTGGGATCACAAGAAATAATATTTGACTCCCAGTTACTTCCCATTCACCCTCTAGTTTTGGGAAGAAGAGCTTTATCATCTGGAGGGAACTTGGGTGAAATATTTGCCTCGTTCTCTTTCTGCTTTGTTATTTAAATACCGTCCTAACAAGGTTAAATATTCAACCACTTGCTCCTTCACATCCCTTCAGCCTCCTGTAAACGTAGCTTTGTACTTGAAATAAGAATCAGGTACACCTGTTGATTATCTTGTCATTCTAACATTAGATGTCATCTTGCAGCTGTTGAATTATGAGTTAAATATTTTTGGTCTTCACATCTTGGCATTCACCTATTTGCTAACTTTGGTTATAAAGTACCTTTGCTAATATATGTGCATCTCAATGATAATTTCCTTGACTTACCTTTAGAATTATAATAGTGTCTTTGTTCCTTTTGATAGAAAAAGAAAAATTATTAGAGAGAAAACCAAAAGCACATAACAGGAGAATTAGTTATCCTTCCGAAAAGGTGAAAAAGCATAAAAGCCAAAATGAAAATAGAGCAAGGATAGCCAGCTAATCTCTATGTAAAATAGACGAATAAATCTTTTGTAAAGGCCATGCATGTTAGCCAAAGAGGCTAAAAAAGTTAACCTATCCCACAGAAACCAAAAATAGAAAAAAGAAAAGAAACCTCAAGGGTCTTAGCATTTTTCTCCAAACACAACTATAACTTAGTAAAAAAGTGCATCTCATAAGAGACCTAACTTTTTTTTTTTTTCTACCCAATATTGCAAAAAAAAAAAAAAAAAAGAAAAATGTAATCGAAGCTCTTAAGGTTTTGGGGAGGAACCTAGGAAACACTGAAAGTGTTGAATAAATCAGAGTAAAAAGTGTGCAGGCCATATAAAAAGAAAGATGGTTGTGAGACTCGCCAACATGAGAACACATCATACATATCCTTGGGGACAAAGCATGATTCAGCCTGCAAACTTGGAGCATTAGTATAGTTGTTGTTATAATATACTCATCTAAAGCTAACTACATGTTTTGCAATCACTTCAAATGGTTTCTTATCTGAAAATGATAGCTCCATTTTTATGAGGTCCATTTTATTACTTCATTCCTTAATTTCGCTTAGACATTTTCCTTCTCCATGCCTACCACAGTTTTGGAGGGACCTAGAGACGTTACACCGACTGTTCTGAAGTCTTCAACTGGTCTAGAAGGTACTTGTAAATATTTTTAACCATACTTTGATCTTTTTGATTTTTTGTTCAATGATTTTATCTTACTGCTTTGACTTGTATAAGTGAAAATTCTAAATCCCTTTGAGGAGTGTCATTTTAATCTTTCCTTCCTTTCTTCTTTCAGTGTCTAAACTTTCTCCTAAGAAGTGGGGTCTTTCTGGAAGCTCGAGCATTATACTGGCTGCTTTTCTGGCTGGAGTGTCTTTTCTTCTTTCTCATGGAATTGATATAAGGCCTAACCTTGCAGCAATATTAGGGCTAGCCATTGTAGATTCCATTTTCCTTGGTGGTAGCTGTTTAGCTCAAATTTCTAGTTATTGGCCTCCGTATAAACGAAGGATCCTAGTTCATGAAGCAGGTCATTTGTTGGTAGGTATGAACACAGTAGATATGTTCATCTTCTTTGAACAGGATAATTTATCCTGCCTCCTTCCATTAGATTCTAATTAGAGGATTATTCACCCACATCCAAAAATCATCATCTTAAATGAATATCAAACATAAGATTGATCGAAAATCATCCTAGCACTTCTTTAATGGTGCTTTGAATTTGTTTTGTATTAAGCACAACAGTTTCTCATAATTAAATCAATAATTTAGAATAAAGAATATATATTTTTTTGTTCTTACCAACATAAATTTTCATTCTTGATATATTTTGTAGCATATCTTATGGGTTGTCCAATTCGAGGGGTGATTTTAGACCCAATTGTTGCAATGCAGATGGGCATTCAAGGGCAGGTACTCCTTTGTACTTCTTTTCATGTTTATCTTGTCTGTATTTTGTCTATATAAGTTGTTTTGGTTTTTTTTCCCTGACACTTCACAAACAAAGGCTGAAAAACCAGTTCAAAATGTACCTTTAATTGATTTGACGACTTATTGCAACTTGTCGCTAACATTATGTCATGACTATATTTGTTTCAGCTCTGTGATGGGTTCAAATACAAAACCAGTGTCTAATAAGGAAGATACTGGTGTGGAATTGGTCAAATTTATGCCTTTTCGTTTTGGAAAAAAAATGATAGAACACTTTCCTGATGGGTGAAACAGAGACTAGTTGGACTGTTGTGATCAAATGAGATTCACTTCCTTAGCTGTTTCCTAGTATTTCTGTAAAGGAGAGTTTTTCTCTTTTTTGTTGTTTTCAGTATTTGTTATGAGCAGCAAACTGCTTCCTCATAATCAGGTTTATCATTAATATTTCCCACAATCCTGCGGAATATGACAAAATGAAGCACATTGAAGTTAATAGACATTTCATAAAGGAAAAGTTGGATAGGGGGTTAATTTGTACCCTATATGTGAATTAATGATCCACTTGCAGATGTGCTAACAAGAGGACTCAGTACTGTGACATTCTAGGGACTTTCCCCCAAGCTGAGAATGAAATATGCATATTCACCACTTTGAAAGGGAAATCCTTGGAAAATCCTTTAATATTCTGTCTCAATATTAGGAATTAATCTTCCTAAAAACATGGGTTACTGGTTAGGGAATCCCATTGATATGGAATTTGATTTGCTGAAATCAGTTTTCTATTTTTTCTATTTATAACAGCTTTATATATCCATGTATATGCTCATTCTCAATATATGAAGATATCAGTTTCTCTCTAAATTTCAGAAATTATCTTTTACTTTTTGATCAGGCATTAATGATTTATACATTTTATTTTCTCCAATGATGTTTTGAATTTTAATCCCTACGTGAAAAACTTTGTACTTCATTATATAGTGTAAGCTTCTAGAATAGCAGCATTTCCTCGTATTCATTTTGTTCATGCAGGCTGGAACGCAGTTTTGGGATGAGAAAATGGATAATGAAATTGCCAAAGGACAACTGAGTGGTATCGCATTTGACAGGTGGTTATGACATAAAGTTCTCTGTGTATGGCTCTAGTGTTTTTACTGCTATAGTTGAAAGTAGAATTCTTGTCATATGGCTAGAAGGGAGAGTATAAGGCTTCTGCTTCTGGTTTGTATGGTAAAAAATATTTAGATATCTATGAGTATTTACTTAATGGTTCTCTAAGGGTGCTTTAACTCACATTTTTTCCACTTCGCATTCTGAATCAGATATTCATATCATATGCAAACTCTTAATATTTCTTATATGTTGTTTCATATGTGTTCAGAAATCGTCCATCTTCCATTGATCTAATGGTTGGACACCAGAGTTACAATATAATATATGTATATATTGTATGTCGAAGATGGACATTAGCCTCAATAAAAGGATCAGAGAACCAGTAGGTTTGTACCCCAATAGACCATTCCCTTCAAGTAACTGAAGATGTTTTCTTTGGGACATAAAGATGCCTTTTTCCATTTGGCAACCTTCATATCAAGGAAGTACTGTAGCTTGTCAAGTGCTTTCTCAAATTCATTAACTTGATATTTCTTCAACTTTGTTATCTATTCTTGACACAATTATGTATAGTGAGGATAGTGATCTTACCATTATGGTGTTTGCCTATGGTATAGGTAATCAATTATAGCTCCAAAAATGATTCAAGAATTTTTTCAAATGGTGCTATAAGGTTTGGGTACAAGAATGTCTTATGCAAGTATAAGAAAATGTGACTTTCATTAACTCACCAGACATTTGTTAGTAATATTGACAAAGTACAGATACCAAGAACGATACATGAAGCACTAAAAGTAACCGAATGAAAAACTGCAATCATGTAGAAAATCCAAGCCTTATAAAAAAACGAAACTTGGGAATAGCAGAATTACCACCTGGGAAAAACCTAGGTGGCTGCAAATGGGTGTTCACAATCAAGTAGAATGCTGATGGTAGTATCAATAGGTTTAAAGCTTGATTAGTAGATAAAGATTTTACTCAGTTCTATGAAATCGATTATCTAGAGACATTTATATCAGTAGTAAAGCTTAACACACTTCAAATACTAATGTCTCTAGTTGCCAATCTGGATTAGCCACTATTCCAACCAGATGTGAAGGATGCTTTTTCTAATGGAGAACTAGAGGAAGAAGCCTATATGGAGATGACGTCAAATTTTGAAAGTTAAGTCACTAATAGAAAAGTCTGTTGATTGAAAAAGTCCCTATATGGATTCGAACAATCTCCAATAGCATGGTTTGAAAAATTTACTAACGCAGTTAAGAGAATTGGGTATAATCAATGCCAAATAGATCATATTATGTTTGTTAAGCATGATCCTTCAGAAAAAAAGAAAACCCTCATCGTATATGTAGATAATATATTAATTGCAAGGGATGAAATAGAGTAGATACTCAAATTTAAAAAAATTTTAGCTTAAAAATTTGAAATTAAAGATGTAGGAAATCTAAAATATTTTTTGGGAATGGACATTGTTATGTCAAGGAGGAATTTTGGTTTCTCAACAAAATATGTGTTAGGTCTTCTAAAAGACAATAATACTTGGAAGCAAGCGCACAGACACACATGGATCCCAACATTGAACTGAGAAGTTAAATTGATAGTGCTCCAGTTAACAAAGAAAGATACCAACATTTAATGAGTAAATTGATTCACCTCTCACATATTAGACCAGATATCAATTTGCAATCAATGTGATGAGTTAATCATAAATAACCCAACTGAAAAACTTATGGAGACAGTATTTCATATTTTCAAGTATCTAAAAATGATAGCTGAGCAGAGACTATTTTTTAAGAAAAACGGAAGCTAAGAAATTAAAGTATATATTGCAGATTGGGATAATTTTATAACTGATAGAAGATTCATATCTGAATACTGTATATATGTTTAGAGAAATTTAGTTACTTGGAGAAGCAACAAGCAGTTTGTGGTATTAAGAAGTAGTATTGAGGCTGAGTTTAGAGATTTAGCATATGGTATATGTGAAAGAATGCGTCTATAAAGAGTATTTGGTGAATTGAGAATTCTCTCTTCAGAGTCTATGATATGTGTAGAATGTACATATGTAGGAAATGTATATATATATACATGTATACTTACATTAGGGGCAACTTAATCTTTTCTCAGGTTGTTAGGACAACTGATAATGTTAGGACAGTTGGGTATTTTTCTCCACCATTTTTAGCTATTTTGTTAGTATCTTTTTAACGGTTTTTTGTCCTAGCCGATGGCCTATATAATGGTACATTTGTGCCCATGTAATCACAAGGAAAATCAGAGGAATTCTCCTCTTATCACAAACCCTCTTTCTTTATTTCTTCATAGTATCAGAGCAGCAACTCTGATCCATAATCATTCATCATCCAACTTAAGCCGAAATGGCCATGGATGAGCAAAACTCCTCTCCTCCTGAAGTTATTTCAGGTTCTTATAATTCAATGCCTATCAACCATTCTCACGTTGATCAGACACCTTCATTTGTCACTAGACACAAACTGAATGTGAGCAATTATCTCCAATGGTCATCGTCTGTACTCATGTTCATCCGAGGGAAGAGTAGAGATGAAAAGCTTACGGGAGAAGCCGTTCAACCACCAGTGGATGATCCAGGAACTCGTTCATGGAAGGCCAAAAGCAACCTTGTAATGTTTTGGTTGGTCAACTCAATGACAACAGAGATTGGAGAGAATTTCTTGTTGTATGAAACCGTGCACGACATCTGGGTGGCCGCGCGTGAGTTCTACTCCAGCCGAGACAATACCTCGATTATCTTCGAGATTGAAACACATCTGCATGACCTGCGATAGGAGGAACTCACTGTGACCCAATATTACAACCCATTCACTTGAAACTGGCAGCAGCTTGACGTCTTCAAAGAACATCAGTGGAGCTGTCCCGAGAACTCAAAATTCTTCAAAACTCTCACCGAACGCAAACAGGTCTTCAAATTTTTGATGGGTCTCAACAAGAATCTAGATGAAGTTCAAGGTCGCGTTTTGGGTGCCAAACCGCTGCCAAGTCTCATAGAAGCCTTCTCTGAGATTCGTCGAGAAGAGAGTAGAAGAGAATCATGATGGGGGATCTTTACTCTAGCCCGAACTCGACAGAGATGAACTCTACTCTTGCTGCTCAGAGGAAGTTGCTGTTGGGTGAATTCCAGCTCGGTGCCCTAGCTCCCGAGCATGCCTCTTCTCTCGTCGGCCGTGCTTCAGAAACAAGAGGAAGGAAAGGAAGACCTTGGTGTGACTTTTGCAAAAAACTAGGTCACATTAAAGATAAGTGCTGAAAATTACAGGGTAAACCAACAGATAAAAAGAATTCCAGAAATGACACTCAGGGCAATATGGTCATTTTAGAGGAATCATCCCTTGCATCCACACCTACAGAGAGTTCTTCTTTCGGTCCAGCTTAGATGGAGGCTCTCCTGCAAACGTTTTCTCAGAAAGGTATTCTCGGTAATGCTTCCGTTGCTCAAAGAGATAATTGTTTACTCAGTTTATCTGCTTACCCTGTGAAAAAACAAATGTGGATTATTGATTAAGGGGGATCCGATCATATGACCGGAGATATTACACTCCTTCATCGGTACAATGAATAAGAAAATTTCTTCCATCAAGATTGTTGATGGAACCATTTCTAAAGTAGCAGGGGTTAGCTCAACCATTATATCACCAAATATGATATTGCAGTTTGTTCTTTATGTGCTAAATCTCGACTGCAATCTGCTATCTGTAAGAAAATTATGTAAAGACTTGAATTGTGTTATTAAAATTGATAGTGATTTATGTATTTTTCAGGACTTGGTCACAGGAACGATGATTGGTTGGGCTAAGAATGAATCAGGACTTTATCTTCTACCAGTTAGAAACTATCCTCGAAATGGATAAACTTTAAGTGCAGTATGTGCTAACTCAGTATCTGTAGGATGTTCTAATATTGACCAATATGTTATGTTATGCCATTATAGATTAGGATATCCAAACTTTATGTACTTAAAATAACTATTTTCTACTTTATTCAGAAATAAAAATTTGAGTTCATTTCAATGTGAAATATGTCAATTTTCTAAATATATCCGCAATTCATATCCCGGTATTACTTACTCACCATCAAAACACTTTGGATTGATTCATAGTGATGTCTGGGGATCGACACAGATAAAAAATGTTACTGGCACAAAATGGTTTGTATCCTTTATTGATAATCACATTAAAATAATCTGGGTCTATCTGATGAAAGAAAGATCTGAGGTTGGTCCAATCTTTCACAAATTCAACACTATGATTCAAACCCAATTTCAAACAAAAATACAAATGTTGAAAACTGACAATGCATGTGAGTATTTTGCATCCAATCTAGGAAAATTTCTTACTGATCAAGGCATTATCCATCAAATTTCTTGTCCTTACATACCTCAATAGAACGGTGTAGCCAAAAGGAAAAATAGACACATTCTTGAAGTATCCCGTTCACTTATGTTTACTACAAATGTTCCTAAATTCTTTTGGAGATGGACTATTCTCACTGCTACATGTCTGATCAACAGGATGCCCTCTCGTATCCTTAAGTTTAAAATACTTTATGATTTTCTTGTTCAAGCATTCCCAATATCACACATTCTTCACACAATTCCTTTTAAAGTCTTTGGCTGCTCTGTCTATGTTCACATTCACAGTCACCTCAGAGGAAAACTAGATTTTAGAGCCCTCAAATGTGTTTTTGTCGAGTATTCCACTTCTCAGAAAGGTTATAAATGTTTTTGTCCAATAATCCGCCGGTTCTATAACACTATGAATATCACTTTTTTTGAAAACCAACTCTTTTATCCCACTCTTGATATTCATGGGGAGACATTTAGAATTCAGGAATATCAATTGTGGGATGTGAACATACCTCCACTACAGATTCCATTAATAACTTCAGAAAAAGAACCTGTTCTTGAAACCACCAAAGAACTTGAACCCACCACAGAGACTGATAGCACATTACCTGCAGTTAGTAAGTTACATGTCTATACTAGGAGGAACAAAACTCAAGGTAAAGATAAAGTATTGGAGCCAGCTATACACTGTCATGACTCAACTCCTGAACCAAGCACCTAGAATAGCACAGGTAATGAGATCTCTGACTCAACTGTTGATATTGGTTACCTATCGCTTTAGAAAAGGGTGTTCGTTATTGTACAGTGCATCCCATACAGGATTATGTCTCTTATGGCAAGCTGTCTTCAAAATATCATGCACTTGTGAGTAAGTTTGACAGTATCCCTCCTGAACCAAGAACAGTTCATGAAGCTCTCAAGATCCCTGAATGGAATACTGCTATCCAAGAAGAAATTATAGTTCGAGAAAAATGGGATATGAGAGTTATCTGATCTACCTTCAGGGAAGACTCTTGTAGGATGCAAGTGGATTTTCACCACTAAGTACAATCCTAATGGTAGTGTAAGCAGCTACAAAGCTCGATTTGTTATTAAGGGTTTACTCAATCTTATGGAATCGACTATCAAGAGACATTTGCTCCTGTAGCCAAGTATAACACAATTCGGGTATTATTCTCTTTAGTTTCTAATCTTGATTGACCTTTCTTCTAACTTGATGTGAAAAATGCTTTCTTTAATGGTGATCTAGAGGAAGTAGTGTATATGGAAGTCCCACCTGGACTCAAGATGAATCCTCAAAAAGTATGCAAACTAAAAAAGACACTGTATGGTCTCAAACAGTCTCTAAGGGCGTGGTTTGAAAGATTCATTGGGGTGGTGAAACATATGGGATATGAACAATGTCAATCTGATCGCACACTGTTTGTCAAGCATTGTATCACAGGAAATAGAGTTATACTAATTGTTTATGTGGATGATATTATCCTAACAGGTGATCATAGTGAAGAGATTCAGAAATTGAAAGACTTTCTAGTTAGAGAATTTGAAATCAAAGACATTGGGATACTCAAATAGTTCCTTGGAATGGAAATTGTCAGATCCAAGAAGGGACTTTCTATATTTCAGCGGAAGTACATCTTAGATCTCCTGAATAAGACATGTATGCTTGGTTGTAAACCTACAGAGACTCCTATGGAAAGAAATACTAAACTTAGTTGCAAAAGTGACAGTAAACCTGTTGATAAAGAGAGGTATCAAAGACTTGTAGGCAAACTTATCTACTTGGTTCAAATAAGATCTGACATCTATTTTGCTGTTAGTACTGTGAGTCAGTTCATGTCTCAACCTACTGAGGAACACATGAATGCTGTCTATCGTATTTTGAGATACCTAAAGATGACACCTGGACAGGGATTATTCTTTCAAAAGACTATGGTAAGAGATATTGAAATCTATACTGATGCTGATTGGGCTGGATCTATAATAGATAGGAGATCCACTTCTGGTTATTGCTCATATATGTGAAGTAATTTAGTCACTTGGCGTAGTAAAAAACAATATGTTGTATCAAGAAGCAGCGCTGAAGCTGAATTACGATCACTTACACATAGAATATGTGAAGAAGTATGGCTTAAAAAGATTCTATTTGAATTAAGATTTTCTGCTCCCATTGCAATGAGGATTTGGTGTGACAATCAATCAACTATTAGTGTGGTCAAAAATCATGTGTACCATGATAGAATTAAACACATTGAGATTGATCGCCACTTCATCAGAGAAAAAATTGAAAGTCAAGATATGTCACTTCTATACATCTCGATAAATCAACAAATAACAGACATACTCACTAAAGTACTATCAAAAAGGGAGTTTAATAATCTTGTATCCAATCTAGGGTTACTTAATATCTATGTAACCTAGACTGAGGGGGAGTGTAGAATATACATATGTAGGAAATGTTGATATATACATGTATACTTATACTAGGGGCAACTTAGTCTTTTCTCAAGTTGTTAGGATAGCTGATATTGTTAGGACAGTTGGGTATTTCTCTCCATTTTTAACTATTTTGTTAATATTTTTTAACGGTTTTTGTCTTGGTCGATGGCCTATATAATGACACATTTGTGCCCATGTAATCACAAGGAAAATCAGAGGAATTCTCCTCTTCTCACAAACTTTTTTTCTTTATTTTCTTCAATATGTTATGTGACTTCAATCCACAATAAGCATAGCAAAGAACCCAATTCATCATGATCGAACTAAACATATAGAAATTGATAAACATTTTGTTATGAACTAACCCAATTTAAATTTCTCACGTCATCCAACCTCTCCAAATATCTCACATAGTTAGCTTTTACTGTTTGTCTAAAACCCAAACTTATCATCACCCCTGACGTAGATGTCTACCTTGGTTAATCCTCTTTTCTCCTTCAACAACCTAATCTGGTTCTTTTTTCCATAGAAATTCAAACTTACCCAGGGCACCTCGCACCTTATCCTCATATCTTTTGAATGTATCTGATGTACAAGGTCATTAATATGGAAATCCTCCACTACTCGTATTGCTTTTTTCTTCCCTGATTCTCACTAAGGTTCACCCCCATGCTGACCGGTGCTAAGTTGATAGTTTCAAGCCAAAACTACCTATCATTCTTCTTGCCATTGTTCTTCAAAAGCCTTATCTAGTTCTTCCTTCCACAGAAATTCAAACTTACCTGGGGCACCTCACACCTTATTCACTAATCTTTTGAATGTATCAGATGTACAAGGTCATTAATATGAAATCCACCAGTACTCAAATTGCTTCTCTTCCCTGATACTCACCAAGGTTCAACCCCATGCTGACTAGTGCTAAGCTGGTATTGTCAAGCCAAAGTACCATTTTTCTTCCCTTTGCTCCATACTCTATCCTGCATTTTCAACTTAAATAATTCACCAAATCCAAGAAAAAGTTGGAAATGAGACAAGATGGCATATGAATTTATTGTCTTAACAACAAGACACAAACACATATTTCTCCTGAAGTTAAGATTCTCGACCCGAATGGGTTTCAAAACCAACTTTCTAATGATTCTGTGGAGCGACACAAGACGCTTTTGGTGGCTTAAGGCTTTAAGTAGCTGGAGGGGATCAATTGTTATGTGACTTACAGTACAATGCTGAAATTGGCCTTTATTCCTTTTCTTCTTTCTCTGGTTATTTCACACGAGTGCTCAATTTATGAACTTGATGTAAAGAGATCACTCTTGAATGGTCACCTGAAAGAAGTTTACACGTACCAATCACGACAATTTGAAGATTCTTCTCATCTAGAATTTGTTTGAAAATTACAATAGTCCTTGTAAAGTTAGAAATAAGCTCCCTGTGCTTGTGCCTATAGGTTTGCCAATTTTTTTTATATGGTTATGTGAGAAGTAAAGTTGACCCCTTCTTTGTTCATTTATTAGTCAGGTAATGGCATGGGATCCTCCTGCATGCTATAAGAGGACAATATGTTTTTGACCATGTCTCATGAGTCCATTATAGGTTATGTTGCACCCCTTAAAGCTTCAATTTTAACTAAATGATCTAACCCTTCATTATTTCTTGGGTATTAAGGTCACTAAGAATTAGGAAGCTTTTGTTTATGAGCCAATCTATGTAGGCGCAAAATCTTTTTTAGGGACAGTGATTTGGAATTCTTGAAGTTTCTTTCCTATATTAGTTTAATGCAAAATTACCATAAGAATCAAGTCTGCTAGTATATGGTGCAACTCACTATTGCAATTTGGTTAAAGTGTTGCAATATCTAGCCTTCACAAGATAAGATATTGTCCATACTCTTAATCAAATCTACCAATTCCTGCATGACCCTCGTGATGGTCACTTTCAAGCAATGAAAGTTTGTTCTGCACGACATCAATAGTATATTTCATTGTGGCTTACAATTGTACTCAAGTTCTTCTCAACAACTTGCAGGCTTTGCTATTCTCGATTGGGCTGGATTTTCTGACACTTGCAGATAAATCACTGACTATTTTGGTTTCTCAATTCCATTTAATTTGATGGAGTGTTAAGAAATAGCCTAATATTTCTTGCTCCAGGCTAAAATGGAGTATCATGCGATGGCATCTCATTGTGGATTTTTTTGTATCTGCAACCATTTACTAGTTGAAATTTCTAGTAGTTTTGTGTAAGTGAAACTTGTATGGCCTCTAGTTCAATCCGACATGCTCATTTTAAACATGTTGAATTGCACATTAGTTTTGCGCATGAGCAGTTCTTGCTATCTACTTCAATTAAGATATGTTTCCACTCAAGAGAAACTTGTGGATGTTTTCATCAAAGGACTCCTGTCTAGGTGTTTTGAGTTACTATGATATAATCTATATGATATATTATATGTGTAAAATAACAGAAAAAATAGATAAAATATTTATTGTACTTTATTTCAGTAGGTTAAGGATATATATATATATATACAAAAGAGTTTATGTATGGTAACCAATATAAATTACCCTATTAATTTGCTGTCTATAATTATGCTAATATATATAGAAAGATAATCACGCTATTATACATGAGAATATTCTGTGATATTGTAATACACTTTCCTTCAAGTTAGAGTATAAATATGATTCATGCGCATTTTGTTACGAAGATATTCTATATTACCTAGTTGTTCTTCTGTTTTCACATAGGCAATAGAGATCAAGTTTTCCTGAATCTTCTCACGAATGAAGTGACAATCAGTCTCGATATGTTTGGTTCTTTCATGGTATACCGGATTTGAGATAATATGAAGGACAACCTGATTATTACACCAGAGTTTTGCAAGTAACATGAGCTTCAAACCCATTTCAAGTAAAATGTGATGTATCCATAAGACTTCACATGTGGAGTGGGTCATATCTCTATAGTTGGACTCTACATTGGATCGGAACGCAGCGATCTGCTTCTTCTCCATGATACGAGGTTCCTACTAACGAAAATGCAATAGCTTGTAGTGGATGGTCTATCAATTTTAGATCCAGCCCAATCAACATTTGTAAATCACTTAATATGAGTGTGGCCATGATTGCTGAATAATATGTCAAGTTACGGAGCACATTTTAAGTAACACAGAATCTGTTCCTGAGCATTTCAGTATTTAATTGTAGTTATAGATATAAATTAGTTAGCAACATTGACAAAATATGCAATATATAGACAAGTCACTATGAGGTAGTTCAATTTTTCAACTAGTCGCTTGTACTTTTCCGGATCATCAGGAAGATCTCCATCATCTTTTGTAACATGAACATTTGACACCATCAGTGTATTACATGGCTTAGCTCCCAATTTTTCGATTTTTGCCAGTAGATTGAGTACATATTTCATCTGAGATAAAAAAATTCCTCTTGCTTGTTACTTCGATTCCCAAAAAGTATTTTAGCTGATCAAAGTATTTGGTGTGAAATTTGGTATGCATGAATGACTTGAGAGAAGATATTCCTGCATGATTATCTTCTATAATAACAATATCATCAATATAAATAGTAAGAGGTATAATATCAGCTGTTGATTCTCTATAGAAGACCGAATGATCACATTTGCTATTCTTCAGTCCAAACTCTAAAACTACTTTACTAAACTTGCCAAACCACGCACGAGAACTCTGCTTCAAACTATACAAAAATTTCTTCAAATGACAAACTTTTCAATCTCTCCCTGAGCAACAAATGCAGGTAGTTGCTTCAGATACACTTCTTATAAGAGATCACCATGAAAAAATACATTCTTAAAATCCAACTAGTATAAAGGTTAGTTTCGGGAGGCCGCAATAGAGATAAATAAACAGACATATGTAAGTTTGGCCACAGGAGAGAATGTATCAAATAATTTACTTTATAAGTTTGAACATAGTCTTTTGCTACAAGTATGATTTTAAGCCTTGTCACACCATCTGGGTTCACTCTGATTGAAAATGCCCATTTGTAACCCACAACCTGTTTGCCATTGGATAAATCCACCAAATCCCAAGTATAATTTTTATCGAGAGCATTTATCTCCCCAAACGTTAAATATACCCATTAGGGTGATTCAAAGCCTCTTTAACTATATTGAGTATGAAAATTAAATCTATAAAATCAATTAAAGAGTTATGAAGGAGATAGATGGTCATATGAAATAAAATTAATAATAAGATGAGTAGATTTAGGAATGGTGCAATGACGTTTACTTTTACAAAAACTACTAAAAAGATCAAGATCATGTAAGGCAGGATCAGATGACGAGAAAGTTGGTGCAAGATATGTATCATTCGTCTGTTGTCTTCTAAAATAAACACAAACAATTTGAGGTGATACTTGGATCAGAGGCATACCAACACTATCATCAACTTGCTTAATTAGAGATAGAATTACATCATCCGGAGAAACACTATTATCTGTTTGCTCAGTAGAGACATTTGGTGCGAACCTATAGATGAACCACTCATCGTCCTCCCCCTGACTTGTAGAATTGAATAATGAAGAGAAGAACGGTTTATTCTCTGAGAAGACCACATCGGTTGATACCAAATATTTATTAATATCTGGAGAGTAGCACTGATATCCTTTTTAAAGGAGAGAATATCCCCAAAAAAAACACACTTCAAGACCTTTGGATTCAATTTTGTAATATTAGGCCGCACATCTCGAACATAACAGGTGCTACTAAAAATACTTTAGGTTGTACTGGAAACAAAGACTTGTTTGGAAAAAGAACACTGTAAGGGACATCTCCATCGAGTACTGTAGATATTAGGCGATTAATAAAAAAACAAGTCGTGGAAACAACATTGGCTCAAAATTGCTTAGGGACCTGCATCTGAAACAAAAAGATTCAAGTTGTCTCAAGTAAATGTTTGTTCTTCCTAGCAGCGATTCCATTTTGAGAGGGTGTATCAAGATAAGAGGATTGGTGAAGAATCCCATGTTGATTCATATAGTTTTGAAATGAATTTAACATATATTTTTTGATATTATCACTTCTCAATATATACACAGAAATATCAAATTGGGTTTTGACTTCTGCACAAAAGGTACAAAAGTGAGAAAATATTTTGAAATGATTTTTCATAAAATATATTTAAGTCATTCTAAAATGATCATTCACAAAAATAACAAAATATTTAAATTCTGTTTTAGACGGAACAGGACAAGGACTCCGAACATTAGAATGAATTAATTCAAAAACAAACTCAACTTATTTATTAATTCTTAGACCTGATAAACTATGGTGATATTTTGTAAATCGACATAACTCGCAATCTAATGAAGGTGCATCATGAAACTAGGGACATAGTTTCTTCAATATAGGAAGAGAAGGATGTTCTAATTGATAATGTGCTTCAAATGAAGAAACGATACTAGAGTAAGCAACCGATCGAGTCACCCAAGTATCAAGAATGTAGAGATCATCTGATACATGTCCCTTACCAATAATTCGTTTTGTCATAAGATCTTGAAAAAAACAATGATCATAAAAGAATGTGATACAATAGTTGCCTTAGTAAGTCAGACTAACAAAAATCAGCTTTAAAGTAAGTTTAGGCAGATTTAAATACAAATGACAAGGTAATACATGAAGTTGGTTTTGTAGTCTCAGAAATCACAATGTTATAAGTTAACCAATCAACAATGGTTACAAGAAAATATTTTTTGTGTGGTCGAAAACTAAAAAAAATATTAGTATTGTCTGTCATGTGATCTGTAATATTAAAATTAATCACCCAACTGTTTGAAAAGAAAATAAGACATTTTTCGATTGATTTAGAAAGAGTAGAAATTTTTTTCAAAAATTCCTGATAGTAAGAGAATTTAGTGTACTTGTCAGTTGAAATCATAACAATTGTCTCAGAAAATGAGTTAATAGTAGCAGCAACAAGATTAGTGGTCTGTGTTCTCCTTTTCCGATTATGCAGTTTTTTACAGTATCGCTTTGTATACCCTTGTTTACTGTAGTAGTAGCAGATAATATCACCACCCACTTTAATCCAAGAATTAAACTATTCGATAAAAAACCACTTGAAACAACTAGAAAATCAACAACTATAAACACTTAAAGTAAACGAAAAATAAATATAGATAATTACCACTGTTAAAAATAGACAACCACTCACTGGGAAACACCACTGTACAAAACTACCATGCTCAATCGCCGGAGTATCCATGCGTTCTCACGCACCGCCACGCACTGTCACTGGAGCTTCACGCGCTGCCTCCGGCCACCACGCGTTGCCGTCGGAAATCACCGAAAGGAGCGCTTAAACTCGCCGGAATGGATAGAAAACGTTGGGGATCTGGTCGAAGCCGCGTTGCATGCAGATGTGGAAAACCACCACGTGATTCGACTTCTCCGATTGGGTCCGCCACTAACATGCAGATCTGTCCGCTACACAATGATCTTCTTCTTCCGCCGTGTGCAAAGCCACGCGCACAAAACTCTCTGGCTGCGCCGCGCATAGATTTGGCCTTCTGCCGTGCCGCGCACCATCCACACAACTTCTTCCACTGTGATCTGCTTCACTTTGCGCAGAGCTGCGTACTGTTCTGTTTGATCGGGGCTTCTGCGCCGATCGTTTTGCCGGGAATGCACGTTCTTCTGTTCCTGTGCCGGATCTGGTTGCCACTCACAGATCTTGTTGTCGCTGGTAAAGCCGCCGCACTGCTGTCTCTGGTTCCTCCTTCAGGTGGCGGTTGGGAGTGATCTTTCTCTCTCTAACGCATGACTCTGATACCATGTAAAATAATAGAAAAACTAGGTAAAATATTTCTTGTGTTTAATTCCAATAGGCTAGGGATAGATATACATATAGAAGAATCTATGTATGGTAACTAATATATATTACCCTATTAATTTACTGTCTATAATTATGCTAATATATATTGAAAGATAATCACACTATTATATATAGAAATATTCTGTAATCTTATAACAATATGTATGTTCAGTTGTTGATTTTAATTATATTTTACTGTTTCACTCCCACTTTTGTTGGCTCCACACTTGTATTTTTTATACACTGGTTCCTACTGAACTGAATATAGTGAATTCATCCACCTTTACAGTCTCGACATCAGGGAAGGGGATATTGAAAATAACTAGCATCTGCCTCATCAGTTTGCATCTTTCACTGTGCAATCTAGCTTTCTGTTTAGCAGTCCACTACTTTGTTGTAAGTCTGTAACCTCAGTAGCAGTAGGTTACTGTAATTTTGGGCTTTGTATGATTTAAGCTGATCGAAGAGCTCTCCTGTTTAAAGAGCAAGAATACAATTTCCACCAAACAATTTCAGATTTATATTTTCTCTCCCATTATTTTGTGAGAACGAATTCTGGAATCATTTTTTCTGTTGGTGTCTACAGGCTAAAGGTTTTCCGACTCAACCCTCAATCTTCTAAGTTTTAGCATGGTGGATTAGGATTTTATAAGAGTTGCAAGGCTAGGAAGAAGCTTGTTTCCCCATTTCCTTTGGCCATCCTTTTAGCGTACTGGAAGAAAGTAGTAGAAATTTTAGGACATCTGATTTAAGGAATCTGCTATTTTGTCATCTGCTGAGGTGTAAATATCTTTTGTGCATGGGGTCCCCTCTTCAGAAGTTTGTAGAATGGTGGATGTAGGACGGTATAAGACTTACTAGGTTCTTTAATTATTTTGTTTAAATATCTGTCACTCCTTGATGAAGAACACTTGCGGAATCTTGTATTTTCTCTTCTACTGAGGTGTAAAAATATCTCGTGATGGTTGCCCTTCTCTCCTTCCCTAACCTCTTTTGCATCATAACCTTTGCAATAGGGAGGCTCCTGATGTGCTCAACGTCTTGACCTTGTTGCGGCCGGTTCATAGTAATACACAGCCTGATACTGGAATTTGGACCTTGGAACCTTCGGGTTTATACACTTGTAAGCCTTTCTTTGTTCCTCTTACTAAAACACTCAGCCCTTAACCATTTTACCAGTGCCAAGGACTTTTGGAAAGCTCCAGTTCGGTCAGAAATAGAGGCGTTTATATAGATGGCTATATATCAATGGCTTAACACTAATAAGATGTTAAAAGTCCTTTGGCCTAACCGCGCTATGTCTCCGAATATTTTATGTCATGTGTTATAGAGGAGGGGAGACATTCCTACTACTTCATATATTGTGAAAGGTATGGAAAATGTGGATGAGAATATCTGTTTGGTTTGGTTTATGCTGGGTTACTCCTACGGTTGAAAGCTTGATGAGTTTATGTATTCATGGGTAAGGGGTCAAGAAGGTGGCAAAACCTCTCTAGCAAGGGACTCTTTTACTAGATTGTGGAGTACATGGCCTCAGAGGAACTGCAAGATATTTGAGGACCTTTGCTTGTCATTCTATGGGCTAAAACTCTTTTGAATTACTCTAGTCTAGCTTTCTTCGGCCTTCTCCGGAATTGGAAGCAATTATTTTTTTCCTATAGGTGGTTTTTTGGTTCCATGTTTGCTTTTTTTGACCGCATGTAATTTTCTCTTTTAACATTGTTTGAGAGGATGTCTTATTCTCCGTATATGTATTCTTTTCTTTCCATTGCTAATAGTGTTTCTTTTTCTATAAAAAGAATTCCTTTATTTATTTCTGTGGTTTCTTAGTCTATTAGACTGATCAAATGAGCCGTAATAGTTTTCTTTAGATGGACTCAATTTTTAGACAGCTTTGGGACGGACAATCATTTTTGACTTCCATAAAAGGATTTCAACTCCAGATGCTCATTCCTTTCCAAGTCAGAACAGATAAAACATCAAATAATTGCTGTCTTTGGCATCTTTGTCCTATATACTAGTCTCATCAGTGGCCTGAAGTATGGTATTGAATGGGTATAATATTGTATAATAGCACTCTAGAATAGGACCTTTCTTTACCAGTTAATGGGTAAACTGATTTCTTTTCATGTTGCCTTTTAATCCGTAGTAATTTAATGTTCCATTTAAATACCAATTATCTATTATGTATTGAGAGAATTATGTCTCCTGTCTTTGTTACAAAGAATTAGTTTTCCATTGTTATTCATATTCGTGTTAGTACGCAAATGGTATTTCTTCTTCTTTGAATTTTTAAAGCCTTTATCTTAAATGTTCAGTTGCCATCAGGGTTTGCATTTTGACATTTAAATATCCAAGAAACTGTCACTGCAGTTTAACTCAACCAATTGGCCTACTGTCGTGGAGAATTACATCTGATGTTGGGGGCATATTTTGTTGTCAGGTACTGCATGGTTCTTTTTGCCGGTATTGCTGCTGAAGCACTTGTCTACGGGGAGGCTGAGGGTGGAGAGAATGATGAAAATTTGTTCAGGAGCATCTGTGTTCTTCTGCAGCCCCCATCGTCAGTAGCCCAGGTATCTCTCCAACAAATGCACCTGGTTTTTTTTTTTTTTGTTTTATATTTTTAACCCTCACCTTAGGCAGTATTCTTATATAAGATAAAAACTAAATCTTGGCCATTTTGCTGGGTAGATGTCAAATCAAGCACGGTGGTCAGTTCTACAATCTTACAATCTACTTAAATGGCACAGGCACGCTCATCGTGCTGCAGTTAAAGCTCTGGAAAATGGGGCTCCTCTTAGTGTTGTAATAAGAAGCATTGAGGAAGCCATGTCTTCCTGCAGATGAAATAATGTTGTAAACATAAGTGCTTTGTTCATGTATATAAATGGTAAGAGCTTCTATTTTTTGTAAATTTGCTTCTTCCTGGTGGAAATTCTAGAATAACTTGAAAAGAAATGCTGTGTGCAGTAGGTGTTGGAGGTGGAGAGACGTAGAGCCACCAAGCCATTTATGTCTGGATTTTGCACGGGATCTTGAAAAAATTCTATTGATTAATTTTACACATAAGAAATCAGTTTTACAAACTAACACAATTAGATATGCTTTTTAAGACAAATTTGGATTTTACGTGCATTTTAAGATTGGTTAAAATCATATAATTATTTTCTATCAGATATGAAAGATTAGTGCATAAAATATACTTAAAAATAATTGCTCCATAAATTTTATATTTATCTATCTGAAGAAAAAATTATGTAATGAATGAAATTTTATTTGAACAAATAATATTTAAATTTTGGAGCTAGTATAAAAAATTAATGATATATTTTTATATTTTCAGTTGTTATACGGGATCGGTCACTTAAAATTTTTAATTTTTACTCATATCTGATAAAAAAAAAGAATTATTTCTTATGAATAAATTGAGAATGATACTAATATAATTCATGACTTTTTAGAAGTAGAAGGTGTTCTTGTGAAATTTTCATAAACGGAAAGAAAAGTTATAATCAGTTTGATAATAATCGATTTTCATTACTTTCTTCAATTCAAACGAAGGTGGGGGATGATAGTGGAATGAATTCCATGTTGATCCTTTTGATACATACGAGATTCTTAGGAAATTTACAGAAACTGTAAACAAATGCTAGACATAATATATAGTGCAATCCGTTACGATGTTGATCAAAATTCATGCTAAAATTTTGGTTGTCATAGAATTATGGTTCTCAGAAGAATCTGTTTGAATAGCTTCAATGGATCTTCCACGCCTAAGTTTTGTGGTTGGAATGAGAAGAGTTGGCAAATACAGCATAACTTTGATTAAGTAAGAAAAAAAACCATTTTTTCAAAGAGAATAGATATTAGAAAAAAAATCTGAATTATCAATTTTAAGATTTTAGAAACTAATAATTAAAAAAAGGTTTCAGATTCATAAATGAAAATGGAAAAAAAGGGAAATTAAGCTAATTTTCAAACTCTACTTATCTGTAATGTAGATGATACACATTCATTAAACACATAAAATTAATTGTTTTTAATATATTTTAATCTAAGCATATGAATAAATATACATTTTAATAATACACAAACAAAAATAACGTATGGGTTGGAGTTTCATACTGTGTAATCTTTGCCATTAGACAAGGAATTTAAAAAAAAAAAAAAAAGTTATCTTTCTTTATCTCCAATACAAAGATGGAACTATTGACGTTTACTTATAATTAACACAGAAACGTAGAAACTTTAAAACTTTGGAAGGCATACATTATTCACCTCAACTAGAGTTTCAACTACTAGAAACAAAAGAAATAAAATAAATAAAAAACAAAAAAATTCACCCCTATCCTCTCCCCATTCCACCATCCTTCACTGGGTTTCACTTCATCCTCATGGAACATTAGGGTTGCAGATGAATCAGATTTCTCTGAAACAAAAGAGCAAACCTGCTACCCACAACCTTGAAATCATATTAAATCAGCTTTGACAACTGTGGTAAATTAATATAAAAGTCTCCTTTCTTATGTTTAAGTTCTTATTCAATTTTCAATCCATTATCACAGTTATACTAAAATCATCAATATATTAATAATAAAATAAAATATTTAATATAAAATATTTTATCCAATATCATAAATAAAAGATCAAAAACCGAACAAGAAAAAATTATTACAACCTACCAAACAAATAAAAGACATTATCATTATTATTGTTATTGTTGCTGCTAGCACTACCATCGATAAACGTAATATTTTTATCCTTTAAACGATTCTAACCATAACACTTACAGGAAAGTGAAGAAAAGTCAATAGAACTAATCAACATGCCAATGCTTAGGGATCAAAAGACATTATTATTATTTTCATTGTTAGTGCACCAGACAAAAGATGTAATAATGAGCAATAAGGTGCTGTAACCCTAACGAACAATACTCAAACTTTATTGTTTCTTCCAAAAGATGATTCATAACCGCAAGCTATAATTACCTGCTTTAAAATATGACTGAAAAGTACTACTATTCGTTCTTTGAGCAAATGTTACAGGACTACAACTTTGACTTTTTGCTGTGGACGAACGGACAATGCTTAATAACCAAAAATGGACACATGCCGCTCAGTCCGATTCCAAAATCTATAAGCTCATGTTTGATTGAGGGATATATACAGGATTGACCGCAAAAATTGTTGTTGTTATCCTGCATAAAGGTACTCAAAAAATGCTTCAGTTCAAACAAGGCTGTTACAGGTCTCACTGATTGTAAAGCTTCCAGCTAGAGAGTGGTCACTGCAAATTCTTGCCATCATGAACTTTCTCTAGAAGCACATCCGTCAGGCAGCCCTTAACATCCTTGTTACAGATTGATCAAACCAACCAAGGAAAATTGCCCATGAACATTGGCATTAATACTGATGTAATGTTTAGCATCTGTGAAGGGGTGCAGGATATACTTCCAGTGGTTGATATCGGAGTCTATCATTTCGAGGCAGTGGCCCCTCCTGAAATTGAATCAAACGGACATGTTAATGGATATCAAACTTGATTAAGTAAACAAGACCAAGATGCTAACCAACCAGCATTCATGGTTTTTGTATCTGTATGTATGGATAAATTGGAAATGACACAAATTTGTGTGGATAAACTGGAAATTGACATCAATGAATGACAAGGAGCCTAGTCAGCTAATGTGAATTAGCTAGGACAGACAACAACAATCAATAAGGAAGACCATAAAACAGATAGTGAAGCATAGCATGCAAACTTTAGGAAAAATAAGGTTTTAGTTTTCCATGCAAAAATATTAGTTAAATGATAACGGGTAGAGTGGAAATGACGATTCAAGGAAGGAGACTACTATGTTGCTTCTAGAATCAACCTCTCCCCCACCCACAACAAAGCATAAGGTTACCTTTCCTTCAAATCCAAAAACCACATTTGACAAGCTACACTTCCGGAAATGAATTTATGCATGCAGAAAAACAGCTATTACTGTCATACATCTGATATAATTGGCTAGCTTAAGGGATAAAGCAATTTACATTAATAAACTTATTTGGTCAGGTAAATGCAAGATAAATAGTGACAAAGATGCAACTTAGTTTTACCATGGAAAGAGAAGAGAAGGCAAAACTACCTTCTCCACGAGAAACACTGGGTGTAAGTTTCTCTTTTACAGTTTGTAAATGACTCGATCCTCTCTTCGCCCCAAGAAAACTAACTTTTTCACTGCCATCTCTCTCTTGCAAAATTCTCAAGTAATCAATTTGTACAAAAGTGGTTTGGCTGGCATCAATCTCGAAAGGAATATTATTGAACCTGGCTAATCTTGTGGGATGAAGTATTTTATATTGGTCAATCATTTATTGGAAAAACTCTTTTCTTAGAATTCAATTGTGGGAAAGACGAAAAAAAAGGATTTTTTTCTTCACCACTAAAAATGAGTTCAATAGTCTTCACTACAGTGTCATATGGCTCCATCCTGAAATTAGGACCTCCCTTTTCCCTAGACCAAAGGGTCCTAAGACCGACCTATCCTCTCTATTTCTTGGAAAGCAATTAGGCTCATTTTAGATAATGAGAAAAATGAAAAAATGATTTATGTGTCTGACTCTAAGAGGTTCCGAAGTTGGAAGGGAACCATTAGACAATCACAAAAGACTTCTCCTGCTCAGGTGCTTCCGAGGAAGTTAGCGAGCATATTGTAAGCTGTTACGTTTATTATCTTCCTAAGAAGAAAGGAGTTAAGATTTGGGGAATTTAGTTTCCAAAAACTCTGCCCTCTTAACCAAATGGTTATGATGTTTTCCAAATGAACACATATCTTTATGGCAAAGGCAGTCAGAAGCATGTTCAGGCTTGTTAATGACGAAACAATATATTTGGTATTTTCCTCTCAGTTTGGAAAACACAGTTCAACTTTATCGTTTAATATGGTACAGAGTCAGATTTCTAGCTATAGAATCTTGACTCCTCCAATTTTTATTATTAGTTTCAGCAGAAGGTAGGATGTTTATGTGCCTATTCATGCATTCAGCGTGACAGACTTAAGCCTCAAAGGACGTATTAACGTGTAAGTAACAGATGGGTCATTTGCTATCAGGTTAAACTTTTATGATAATAAGTTTATTATTTAAAAAGCTCAGACCACAGTGGTTAGGACATTAAATCAGGGTCTTCATCTCCTGTAAAAGCCTTTTGAAAGCAGTTAGTCAGTTATATGGCTTTTTGCGCCCACTTGTTGGGGGTTAGGGCCGGAAATCAACCTTATTGTCTTTTATGGAAAAGGAGGTGGACAGGGGATATACAAATCTTCCTTTTTCCCAACCTTCACAAATTATCTACCAAGAGAAATCTACCCATTGCTTCTTTTTGTACCCTCGTGATATATTTATTGGAAATCTCTACTTTCATAGAAGCTCAAATGAGCGAGAAACTTTAGATCTAGCATCTCCAATAACTCTATTGGAACCTTTTCACCCTTCTTTTGGTCCTGATCCTAAAATCTAATCCCTTCATTCTACAAGTACTCATATTTGTAATAGACTTATACTCAAAAGTTAGGAAAGCATGGGATATCTTGTCATAGTACATGGGCGGTACCTCCTTGGTGCCTATAATTCAATAACTTTTTGTAGAATTTGGAGAAAAAATATAATTCTATTTCTCACATTTTAAATTGTAACACCTGAATATTTATAAAATTCTTAAACTATTAATTAAAAAATAACTATTCTACTAGAATCATAATTACATAAAATTACTATTTTAATAAAATTTAAATTACATAATACCAACTAATAACTAAAATACTTAAATAATAAATTATACTACTCAACACCCCCTCCCTCAAATTGGTGTAGAAATATCTCTCATGCCCAACTTGCAGATCAAGTTCTGAGGAGTCATCCTACAGTTTACCAGTACCAATCTTCTTCCTTGTTCGAAAATTATGATTTTACTAGATTTGTTGCGCCTATAATTGATGAAGAATTAAATTGAGACAAAAGACGCTTCAAGACTTGAATCTCTTCATTCACAAAGCTCCAATTGTTGGTGTGTCGAGTGTTTCACTTTTCTCAACTAAATTTTCTTGAGCTCTCGTAGGTCCACCATTCTTTCTCTCACTACCTCTAGTTGGCTTTCCGTGCAACTTACAGCAAGTCTCTTTGGTGTGTTTTGGCTTATCACAATAGTCACACCTCCGTAAATCCTTGAATTGTTTAGATTGAGCAACTAATATAGTTTTTTCAATTGGTGCTATGTAAAACATGATATTCCTTCTACTTTCTTCTTACTGGACATACGCATAAGTTTGTTCTAATGAAGAAAAAAGATCTTTACTAAGCACCTGAATCCGTATTTGATCATATTCGGTATTCAAACCAGTTAAGAAATAATAAATTTGCTCTTTTTCTATCAATTTCTAAAATTTGACTGCATCTGCAAAACAATCTACTTGAAGGTTTTGATAGTAATTTAATTCCTGACATAATCCACTCAGTTCAAAAAAATATTGTGAAATAGTCGTATTCTTTTTTTGTGTCATGAATTTTACTGCGAAATTCATAAACTTGGGCATCATTACCCACTTCTAAATATATAAAAGATGTCGTGTTCCATAATTTTATTGCAATATCGAGTAACAAATATATTCGAGCAATATGTGGATGCATGTAATTGATTAGCCAAGACATTACTAAAGAATTTTCAGACTCCTATATGTTATATTCCAAATTACGTATTCTAGTTTCTTCATATCACTTGTAATCTACCACTGCAATCCTTTAACCTTGATAAACAATAAATAAGATCTTGACAAACAACATAATTAGTTCCATCAAGTTTTACAGGATAGATTTGCAATGAGAGATTATCCGGATAAAAAACCATCAACTTTTTTGTTTATATCATTTTAGAGTAGTAAAGATAAGTAGAAAAATATGGAATAATAAAAATAGACCTCGTAATTTGCACCAAAATAGCTAAAAAGGATAAAAAATACTGAAATCAGATCTGTATGGCTCGGGTCGAAAAAACAGCTCAGCTCGAAAAACGGCTCAGCTCAGAAAACGGCTCGGCTCGGCTTGGTGCAGGCAGCTTGGCTCGGGATGAAATCAGTTTGGCTCAACGGATCAGATTGGCTCAACAGATCAGATCTGCTCAATGTAGCTGGTCAAAAAAATTCCTTGCGCACGGCTATGCGTGCGGCGAAGGGGAAAACTTGTGCCTAGTAAAAGGCCGGTAGGTCGCGGCCAGAGGCTTCGTACGATCGGAGTGAGGTAGATCGCGCGTCTCTGCGCGTGGAGGAAGAAGAAACCAGAGGTTGTCGCACGGCTCTGCGCGCGGCTAAAGAAGAAGGAAACCTCGGTGCCCTGCGCAGCTCTGGGCGCGGTTGAAGAGGGAACTGGGTCGTGCGTCTCTGCGCGTGGCTGAAGAAGGGAACTGGCTTGTGCGTCTCTGCGCACAGCTGAAGAAGAAGAAAACTAAGAGCGTCTTCGTGTCTCTGCGCACGGTGGAAGAAGGAACTAGCCGCGCGACTTTATGCGCGGTGGAGGAAGAAACTGGTGGAGGAAGGATCCGGATGCCTTCTCCCTTCCTCTGATCTTTCCTCTCTTTCCCCTGGTCTAACTCTCTTTTTCCTCTGCTTTCTTTTGCTGTTTTAAACCCCAAAATAACCTTACTTTGCTCTGAAACCATATAGAATTGGAGAAAAAATATAATTTTATTTCTAACCCTTTAGGTTGTAACACTTGAATATTTATAGAATGTTTAAACTATTAATTAGGAAACAACTATTTTACTAAAATCTTAATTACATAAAATTACTATTTTAATAGAATTCTAATTATATAATACCAACTAATAACTAAAATATTTAAATAATAAATTATATTACTCAACACTTTTCCTACTCTTTTATCTCAAAAAAATCCCTACAATAATTAAAAGCTAAGTTTAAGAGCATAACTAAAACTTTATGTGTTAGAAGATGAAAAACTTTAAATTTTTCTTGAACTAATTGCAACTCAAGAAATATTGTCTCTTATTGAAGTTTATGCTTATGTTGGCGATGTTAAACAGCTTCCTCCTTTCTAAATTTTGTTCTCCTGTTACAACCAGAGTAGTTCTCATCTATGATGATTGCATTAAAGAGATTTTTGGAGATGATCTTATTTTGATATTGTGATTCTGAGGGTCTTATAACTTTGGTTAACCTTCAACTTTTCCATGAAAATTATTACACACCTCGACTTTTTGAAGATTTTGAAGAACATGTTTAACCTTTCCTCTTTTGATGCTTTGTAACCGAACAGTCGAAATCCAATTTTCATCAGATAGGATGGAATTATGGAGAATAAGAAAATCTTATCTTGGAACAAATTGTTTTATCAAAAACTTTTACTAAGAATTATTATTATTTTGCATCTTCTAGTCATTTAGATTTTTTAAACATTACATCTAGTTTTCTATTTAGGTAGGTTGATTAATATAGGAACTAGAATATCCTCAATTTTTAATTTATACTTTTCCTTATTAGTTGTAAATAATGCTTATATAAAGTAGTAATTAAATGAAAATGGTAGACGGTGATGAATTATGAATCTCTTTACTAAGGTTTTACTTTCTATTATCTTTCTTTATTTCATTCTTCCAATTACTATTCTAACTAACCTATCTTCCAACCAATTTCTCTCTATATTCTTCACCTTGATCTCTAATTTCCTCTTGCCTATCTTTATTGCTTAAATTTTCTCTACTTCTGAAAAACTTGCAAAATAAATTAGTTTAACCGTACTCATCCTCATTGTACTTTAGGAAGTTCCCACTTTTTAAAAACTCCTTGTAAAAACATCATTATTCATGAATTGTTAATTAAAATATTCTACTGCTCAATTGTTGAGATACTTATACCTATATAATCATTCCCATAATAATGTGATTCATTAGAATCAATTAGAATTCCTACTATAATATTAATTTTCTTATTTGTATATAAAAATTCTCTATAAATACCAAAATTGTAACAATATAAGTTGTATGAGAAAATAAAGTTAACATTTTTTCTCCAAAACCTATATGGTGTCAAAGGCAAAATAAGACTATTTTAGAATTTTAATTTCAGTTTTTTTTTTTCAAAACCTAAATGGCATAATAGACTAATATGGTATCCATCTATCAAAATCTATTCTCACCATCCCCCTAGACGGAGTCGTAGCCTCACCGCTGGCCTACCCCTTGAATGAGGTGACCATCTTACATGTGTGTGAACCACATGTGCCGTAAGCAATAGAAGTGCGTGAGCCACATGCACTGTCGGTGACAGCCGCCAAAAAACCTTTTTCCGGCCCGAATCGCATCGTACTTGCCAAAAAGTCCCGATCAGGACGGATTCGGTCTTATTGCATGCAATTCGAGCCTAATCGCACCTCTCTAAACCAGCTTCACGCGGTTGCCGCACACTCCGCCGATCTGTGCATTCCACCGTGTCCCGCCGCACACATAGATGACCGATCTGGCCATTCCACACGATGAGCCCTTCTGATCTGGTTTGTCCGTGCACTGAGTTGAGCCGCCACTTCAGCCGCCGCGTCTGCCGCCAAATGGGTACGTTTCTAGTCACTGACTTCAGGCTCGCAACATATTTCCCTTTTCTGGTCTAGTTTTATTGTTCCCGACCCCGTGGGTACTGATTAGAAGGTTTTTTCTATCTTTGTGAGATTAATTACTTCGTGTTGCTTTTTCTCTGTTACTTTAAACCATGATAGAAGCATAGAGATTGGTTGTTCCTAGTTTAGATAATCCTTCATCAACTATTAGTACATCAAATATGGTAAAACCAAATATTGCTCATCTCCCTACTATCTCTAATTTTAATACTTAAATTATAGATTCTGAAATTAACAGACATATGATAAACTCTTGTAAATATTTCTTAACCTACTTTCTTTCTACTAAAGGGGAAAATGCCCATACAGCAGATGAATCATACACCCCTGTATATGGAACAGATTCTATTAATTGTACTCCTACCATTATATTGTCTTCAGTCATTCATGCGTTTAGTTTAGTTTTTCTAACAGTTTTTTGTCTAATAGTGCCCTCATTAGAGAACTTAACAGTAAAATTAAATTTTTTCCTAATTATTATATCCTTTAAAATCTTCAAATAGGGAAGAAGATTGACATTGGTAGGCTACAGGATGACTTATTTGTTTTAAATAGAAGTTACAATTTAATTGGAAATCAAATTGCCTTCGAAAATACCAAGGTCAAATGGAAAATTCTACAGTTGCCTTGATGGTCGGAACATCCTTATTTTTTTATTTTAGAAAAATTATATCTCAATTTATTTAAAAGAATTTCCATAAATTTTTAATTTTGTAATACATATGAACTATCTAAACATATAAAGAGTTCATATCATATGAATAACCATAAAAGTTGTCATTTATGACTATTCATTTTGATGTTCGGGGACCTACTCAGAATACCTATTTATGTTATTATAGATGATTTATTACTATTTATAGATTTTGGAGAAAAAATAATAATTTTATTTCTCACCTATCAGGTTGCTACATTTATGATATTTATAGAATTTCTAACCTATTAATAAAGAAATTCTTATCCTAATAGAATTCTACTAATATGAGATTATTATTCTCATAAAATTTTAATTACATAATACCAAATAATTAAATAATAAAATATGCTACTCAACACCCCCCCAAGTTGGTGCAAGATATCACACATGCCCAACTTATGTACCAAGTTTTGAAGAGCTATCATGCAGTTTACCAGTGCCAAATGATGCTAAATAAGTGCTGCAAACTGGAACCAGATCTGTCAGGCAGCAACTCGGCTTGACTTGACTTAAAACGGCTCGATCTGGCTCAAAACAGCTTGGGTTCAACTCTAAAATGGCTCGGCTTCCACTGGAGTACCACACGAGCTCTCACATGCCGCCATGGGCCGATGAACGAGCAGTCACCAGACAACCATGCGCCACTGCTGAAAGCACCACCCCGTGCAGCCACTAGAGTGTCATGCGCCTTAACCGGACCGTCACACGCCGTCCACGAGCCTTCGCCAGAACTACCAGCATCGCCAGCAACCACCACACATTGTTGCCGGAAATCACCAAAACACTACAGAAAACACCAGCGGTTCCAAATCAAGCACGGATCTTGTGAGATCGGGCTGAAAACTGCCCAGAAACACCATAGATCAAGCTTCACGCAATCAGGCCGTTGGCGTGCTGGTTCATCTTCTCTGGTGCACCTTTTCTCTCTTCGGCTCTGATTTTTCACACAAACGAGGACGGATGTTGGAGATCCATCTTTGATTCCTCTTCTATCGTCGTCTCTTCGTGCGCAGAGCCGAAAACAGTTAGTCTCCTCCGCTTCCAGTCGTGCGGATCATGTTTTATATGCTACTCCATCTTCTGCCTGTTGCACGACCTTCTAGTGTCATGGTCGGGAGCAAGTTTAGTTGTGTTCTCCGAGCAGCACACTAATAAATCCGACTTCCTTTCTTTTGTTGTAGCTGTTGGCGGCTGGCAGAGTCGAGTGAAGGTCGTCGGTCAGTCTACAACATCATCTGGGGTGATAATGAGAGTAGATTTGAATAAATAGGTACCAATTCACACTATTGTGCTATTTTAGGATTTTAAGGAAATCATAAAATTAAAACTCTAAAATAGATTTATTTAACTCTGATACAATATAGAGTTTGGAAAAAAAATAATTTTATTTATCACCTTTTGTGTTGTTACATTTAGGATATTTATACAATTCCTAATCTATTAATAACGAAATTCTTATTCTACTATAATTCTAATAATGAGATTATTATTATAATAAAATCCTAATTACATAATACTAAATAATTAAATAATAAAATATGTTAGTCAACACTTTATTGACGGTTATATTAGATTAACATGGATTTATCTGTTGAAAACAAAAATTGGTGTGTTCTCATGCTTTCACTTATTTAATAAAATAATACGTACACATTTTGATGCTAAAGTTATAATTCTAAGAACAGTGCAGAATATATGGATGGTGGATTTTGTGTCTACTTAAAGTCTAATGGGATAATCCATCAGACGCATTATGCCTTCACTAACGAACAAAATGGTGTTGCTGAAAAGAAAAACAAACACATATTAGATGTAGCTGGGTCTCTTATACTCACCATGAATCTACCAAAAAGTTAATGGGAGATGCAGTTCTTTTAGCCACTTATCTTATCAACAAAATATTTTTTTAGAACTCTTGACCTTAGAAGTCCTTTGGAGGTGTTGTAAGGAAAAAATTCTTATACCGGTCCCTTAAAAGTCTTTGGATATATTTGTTTTATCCATACTACAAATGTTGGCAAGTTACAATACAGATCTCTTATGTATTTGTTGAATATTCTCCTACTCATAAATATTACAAGTGTTATCATCATTCGTATAGAAAATACTTTGTAACCATGAATGTTACTTTTAGGGGAATTCGAGCCTTATTTCAGTTCAAGCCCAACACCTCTTTAGGGGGAGAGTGAGAAGGAAGAGATTATGGCCGATTTGTTAACTCTTGACAATCATATTCAAGGGAAAAGTCTTCGGAAAGTTTCATTCAAGAAAATAATGTTAGAGACTGGATAAACTAGACTTAAAGAGATAATCAAGGAAGAATAAAACATAGAAAGTCATCATACAGTCTATCTTGGGTCAAGAATCTTCCTTAGTTTTGAAAATATTGGTGAATTACCTTTATTTTGTGATTTATCTGATGATATGGATAAACCTATTACTCTTAGAAAAACAATCAGATCTTGCACTAAATACTTTATATTTAACTTTTGTTTCTTATGACTCTTCATCTCCCTCCTATAGAACATTTTCTTTTCTATTTGCTCTGTGTCTATTCCACAAGATTGGAGAGAAGTTCTACAGGACACTAAATAAAAGGAAGTCATGATTGAAGAGATGAAAGATTTGGCAAAAAATGAAATCTGCAAACTTGTTTCGCCTCTAGTGAGAAAAAAGATGATTGACTGTAAATGAGTATTTACTATGAAACACAAATCAAACAGATCAATTGAAAGGTATAAAACTAGATTGGTAACTAAAAGGTTTACTCAAACCGATGGAGTAGATTATGAGGAGACATTTGCACATGTTATGAAGATGAATAATCAGAATATTGCTATCTTGTGCAATCAACTTTGATTAGGATCTACAACAGTTTGATGTGAAAGATGCCCTCTTCCATAGAGACTTAGAAGAAGAGATATACGTGCATATTTCCCTTGGGTTTGAAGATGAAAAAACACAAAATAAGTTTTGCAAATTAAAGAAGACTTTATATGGGTTGAACAGTCTTTAAGAGTTGGTTTGAAAGGTTTAGAAGGACTACGATCTTTTTTGCATGAAGATGAAAAAACACAAAATAAGTTTTGCAAATTAAAGAAGACCTTATATGGGTTGAAACAGTTTTTAAGAGCATGGTTTAAAAAGTTTAGAAGGATTACGATCTTTTTTGCATATCAACAAAGCAATATTGATCATACCCTATTTATCAAACATTATGAAGGTAAGATTACTCTTCTTGTTTTTTATGTAGATGATATTGTTGTCATTGGACATGATAAAAAGGAGATGACTCAACTGAAACTTCTTCTTCCTCAAGAGTTTGAAATAAAGGATCTAAGAAAACTATAGTATTCCTTGTGAATTGAAATTGCAAGATCTAATAAAGGAATCTTCATTTCTCAAAGAAGATATATCCTACACCTATTAGAAGAGACTGGTATGATGGGCTGCAAGCTGACAAAGTTTCCTATTTAAAGCAATCACAAACTACAAGTGGGAATTAGTACATCAGTAGGCTTGGGAAGATATTAGATATTGGTTGAAAAACTCATTTATTTCTCACATACTAGACCTAATATAGCGTATGTAGTTGGCTTGGTAAGTCAGTACATGCAGGATCCTCGCGAGCTTCATTCACATGCCATCTTTCGCATATTGAGATATTTAAAATCTGCATCAGGAAAAATATCTGCTATTCTCCAAAAATAACCACCGTAAGATAGAAGCATTTACAGATGCTGATTGAGCTAAATCTCTAAATGTTAGGAGATCAATTACTGGCTATTGCACACTTGTAGGAAACAATCTGATTACTTGAAAAAATAAAAAACAAAATGTAGTTGCTCATTTCAGTGCTGAATCAGAATATAAAGTAATGACCCAAGGAATATGTAAATTATTATAGTTGCAAAAGGTAGTGAAAGAATTAAAACTGTTCCAAAAATAGAATTTATCCTTATTTTGTAACAATAAAACAGCTATTAGCATAACTCATAATTTAGTTCAACATGACCGAACAAAATACATTGAGATTGATTGACACTTCATAAAAGAGAAAGTAATTGATGACTCTTTATCCTATATCACGTGTCTTCGAGTGAACAGGTGGCAGATGTATTCACTAAAAAACGTTACAACAAATCTTTCCATAACTTGGTCTGCAAGTTGGCATATATGATATCTTTGCACTAATTTGATGGAGAGTGTTGACTAGAAGATTATGTTGCCCATTTAGTTGAAATATTTTTTCCTGTATAATTATTCTCATAATGATGTAATTAATTAAAATCAATTAAAATTTCTACAAAAATGTTATTTTTTTTATCTGTAGATAGGAATTCTGTATAAATACCTCACTTATAACAACATAAATTGTATAAGAAAATAAAATTAATATTTTTTTTCCAAAATCTACATAAACCTCCCTTGTCGCTTCTTTGAGCTTAAAGAAGTTCTCACTTTTTATACTCACAAACAACTCCCTTTCATTTGATGTAGAATAAAAAAATATTATTTTGGAAAAAAATTTTTAACTAAAGCAAATTTTTTTTATAATTACTATTATTTTGAATTTTTAATTTGTTATGCTAATTAGGTATATTTAAGAATTATAATATTTCTCCTATTTAGGTAGATTTTCAATATTATAGGAATTAAAATATTTTATATTTATCCTTTCTAATTTCCTAAGTTGCAGTTGATGCATATACATGAATTAAGAATTCTTTTGCTAGGATTTTATTCCTTATCATTTCTCTATGATTGTTCTTATTATTATTTTGTCTAACATATCCCATGCATTCTATTTCTCCCAAAATTTCTTTAATTTGATCTCCAACTTCCTTTAGCAACTTCAATTTTTCTCTTCTAAATCGATCTGTAGAATGAGTTAATTTAATCATTGCTATCTTGCAATAATCAGACCCTAATTACTACCGAAGCCTAATTACTATCCCTACCTTCTACTTGAAAAAACCTACAAAATATTTAAATCTATATCCTACTAGTTTGAAAAAAAAATGGAAAATAAAAGGTTAAGAATAGTTTGATGTATAGTTTATTGAATATTACAGCCTATATATACACATATTTTGAGAACGAAAAAAGAAATAAATAATAAATTATAATTAATCACAAATGGTCTAATTTACTCATATAGCCAATCTAATTTATTATTTCTTTAACACTTCTTAACCTGGAGAATAAATGTTGTTCATCCCTAACTTGCCAATAAAAACTTGAAATGTTGGATTGCTTAAATCTTTAATTAACACATCTGCCAATTAAAAATTGGTAGACATATATGGCGTATATATTAGATTACTATCAAATGTTTCTTTGATAAAATGTCTACTAATATCGATGTGTTTGCTCTAGTTATACTGCACCAGATTGTTTGAACGATCTTATGGCTAATTTGTTGAAACAGTACAGGCATATAGGGTTTTCCCACTTGATTATAAGATCTTTTAGAATTTTTTTATTCTTAATATTTCACATACTCCTTGCACCATTTCCAAGAATTCTGATTCTCTACTTGATCTTGCAACTATATGTTGCTTCTTATTTCTCTAGGTGACTAAGTTGCACCCAAGAAAGATACAGTATTATGTGGTAAGCACTCTGTGTAAGACTAACCTTGCATAAATATAGACTTTTAGGAGTAGCTTATCACTCTTTCTGAACATAATTTCTTTTCTACATGACCTTTTAAGATAATATAGTACTCTATAAACTGCTTGTAGGTGTATTTCTTTTGAACTGTGCATAAATTGATTGAACACTCAATACATAGGCAATGTCTACTCTCATGCGGAATAAGTATATCAATCTTCCAACTAATCTCTGATACATTTCCTAGTTTACCAGCATATTTTCTTTTGCTATTACTAATTTGTTATTAAAATCAATAGAAGTGTTACCTGGTTTGCATGTTAACTTGTTAGTTTCCCTCAACAGGTCATAAATGTATTTTTGTTGAAAAATAAAAATATCATATTTTGAGTAGGCGACTTTAATTCCTAGAAAATATTTCTTCTTATCAAGTTCTTCGATTTCATATCTTTTCCTAGGCACTGTTTTAGTATTAGTTTTCCTTTCTCATCATCTTCTGTTACGATAATGTCATCAACGTATATTAAGAGAGCTATAACTCCTACCTCTTAGTGTTTGGTAAATAGAATATGGTCTCCTTGAACCTGCTTAGATTCCAGATTTATCATCATCCTTTTTAACTTGCCAAACTCTGTTTGGCAGTTGTTTGAATTCATACATAGTTTTCTTTAGTTTATATACTTTATTGGGTCCTACTTCTTCATCAATGTCTAGTATGATATCCATGCAAATTTCTTCTTCTAAATTTTCATCTAAGAAAGTATTTTTTATATCAAATTGTTTTAGTTATAAATAAAAAAGAGCAGCTAATAACAACAAGATTTGTTCATCTTAGCTACTAGTGTGAATGTCTTCTGATAATATATTCCATAAGTTTGTGTATAGTCATTTGCTACTAATCTCACTTTATATCTCTCAATTGTCCGAATTATCTTGTATTTGATAGTAAAGATTCATTTGCATCCCAATCCTTTAGGTAGAGTCACATTTTCCCATGTCTGACTTTTCTCAATTCATAGTATTCTTCCATAACTCACAAAATAATGCCTCAGATACTATATTACGAATAGAATCAGCATTCAAATTTGTGAAGAAATTTCTATGGAATGGTGACCACTTATCAAATGACACAAACTATGAGATGAGATAAAGAGAATGTTTATGTATTCTCTCATATCTTTACAAAGTATAATGGGTATGTCATTATCAAACTGTATCGTTTTGTCATGTCTTATCTCAGTTTCATGATCAAGGTCGGATTCTTTGACTAGCTTAGGTTTAGTGCTCAGCATCTTCTTCCTTATATACACCTAAGAAAACTTAGAGTCGGTATGATCTCTTGATTAACTGAATTTTTTAGTGAATTCTAAAAGTTCTTTTGTGGTGATGGTGTTGAAGTGTGTAGTAATAATTGTGTGGCAAAGGTGGTCGGGTAAAATCTGTTAAGAATTCCATATCCTTTTCTTCAATATAGGCTCTCCTGAAAATAAGATTGGGTAAAGTACAATTCTTACTCAACAAATGTAACATCTACAGACACATTGAGCTTTTGGATAATAGATGGTAACATTTCTACCATTTTCAGAGGAGTACACTACAAATATACATTTCAGGGCCCACAGATTATGTTAAATACTCGAGGGACCAGATGATTTGTGGCATTTACTACTGGGTAAAATTTTTGAAATGTTTCTAGAGGACTTTTAAAGTTAAGAACGCTGATGGGCAAACGGTTAATAATCCAGGTGATGGTAAGAACGACTTGCCCCAATATTGTTTTGGGACATCGTTTGAAAAACGAAATCTATAGTAATGGCGCGAAATTCTTCTCGATAGAAGAATGACAAAAGTGTGTGGTTAAAAAAATATTCAATATTATCGGTGCGAAATCTTTTTTACAGTTCCAAATTGATTTTTTATCAAGTTGTAGAACTAAAATATGATATATCTAACATCATATTAGGTTGTGAGTAAAAATAGTTAGGTGACTCTATTGCAATTGTCAACAAATGACCAAACCATTGAGTCCCAAAATATGAAGTGTGCGAATTGGTCCCCAAGTATTATTATGAATTAATGAAAATGGAACTAAATTTGTTTATTACTAATGGGAAATATTATAAAGAGAAGAAGAGTTGAGGAATCTTTATCCCTTCATCGACGATGAAGGAGAATCCATAACCCTTTGAATTTTCATAAGTATTCATGTCAACCAGTTTTTCATTGGCTAAAAAATTGGTTCTTAGGTTTTCCAGCGTGTTGAATCAATATTTTAGGTTAGTTTGATCAATTAACACCTTACGGATACTTTCAGAGCAAATCAACATTAAAGATGACCACTTGGCAAAGAATGAAATAAACTTTTAGTTAGAACTAATCATGTAATGCTACCCAGTTACATATGATTTCTAGTACCAACTTACATAGGACAAAAAGAGCTTAAAGACAACATTTAGAGAAATTTTATTAAGAAAAAAATTAGAGATTTAAATCTCAATAATCAAATTAATATCCAATATTTGAAAAATTATCGTGAATAATATACCTAATAACTAAATTAGGTACCTTATCTATTAGTACCAAATACATAAAAAATAAGAAGTCCAGAAAATCTAGTAAAAAGGAAAATAAGTTAAATAAAAAAAGCTAGTTAAGGGTGAGAGGCTAAGTTTAATCAAAAGTACCTTTGCCAATCTTCCCGTTTATTTCTTTTCTACTCTATCGATTCCTTGAATATAACAAAGAGCTAGAAGCCATCCAATGCCGATTTTTTTGGGGTGATGAAGGTGGGAATAGAAAATACCACTTGATTAAGTGGGATGACATCAAAAAACCACTAAACCATGGTGGTTTAGGCATCAAGTCATTGGTGGAGATGAATAAGGCACTCCAAGAAAAATGGCTGTGAAAATTTCTAAAGGAGGAAAACAGTCTTTGGAGGACGATTGTTCAACTGAGGTGGGGTGATTTCGAGGCGTGTGGTGCTGGGAGAAGGGACAGAAAACCCCACGACCTAGGAATTTTGAAGAAGATTTTGTCCCAGTGGTCCCATTTCTAGAACTGCATTCACTGGGAGCTTGGCAGAGGTGACAAATTTAAATTCCGGTCTAATGAGTGGACTGAAGGCAGAAGTCTCAACAGCAGATTCCCAAGAATTTTTGCAATAACACAATTTAGGAATATGGTAATTGAAGAGCCCTACAGGATTATTAATGGCAACACTAAATCCGGTCAATGTCACAAGAAACCTGAATGATTGGGAGGTCAGAGAATATGTAGAACTTCTTCAGATTCTAGCAACTCAACGGATCAACTCTAATAGGGACCATGTGAAATGGAAACTGGAAAATGATGGGGAATTCTCAGTTAGATCTTATTATAAACATATTATGAGGGAGGATTTTGGGAGAAGTCATTGTTTCCCAGCCTTCTAGATATGGAAAACCAGGGTCCACAAAATCGCCTTTTTTGGCTGGGAAGCTTGTAAAAAATGTATCATAACTATCGACAAATTGAAATATAGAGGATAGATGTTGGTTAACAGATTTTTTATGCACGAATGCTGAGGAAACTTGTAAGCACGTTCTGTTGGTGGCTTATGGGTTGTGGACCGTGGTTTATGGCTTGCTGGGTATCAAGTGGGTAATTGCGGGACCTGTCATTGAGGAGATTTGGGCATGGGAAGGTTTAAATAGGAAAAGAAATTTTGTAAAGATGATTCCACTGATCGTTTTTTGGGTTCTTTCGAAGAAAAGAAATTGTAGAGCGTTTGAAGGTAAAGAAATTGATTTGTATAGGTTAAGGGATAAATAGCTTCACTAGTTTGATTTTATTTTATTGGGTTATGACATTATTAGGTATGAGAATTTTGAAATTGTCGTAAACACTTTAACACACTTGTAAATCTTTTGTATATGGATGGTATCCCCTTTTGATACCTTATTAATATACATTTCACACTTTTTATTTCAAAAAAAAAAAAGAAAAAGCTAGTGAAATAGGAAACCTAAAAATAGAAAAATAAGCTTTTCATATTCCTTTATTGTTAAACTTTCTAAAATTTAGAAAAGCAAATTAAATCTTCAAATTCCTTTTATTTAACTTTTCAAAACATTTATATTCCTTTATTGATTCTGTTTCATATTTCTTATTATTGAAAGATTTCAATTTTAGAAACTTTCTAATCTGCATCATTCTCTCTCACTTGATGAAAACTGGAAGTCAAGTTTTGAAATGTTGAAGTAAAAAGAATATCAAAGTTGTAACTTGTCTTCTAAACAAATGAAGCTTAAGAAACTTGAGAAAACATGAATGCTTCCAAAATCAAGGATTTTGAAGAATGGACCAATTAAAAATGACAAATTCGTAAAAGGAATAACCAAATTTTCCTCATTGTTGTAGGAGCCAAAGAAATTTCTGAAGTAGTACCTTCAGGTGGGCCCTCTTTATTGAGAATTATCATTATTTTTCAACTTTAGAAACATCATTGCTTGCAACTAATTAAGAGATGCATCACTAGGTGAGTCAAATTGTGTGATAGAAATTGCAATATTCTTTATAGTCTCCTCAATTGTCTTACTTATTGACTTGCTATTAGTTGGATGCTCAAATGGTGATCTCTTCATTTACCTCATTCATTAACTTATTCTCACGAGTTAGATTATCAATGATAGTGAGATAATCTTGCTCTCTAGAAAGAGCAAAGTCGTGGCATCTAGTGGTCACTAGATCATTATCGTCAATGATATTGAGATCATCTTGTTCTATAGGAAGAGATAAATAGTGAAATATGGTCGTTACTACATGACTATAATCCTGCAAGAGAATTCCTGCAGATTTTTCCTTATCTCTTCAAACTGTGAGACTTTTAGAGGACACTGTGCAGAAGTGGAGATAGCAATTCCATTGAGATATAATCACTTTCTTGTAAAAGTGTGATCATGATCTCTTCCTTTGCCATTGGATGGACATGAAGAAGTACTTGACCATTTCTATCATTAATCTTCAGAATCAAGGACAACATCACCAGATATGGCCTAATTCTTGCAAAAATTTTAGGAATTAAGATTTCACTAAAATGTGATTGTCTTGTCCGATCCCTTAATAATTTAAATGTAGAAATAAATTGCTCAAAAACCTTTTTCATTTTTGTATGATCATAAGGAATATCTAGTGCAGTTATTCTACTTAACTCACATTTGCAATAACCAACTTCAAGTTTTACATTGGTATTAGAGTGCTTGAGAAGTTGATCAACAACTAATGGTTTTAATAATGGATAAAGGGCATCTCACAATGGCTGTTGACATACCTTTCAGAGGAAATACTTGATTCAAAAGTCAAAAAATCTCACTGATTGAATGACAAGTGTTAATAAGCAGATAATCGATGTCCATACGCCATCTTTCAAGCCTTTTTCCGCATGATGTCATAAAGCTACTAGCTATGCATTCATTTTCTCTTCCATCAATGCGATTTAGAGACTCAATAATTTACGCTTAAGTCAAATTACTTTTGTTGAACACGTGAATAGATATTGATTTACTTCTTGAAATTATTAACCAGCCAAAAGAAAAGTGAGACTGAATATGAATTCCACGAAACTAACCTAGACAAGTGAAATATCATGCCAAAAATGTAGAGAACCAATCTGAAAAGCTGAACTAGGACAAGCCGAATCGAATATGGTCAAACTGCTTTGAACCAGTGAACAAAGGGCTTCAGAATACCGAAATCCACATGCTCCGATCATGTGTAGTGGTCAGGCTAGCTTCCGGTTACCCTCTTACTTTGTTTTTGTGGTGGGGAGCTCTACTATAGAGCTAGTCTCTTATTTGGGCATGGCACTACTTGTCACGGTCGAGGAGAAGATCTTCTGATTCCAGAGTCAATCCTATGAGTTTATGGTGAGAAAGGAGGATTTCGGCGACGGTAAGAGGCTGAAATATGGTGGAGGAGCTTAGCAGCATCTGAAGTGAACAAAAAGTGCAGTGTTGACCACCTCACGGTGTTGGCCAGAAATCACAAGTCAACTATTGATATCTTCATTATTTGTTGCTGCTGGAGCTATTTTAAGATCTTAGAGTTTCTTTTTAGGAGATAGTAGAGTTGTACTTTGTACGTTTGAAATGAGTAAATTAAGACAGCATGATGAAATGAATTTAGGCTCTAATACTTAACTGATGTATGACAAAAAGAGCTTATAAACAAAACATAGAAAAATATTACTAAGAACAAAAATTTGGAGATATCAAATCTCAATAATTAAAGTAGTTCTCTTAATATTTTAATAATTATCATGAATAGTTCACTCAATAACTAAACCAGATACCTTATTTATGGGCACCAAATATATCAAAAACAGGAAACCTAAAAAACTCAATAAATAGGAAAATAAGTTAACTCAAAAGAATTAGGGAAATAGGAAATCTAGGAAATAAGGAGATAAATCTTCCTATTTTTCTTTATTGTAAAACTTTCAAAACTTAAAGTAAGAAAATTAAATCCTCTTATTCCTTTTAGTTAACTTCCTCAAACATTTATGTTTCTTTACTGATTCTGCCTCATATTCGCATTATTGAAATATGTTCATTTTATGAGTTTCTTGTTCTGCATCACCAAGTTTTTTGTCTTTATAGATGCAAATAGAGTATGAAGATACGTCTATGTAGATTTTGGAAAAAAAATAATAATTTTGTTTCTCACTATTTAAATTGTTACATCTGAGAAATTTATAAAATTCTTAACCTATTAATAAGAAAATTATTATTTTCCTACAATTCTAGTTACATGAAACTACTATTGTAGAAAAATTCTAGTTATATCATCATAACTAATTAAATAATAAACTAATAAAATAATTAAATAATAAAATATGATAATCAACACCCCCCTCAAGTTAGTATAGGAATATCACACATGCTCAACTTGCTGATCAAGTTATGAAAAGCCATCCCTTCATTTTATCAGTGTCAAAGGATGCCCAAAAAGTGTTGCAAACTGGAACTAGATCTGTCAGGCAAAAGCTTGACTCTGCTTGGCTCAAAACGGCTTAAACTCGATTTAAAAACAACTCATGTTCAGCTCAAAAATAGCTTGAAGTCAGCTCAAAAACAACTCGAACTTTGGTAAAAAACGGCTCAAAAATGGATTGAAATTGGCTCAAAAACGACTCGAACTCAGCTCAAAACTAGCTCGAACTCACTAAAAAATGGCTCTAACTCCTCCTCCAGACAGATTTGGAAAAACACAGCGGGATTCGCCTTCTCCAGATGGATTTGTCACGCGAGCTGCTCCGCCTTCTCGCTCGCCAGAGGGTTTGTCTTCTCTCACCAGATTTGTTGCTCTCCTTTTTCGGATCTCTCTTCGCGCAGATCGGGAGCAACCACGACTTTTCTAGTCTCAAGTCGCTCACCGAATCTATCGCCGGTCGGTTCGTCTTCCAGCTTTCTGGCCATGCACCTACACAAATCTAACAGGACAAGCCGTTCACGCATAAATCTGCCTTTTTCCACGGTCTCTACTGATCTGATAGATCATCCGCCGCACCACTATTGATCGACTGCCGCGCGCCGCTTCATCTTCTCCACCAGAAGACGCTGCCTCTTATGAGTCTTTAACACTAGTTGAGGTAGTGATGAGAGTAGATCTGGATAATTGAGTACTAACTTATTGTGTTATTTTAGACTTTGAAGGAAACCCTGAAATTAAAACCTTAAGATAGTTTATTTTTCTCTGATACCATGCAAATTTTGAAGAAAAAATAATAATTTTATTTCTCATTTTTTAGATTGTTACATCTCAAATATTTATAAAATTTTTAACCTACTAATAAAGAAATTACTATTTTACTAAAATTCTAGTTACATTAAATTACTATTCTGGTAAATTCTAAATTATATCATAACAATTAATTAAATAATAAACTAATAAATTAATTAAATAATAAAACATGGTAGTTGACAATCTATAATTAGCTCATATCTAATATCAATTTGTTGAAGATACTATATATGCTAAAATTACTTTCAATAGTTGTTGCATATAATGCTAACTATTGTCTGTTAAATACGATGCATAAAAAAGACCTGTACTCGGAAGTCAAAAGTATGGAGTTTTCTGCAATAATTCAACTCTAAGCTCAAGAGTAGGACTAACACTTTCCTTATCTTAGAAGATGCTCCTTTAGGTCCAGCAGTTGCAGCTTGAGAAATTCTTATTCTCATTAAAGTTGCTTTGTTCATGCTAATGATGTTAAACAACTTACTGCTTTCAATAATCCTCCTCTACCTCAAGGTATTATTAAAGTCGTAAGTGTCTATGATGATTGCATTGAATAGATAATTTGGGATGATTTAATTTTTCTTGTTAGCTTAATGCTCCTAAGGAACCTATAATTTTGGTTACGTTCCAATTTTTCCGTGGAGATTATCATAAGCCTTGAATTTTTTGAAGATTGTGAAAAGTATGCCTAAGTCTTTCCACTCTTAACACTATGCCACTTCAAAGCTCAAGATAAAGTTTTTACCAACTAAGGTACAATGATACAGCACACGAGAGTGGTAAATTGGAATAGTTTGTGTCTCAAGAAAGATCTATGTAACTATTGTTAGCATTTACTATCTTTAATTTATTTTAGCTTTTTTAGGTAGTTTTTCTTTTTCCTAAAGAAGCTTATTTAGGTATCTTTTAAATTAATTGAAACTTGAGTTATTTAGATAGATTTTAAGTATTATAGCAATTAGAATCTTTTAATTTTTTTTTTCTTACAAATTTCTTTATTAGATGTAACCAATGCTGCATATAAAAGACTAGTAGCTACCTACAAAGAATAGATAGATGATTATGAATTAATATTTCTTTGCTAGGGTTTTATCCTCTGAATTTCCCTTTTTGTTTGTTCTTCTGGTTATTATTTTATCTAATCTATCTAATTCAGGTATTGCTCACTATGTTTCTTTACCTTGATTACAAATTTCCTCTAGTATCTATCTCTATTCTTTTATTTCTCATCTAAATTTTTTTTATTTCTAATCTATCCACGACATAAATTGAATTACCAACACTTTAAAAGCCCTTTTTGAGACCTTCGATGTTTTACCTAGAACTCGCAGAAAAACACGAAAAACCAAGAAATCTAAAATAAACAAGCAGAAGGAGAAATTAAATCAAAATCAATTTTTTGGAGCTCGAGGATTTCATTTATCTTCCCTTCAAAAAAGTTACCAAGGATTTATCCTCTTTCTCTAAAAGTTCACATGGCGAAAGTAAAGGAATGGTTTGCCTAGCTCATAACCTTGCTACACCCCTGCAAGGCAAAGGCAAGCCGGGGGGGGGGGGGGGGGGGGGGTGGAGGGAGAACAATGACAATAATAATAATAATCAAGAAGAAAAAGAAACCATCTGTTTCATGATTGACATGGTTGACTTAATTGGTAGAATAAGAAAGTACCTCTTCCATGTTAATCTGGAACGGTTTCACAAAATCCTCAAATAGTATAGGAGACAATTCCTTCATCTTTGCTTCAACTTCCTATGACAAGAAACAAGGAAAATATGGTTGGAGCTAGTTCGCAAAATAAATGAAAGTTTAGTTTTTAGGGCAGAAGGCAATGCACTACTATTTGCAGATCATTAGTTTACGAAACAATCGATTCCTGTCACTTGGCTATAAATAAATATATGATCTTATATAAAAACAATGTTAAATTCTGTTGGTTCTACTAGAAGGTATGATTTGCGACCTACAATGATAGTATTTATATATTTCAAGAATGTACTCCAATAAACACAGGACCAAGTTGCTTGGGTAGGATTCTTAACTTTCTCTTTTCTCTTTCCTCTTTCATGTTTCTTTATTGAGGACAACTTTCCAAGATGGAAGAGTTATTTCTGTCTTAAAATAGAACCACAACCAAGGACCTGAATCAGTTGCTAATTTTAAACAGACCTCTAATGAAAAGCACTCGACTACTTGAGATGTCTCTCCGTCACAAACTTTTCAAAGCTATCATTTTTAGCTCCTCCGTTTGAGAAATAGTCACTTTGTTTTAATATCTCGTAGCACAACATGCCTGTCAGTTCGGTGTATTGGCAGTTTCCCTTCTCAGGGTTTACCAAGAACTCATGTTCAAGTGTCTATGATGGCCATAGGCCTAAAAATAAGAGGAAGAAACACTACATACGTGCATTGTAACTTTAAGAGGGTAGTGTACAAATTCTCAAATGGCAATGGGGGCCACTCATGGCATCGACCACCTAATTTCTAGTAGTATCACAATTGCTAGAAAAACCAAAATATGCATCACCGAAAAATGGGTTAATCAGCTTTCCTCCTCAGCAGCCTATCAATAGATCTTAGTCAATACTAATTCCAAGAATTATGAACTGAATTTAAGTTGAGGAAAACTTAGTAAATCTACCTGAAACTGATAGAAGGACTTAAGAATTGATTATGAAAGAAAGAAACTAAAATGACGCCTTTGGAACAACCATTTACTAAGAATAGAGTAAACAAAAAATAAATCTAGCATACCAATCCAGTAATTCTTGACTTTTCCAACAGTTCGCTCACTATCCAGTCCAGTACGTGTTGGTTAGCCATAAGACCATTGATGGCAAAGTCTTCTGACTCCTCAATATACTGTCACCAGCATAAAACATCACAACTTCAATGGTTAGATCTCAATATAAAAATGAAAGAGGCCATCAAACAAAGTTTCATGATCTTCAGTTATCATTTATTTAGCCATCTGCAGATTTATCCCATGCACAGGTTGGAAATGATTTCCAGCAGCAGTTATCTGTATATGTTGGACAGATTACTGTTATACACTTCGAAGAACATGATGCATATTTTGAGGTTAAACAATAAATTAGAAGTAACTTCGTTGTAAATGAGGAACTACTTTATGGTAGCTGATTCGCTAAGAGGGAAAACTTCAAAATACTTGTATCTGATTAGAATATATTAATATGCAGGTGGGAAAGCACAGATAGGAGGAGGAAGTTGTTATCGTAAGTGATCAATAGTATGTCCTTTTAAGTGGCTCAACACAAACAACCATAGAAAGCCAAGAAGCTCAACTGAAACCATCTCATCTCTTTGTACTTTTAGCTCATTTTGTAATGTCAATATGCATCCACTACATAATGACAGCTGCTTAAAGTAGAAGGTTTCTTTAGGAAAACTCACTTTCGGGATGCAGTGAGACACCATCATCTATTGTCATTGTTTCATATTCTAACAATCATGAAGGAAGAAACAAAATATTACCCTCGTCAACTCGCGAGTAAGTAGCTCAGAAACTTCAACTGTCATATTGGCAGGAATAACTTGAGGATCATCCCACTTAACAACATAAAGAAGAGGAAACAAGGAGTCAGTAAATCAAGATTGTTGAGTATATAAAAATACATTGTGCACATGCATGTGCAGACAAACATCTCTCCATATATACATGCATCTGTAAAAAATGAAGAGGGTCTTCACAATATCTCTGTTTCGAATTGCAACTCATGATAGATTAACATACCCTGTATCTTATCATCTCTCCATCAGCATTATCAGGACGATCCAGGAGTCCAATCCTTTTTGTCAAAGGGGTGAGCCCCAATCTAGCATTTTGTGGACTAATCACCATTTCCCTAGCAATCTGAAGAGAAAATTGAAGTGAAATATACATTAGAACAAGAGCCCTGCAAATTTAAAGAAAACTGAACATAAATATGAATATCTAGGACAGGGCGAACACTAAATTACTAAATCCAGAGACCACGGATTTAAATAAAAGCCCTCTAATTGCTAGTAATTGCAGTAAGAAGATTTGTTTTTGTGAAAAAAAGTTTATAGTTAGAGTTTATAGCATACTGAGTCTTGCAAATGTGCTCTTCAAAGTACAGAAGTAATTAAACTGGATTTATTGAAGAAACTGTTTGCAGCAATTGGACATTTGAGCAAGATCATTGACTACAAATGAAGCTGCAAACTTCAGAGTACCACAGAATATACTGTGTACGAAATTTCTTTACTACCAGATTTAATGAAAATTTTAAGAAAATAAACAGTTAAGTATTTTCATGTTCCTAAGAGAAAAGCCCAATTTTCATCAGAAAAGAACCTAGCTAACCTGTATTTATCTCGAGTCTAAAGAAATTTCAAAACCAACTAAAGCAGGGTGCCACTAGATAGCAGTCAAGATAATACCAGTGATCAAAGAATAGTCATAACTTAGGCAAAACATATGGATAAAAGAATGAATGAAAATAAAGAAAAGATTAATATTAAAAGGGAGCACACTAGATTAAAATGGAAAAAGCTTGTTTAGGAGAATTCTAATAACAATAATAAAGAAATTTCTAAAATGTTATGAATGAGCACACAGTAGCAGTGTCTAATTTTGAATTGTATGCTTCCAAAAAAATCAATTTAAAAAATTGACCTTGTGTGAACAATAGCATTCTCTGAAGAAGATGAGATAAGTTGTGTTTCATTCGGAAAAGAATTCACTGAAGAGGAATCTATGAGCGACTTCTACGTTGCAGTAAGGATAAAGTTCCTAAACCTGATGGTTTTAGCATGGGTTTTTTCTAGAAATTCTTACATTTAATGAAAGAGGATATCTTAGAGTTTTTTAAAGAACTGCATGATGCAGGAACTTTTGTGAAATCTTTAAACTAATCTTTGTTGTTATTAATTCCTAAGGTGGAGGGGCAGTTAACATTAAGGACTTCCGACCTATCAGTTTAGGTGGGAGCACATACAAGCTCATAGTGAAGGTGTTAGCTAGACATATGGTATACATGATGGATAAAGTGGTAGGGGAATGTCAACATACTTTTGTGGAAGGATGAAAAATTATGGATGCAGTTCAGGTGGCTAATGAGGTTGTGGATGATTTACTATTTCTGAATAGAGATGGAGTCCTATGCGAACTTGATATAAAGAAAAACCATGATCATTTTAATTAGAGATTTATTGACTATATGCTAGTGCGAATAAGCTTCAAAGATAGATGATGTAAATGAATCAACTCCTGCATCACTACAACATCTTTTGCAGTCTTAGCGAATGGGGGTCCATCTCCTTTCATTAACGCATCTAGAAGTCTTAGAAAATGAGACTCAGCTATCTCTACTACTATTTAATGTTGTTATAGAAGTTTTGAACAAATTGATATTGAGAGCTAGGGAGATGGATCTGTTCAGAGGACTCAAGGAAGGAGAAGGAGAGTTAACTGAGGAGGTGTCAAAACCCTCGATCATGATTCTGACTGAGTTTTTTGAGAAAAAGATAGTGAGAGAAAGAACAGAGAGAAAGCAGAGAAGCAAAGATCGAAAGAGAATATGAAAGATATTTCTAAATAAATTTTTCGATGCATTCTCCACTAAAATTAGCCTTTTTTTAAATAACATAAAATTAGCCTACTTATAGGCATAATCGAGGGTTGGACGCGCCAATTTTTAGGCACATCAATCCATTATAGATTGATTGCAAAGGTTGCAATTGATGCAATGGATTTGTTACAACGGCCAGTGAAACCACCTAATGAAAAACCTTAACCACATCTTCTAGATTCTTCTAAGGATCAACTAACATTTTTATCATTTTATGTGTTTTTCCCATATTACCCTTGTAAATTAATTCCCTTTTTACCCTTCTCCTACCATACACCTTCGAAGGCTTCGTGACAATACAATTCCCTTTAACAACAACCATATCCCCAAGGTTGAGATTAAGAAACTAATGCCAAATATACTCACAGTCTTCCCATGTAAATTCTTCAGCTGAAGCTGCTTTCCATTGGACAAGAGCTTGATCCACAGGCTAGTTGCCACGCAGTACAGTTTGTTGTTGCACGACTCGTTGAGGTTGCACACTGACGAAACCTCATAAATATTGGGAGGTAAGTCTTGTTGGATCATCTCTGTGCTCGGGACGTATCTCTTGAGTTGAGACACATGAAAGACAGGGTGGATTTGTGAGGTTGTTGGCAACTTGGGTTTGTAAGCTACATCACCAATTTTTTGTGAGACTTAAAATGGGTTGTGGTATTGAGGAGATAATTTAGACTCTCTTCCCTGTTTTACTGACCCTTGTTTGAAGGATTATAAGTTGAGCAGTACTCAGTCTTAGACTTTAGAGCTTCTTTCACTTTAGTAGTTGTCTATGTACTATTTCATCCTTAACTGTGCTCTCAATAGCTACTGATGGATTGTTTTGTTAGTTTCTTCTCTTTCAGATAAGAGCATTTCGATTAAAGGTGAAACTGAATAAAGTTCTACATAGTTTAAGAAATCTGGAGGAGGATATCCATAAAGTGCTTAAAAAGGGGTTAGTTTTAGACTCGTGTGATAGGAGGTATTGTACCATCATTCAGCAGCGACCATCTATTTACCTCAAATCTTTGGTTGTTGATTAGCCATATAATATAGATACATCCTGATAAATTGGTACCTATTTAGTTTGACCGTCCATCTACAGATGATATGCAAAACTGAAATGCAAGTTTGCTCCTACCGCTTTCATCGACTCTTTCCCGAACAAATTGCTGAAAATTTTGTCTCTGTCAAACACTATAACTTGTGGAATTCCATGTACTCTATGCATAGTATCCATATAACAGCTGACGACTCAAGCTACAATGAACGGGTGGTGTAATAATATGAAGTATCCGTATTTGGTAAAACGATTCACAACTACTAATATGGTGTCTTTTCCATCAGATTTTGGTAGCATCTTGATGAAATCTATGAATATATGAGTTCAAGCATCTGAGGGTATGACCAGAGTAGACCCAATGTAGGAATCTTCTCTGTTTTGCAACGTAGATTTGTATAATATTATTGGACCCATAGTAGAATATGATTCTTCATATTACGTCAACAGAAGTGTTGTTTGGTCCACTTAAAGTGGTTCTAGTTCCTAAGTGCCCCCCCCAACCATTGCTAAGTTGTTGACATTAGTATATTAGTTGATTCCACAATTCTTTATCATCTATTACCAACCTTCATTTGTACCTAATGATGCCTTATTGCAGGTTAAAAGGAGATCTGCTATTTGGAAAAACCATCAATTCTATAACTGTCGAGTGAAGAGATCATTGGCGTAGTTGTTGCTTACTTATTGTCCAAGCAAGGGTGGAGGTGGATACAATGTACAATACTTCTGCCTCAGGATCATCCGATTCCTTTCTTGAGAGAGCATCGGTGGCGACGGTGTTGGACGATCCTCTTTTGTACTAGGTAGTATAATTTAACCTAATAGCTTCACGATTCCCTTCTATTATATCATCTAGGTCATTTTTTGATCGAACAGATACTTAAAGCTGCATTGGTCGGTTTTGACGACGAAAGGGGTTCTTTCCAAATACTGTCATCATTGACCTACGACATACAAAACCGCCATGAGTTTTTTTCGTACACTGATTTTGCTTGATTCCTTGGGCTGAGAGCTTTATTAATGAAAGCTATGGGTCAATTGTCTTACATTAGAACTACACAAATTCCTTTGTTGTTGTTATCATTCTCTATAGTGAACAAGTTCCCAAATTTTAGTAGTCTCAGTACGGGACTAGAAATCATGGTTGATTTTTTTAAAATTCAAAGACTTGGTCAGTCTCTCTATTCCACTAAAAGGCACATTTCTTCAATAAGTTAGTAATAGTTTCACTACGACTCCATAATTTTATATGAATGTGTAATAGTACCATATTAGGCCTAGAAACTTTCTTACGGCTTTTAATATTTTTGTAGTCGGCTACTTGACTGTAGCTATGATTTTTTGGGGGCCCAGTTCTATGTCTTGTTAGGAGATTATATGATCCGCATATTCTACCTTCATCTGGAAAAAAACAGCATTTAGATTGTTCATCAAACAACTTGCTGCTTTTGAGTAACTTTAGGACTTCTTCCAACTAGTCAAGGTACTTTTGTTCGGTCGTACTATAAATCAATATATCATTAAAGAAAGCAAGAACAAAATTTCGTAAAAAGACTTCGAAAATGTGATTCACGAGGATCTGGAATGTAGATCTAGCATTAGTGATGATGAAGGGCATAAGTTTGAATACATAGTAACCTTGATGCATTCTGAAGGTTGTTTCTTCCTTTACCTGAATCTAATGAGACTCTACTCAAAGATTAATTTTAGAGAATATAGATACATCATGTAATTCATCAAGAAGATCATCAATAATAGGTGTTGGAAACTTATGTTTTACAATCAGAGAATTGAATTTTCTATAATCAACACAAATCCTCAAGGTCTCATCCTTCTTTTTGACCAATAATATTGGTGAAGAGAAATGGCTACGACTGAGTCGAATTAGCAAGTCATCTAACATTCTGTTTATTGGCTTCTCCTTTTTGTTCTTCTTATGGAACAAATATCTGTAAGAACGTATATTCACTGTAACATTCTCCTAAGATAATGTGATGGCATAGTCGAAGGCTCTGATTGAATGCAACTCTTAGGGCTCCAAGTAGACATCCTTATATTGGTTAAATAGTTCTTCCAATGATTTGTTGGAGATCTCTAGAGTCTATATCTCTTTTGGAATTTTCATTACCAAGAATTCGATGCCACCCTCAATTGCTTGCTTTTGTTTGGCCCACTTCCTTACTCTACCTTCTTTTGTTTAAGTGGTTGACTTTTCAAAGAAGTCGTTTCGTTAAGTACTATGAGTAAATCTCCATAATTAAATTTTATAGTGACTCGAACTAACTCAAATATTATTGGGCACACTAATTTTTAGATGCGTCGATTTGTTACTGATTGCTTGCATCAATTGTAACCAATGCAATAAATTTGTTACAATTGTCGGTGTTACAACGATCGGCAAAACCACCTACCAAAAAACCCAAACCGCTCTTCCATATTCTTTTAACGGTGAAATGACATTTACCCTAGTGTGTGCTTTTTCTATTTAACCCTTATACATGAATTCCTCTTTTCACCCTTCTCCTGTTATACACCTTAAAGACTTCGCGACAGGAGGCAATCTACTTGTCTTTTTTAGATGATACATTAATATTTTGTAAACCGGACGAATGTGCACCATTCAACCTTCGACTTGTTCTCTTGTGCTTTCAAGTCGTTTTGCTCTTAATATCAACTTTACAAATTCAAAACTTGTGAGACTGGACTATGCGAGTAACACTACTAGATTGGCAAAAGTCTTGGGGCATAAAGTGGTGAAATTACCGATCAAGTACCTGCTACATACCATATATTTAATTTTCAAAATAAAATGAACAATAGCATTCTCTGATCTCTAGAAACTACATTAAGTGGAGATGCCAACATATATACTTGAGACATATATACATATATATAGAGAGAGAGAGAAGTGGAGATGCCAATATATATACTTGAGACATATATATATAGAGAGAGAGAGAGAGAGAAAGGGATATAACATTGAGAAGACAAAAAGAAAGTGTCACCCATATACAAAATTTTACAAAGAAAGAAAGGCCAAGATAGGAGTAGCATCTCCTAGATCATCTATCAAATAGTAGATAATCTCTAAATGAAATGCAAAGTTTATGAAATAATTTATTAGTAATAGAAGAAAAAGGAAAATTGGAGTTTTCAAAAGGCTCTACAATTCCTCGTGTTCTATATAACCCAAAAAGTAACGATAGGAATGAGGAAAACATTCAAATGTTCATAAAAGGGTCTCAGAGAAAATACCATCCTTAGAAAGCCTCAGAATATAGCGAATCATCTCTAGTAGGATGAATGATAGTTGCATACAAAGAAGTCGCGATTGAAACTCAATCATTCACCTAACTTAAATACGGTTCCTTTGGGTGGTAATCCTTATGCTTATGCATTTTGGAATGAAAATGAATTTTTGAAATAGTACTTAAAAATTCTTACAGGGTGAACAAGAGAAGAAAAGATAGAACCAAGTTAAATTTTTTTTACGAACAGTAATCTTAATATCAATTTAAAGCTGCAAATACTAAATGTCAAGGTCCTTCTGATGGAAAAATGTTTGACTGTAGATCTTAAATAGTATATAATATTGTTGATTTTAGAAAAAAAATATAAATATTATTTTTTCATACCCTTTATATTGTTAAACTTGATATATTTATAAAATTCTTAACCTACAGATAAAAAAATTACTATTTTAATAGAATTTTAATTACATGAGATTATTATTCTAGTATAATTCTAATTATATCATATTGACGAATTAAATAACAAAATATTTTAGTCAACACTCCCCCAAGTTGGTACAAAAATATCATGCATGCTCAACTTGCAGACCAAATTCCAAAAAAATATGTTGCAAGCGTGAAGATAGTGACCGGAAAAAGACCAGTCCGACAAAGAGGCGGCAGCAATGGCGGTGATGCTCAGGAAAAAGACCAAATAAGGTCAATTCGAGCGACTCGCGCGCGAAGGAACCGAATCAGCACCGGTATCTCAAAAGTAGAGGCAAACATGCATGAAAGAGCCGGAAAAAGGAGCAAAGAAAACTAATCAGAGCAGTTCACGTGCGGAAAAATCATATCAGTGCCGGTGTCGCGAAACCAAAGGTGGACGCGCGCGGAAGAGCTAGAAAAATGACCAAATAAAGCCGGTCGGAGCGGCTCGAGTGCGGGGGAAGTAGATCTGCGCCGAATTGTGAAATCTATCCCGATGCGGTCGAGTTTGCACGACAGAGGGGAATATGTACCGAATCTATAAAGCTGGTCCCCGTGCACACACCAGAAGACCGATTCTAGCTGAAGGAGAAGATTTCTAACGGCATGTGTGGCTTACACGCTCGGAAAAAACCACCAAAGTAGGCGCAATAGGCCAACAGTGAGGCAAACCGCTGTTGGTGGGATGTAACTCTTTGATACACAAGAATCAACTCAGCTTATTGTGTTATTTTAGCGTTTGAAGGAAACCCTAAAATACCTTTAATTTGTCTCTAATACTATGTTAATTTTGGAGAAAAAATATAAATTTTATTTTCCACACTCTTTATGTTATTGCACCTAAAGTATTTATAAAATTCTTAATTTACAGATAAGAAAATTGCTATTGTCATAGAAGTCTAATTAAATAATAAAATATTCTAATCAACAAATATATTTCTTATGGTTGTTGCTTCAAGATCTCCTCAAAGCATAAATCTTTAGTAGCCAGTCAAAAGGACAGCCTTGTATGGGCTTTCAGTTTTAGAAATTCATAGGAACCATATAAGGAAGGATCTATAGCTGGAAAGGTTGGTTATAATTCAGTTTTCCATAAATACTTTTGTTTCTCTCAATTTTTCAATCTTTATCTTCTAAGAGAACATCTTTCTCTTTCTCTTTCTGATTTCATCTAAATCATCTAAACAAGAAAATTGCTTCCTTCACCATTTAAGAAAATTACGCCAAAGTTCAAAATCTATACAATATTTCCATGTGTTTGTATTAGTCAGTTGATAGTTGATGTATGACCTATGCATGCATCCTTGTAGGCATATGAGAGAGAGAGAGAGAGAGAGAGAGAGATATGCAGTTTACAAATTTCCATCAAAAGCATAAAATGTGCTGAATATACGAGAAAACAAAATAACCTTAGTTATCTTCTCTAGATCATCCCTTCCTCCATCTGTTATGTCATCACCAAACACAATCTGTTCAGCACATCGCCCACCATGAGCTACCACCATTTGCATTTTCATGTACCCAAATGTTGTATAACCTTGGTCAACCATGTCTTCACGGGGATAGAAGACAGATATTGCAGTTTCCTGTATATATATTGGAACAACGGGTTAAAAAATTAATAAAAGCCAACCATGAACAACAGCCTCCGTGGTGCTGGCCATTAGACATTCTGTAAATAATCTTTGCCAAAATGATGTTGGACAAAAAGAGTTTAAAAATACAAGAAATTTTATTAAGAACTACATTTACAAATCCTGAATCTCAATAATCAAAGTAACATATCAATATTTAAATAATTATCATGAATAGTTTAACTAATAACTAAACTAGGTACCTTATTTATAGGCACCAAATACATCAAAAGTTAAAAATCTAAAAGATCTAGTATGTATGAAAAAAATTAAATAGAAAGAACAAAGGAGATAGGAAATCTAGACATTAGGAAAATAAATCTTCCTATTTTCTTTTATTAAACTTTCCAAAACTCAGAAAAGGAAATTAAGTCTTCTTATTCATTTTAATTAATTTCCCAAACCGTTTATATTTCTTTATTAGTCCTACCTCACATTTCCTACTATTGAAATATGTTACTTTAGAAACTTCCTATGCTGCATCACAAAGCACTTTCTCCTACCCAGCTCCATCCCCTATGTTCTTCCCTCCAGTTAAACTTGAATAGAACACATTATTCATATGTTGTTTTCAGACAATTTGAATTCCAAAAACATGTTCAGAAGGTAAAAATGCTGATGGTAAAAACTTCTTTTTACAACAAAGAGTTTTTAAAAATAAAAAATAAACAAAAGATGGATTATTAGAAACAAGCAGTAAAACGCTGCTGCTTGAGGCTGATAAGTGAATTTATGGAGTGCATTGACACTAAAATGAAAGTCGAGTTTAAATGAGACCTCTAAGTGGAACAGTGAAACCTAGTTTGAACGCGACCATTATGACAACGTAGTGGGAAATCATGAAGAAAACAAAGGGGAAGCATGTCTTATTGAACAGAACATTTCAGGAACGGGTCATTTGCTGCACTTCAATCCTGTGAAAGCAATTAATACCTTGCCACCAGGTAGAAGTTGAGAAAATGCATGCCAATCAAATCGAGGAAACAAGTGAGCCAAAAGTATGTGACCAGCTTCATGAACAGCCAGAAGTCTCCTCTTTTCATAAGACACCTGAAGTCAGATCCATTGAAGAAAGAAGGTAGTGAGAACCTCATTGCAGTCTTTAATTTCATATGCACCAGTAAACCACAACCCAGTAACTTACACTCTGTTCACATTTCTGCTGCTCTTCCTCTGTGAGAAGTACGCCCATACCTTCAAGCAATTGTTTATCTAACACATCAACTATGTCTTGCTGGTAGATCTTGGAATGGCCTTTCCTTACCTGCAACAATTATAAGATTGTATGCATTGAAACTAGATCTATAAAAAGCTTCAGCTAAAATGCATAAAATCATAAGAGGATGCAGTGAGGTTCTTCAACATGGAGCCATAGCATGACCAAAATATCCTTTTTAACTATAAATTTGCAAATCCCTACTTTGTTATGAGCCACATGGCTCTGGAAATGATTGACACATGCTGCTAGAACAGAATTTTTATTTAATAAAAATTCTGTTGTTGGATTAGATTCTAATTAACATTTTTTCAGTATCTAGTTTTTTTATTTAAGAACATAAGTAGTTATTAAGTGTGAAGGAAATTTCTAGCACGTGGCGAAAGTTACTTCCAACTAAAGAAGTTATTATTCTTGGGAGAAGTTATGCTTTCTTGTATAGAAATATAAAAATAATCTGAATAAGATATGCAGAAAAGTTTATCAGAAAAATTCTTGCGTACTTTAAACTCTTAAGAGATAATCGGCTTCTCTCTTAACGAGCTCATACTATTATCAAAATCTAATAATAACTAGATCCTACGAGTGGATCATAAAAATTGGTATCATAACTAGAAGTTACGGACGATTTACATTCGATATTTGAATCTTTTCTCAAAACTTACAATGAGGATCAAGATCAAGCCTACATCAAGTTTTATTTGTTGGCAACTTGTTTCGATGAAGTATATGGAGAACTTTCGGTCAGCGTAAGTGGACACATGAACAGGGGTGCTTTCCTTTCAAAGTACATCAAACTTGATTTCCCTAGTAAGAACCATAATAGGGCTTCTAGAGTGTCTCAACACCAGGAAATGACCAATTAGATTGATGTACTTAACTTTGTTTGGATCTCAAAGTAAGAAACATAATCCAAGTTATGCCGATGCGAAACTGGTGCAGCCTTCACCAAAAGTGTCCATTCTTGAAAGAGAAGAAGATGATGAAAAGGGGAGAAAAGAAGACCAAGAGAAACCAAGGGAGGAAAAGAAAACACAAGATAGATCCATTGGCACTGGTATGCATCTCTATGAGAGAAGGGAAGATGACGATGAAAAGCATCTTATGGTCTGTATCAGATGGAAAATCCCAATTATTTTCAACCCAATCATCGTTTCCTTATGAGAAGCAGTTATCATGGGATGAAAAAGGAGAACAAGGATTGAAGGACAAATTACTATCCTAAATTGTCCATTAAATTATTACATGGACAACCCCCTAATAGTTAATTGCTTAACTGTAAAGTGGTTATCTAACCCTTATCAAGGTAAGGTCATTGCAGTTGCAAGTGAATACCATTTACCTTGGTGGGGCAGTGACAATTTTATTGACTTTTACTAATATGCAAATGTAACTTACAGACATTATTGCAGCTTCATTGACCAGATTCCTAATATCTGCTCCAGAAAAGCCAACCGTGCGGAATACCAACTGTAGAATGGATGAAAAAGAATTCTTCAAAAAAAGAAAAAACAGAGATATACACACCAAATTAAAATTTCAAATATAAAGATAAAGTGAAAGCTAATGCGAAAACAACAAAGAGCCCATCTAAGTATGACTATTGAAGAAAACAAGAGGACCATAATAACATAAAATGAAAGGAAAATTCATAAGCCTTTTCACAGGTGGGTTACCTCTAGTCTCTAAAATACATGATGAAATAGACATTATTCTAATTTGAATTACATCATAGAATATTTTCGCTGATCTTGAACTAACTGTTATATAGAAGGTGTTTGGAATTACTTATTGCCGCTTACAAGTAACTTTTTGACACTCTTCAATTTACGCATCTGCTAAAGGAAAGGTAAGGTGCTTAAAACAACCGTTAAGCAGGGAAAAAGTGTCACATTCCAAAGTTTTTCTTTGGTAATAATTTTTCATCTAAATAATTTTCCTTTGCCTTCTTAAAGATAATTTCTTATTTTGTAAATAAGCACATGATCATTTTAAATAACTTTTTGTTTTTTAAATAAAAAGTATACGAAATATATTAAATACAAGCACCAAAAGGATGCTTCCTATGTACAAAATTATTTACAAGTCAGTAAGTATATTAAAGAAATATTATTTTAAATAACTTAAATTACATAATTGCTTATTTTCCAATATGTGCAAAACTGAAGTCTGTTATTGAAAAAGTTGGAAAGGCTTTGGGTTAGCTATTGATGATTGATTTACCAAAGATTGGTGTACAATGGAATAGTGTAGTGAAAATGACAGTTGTGAACTACCCATCATCCACTTTTAGCTACTAATTGACTAATATTTTGCAAGCAGATGGGGATGTTTTGAGTCCTTGAAGGAGATGACAAAAAAGTGAGGGAGGCGGTCATGGGAAAATGTGAATTGTTGAGGCCATCACTAGTAACTGCAGGGATGATGAAAGCAAGGACTTGGAGGTGTTGGTGGTGATGATTGTTTGTTCCTAAATGAAAGGTATGTAGGGTCACCAACGTATGTGTATGTGTATGAAATTCTGTTTTTGCTTTCAAATTGAAATGGAAGATAATTAAAAGGCTCGAAGGTGGGAGGAAAAATTATTGTCTCAAGCTAGTAAGAACTACTAATTAAGGCTGTTATACAGTCGATGCCAATGTTCACGATGTGTTTTCAAAATGCCAGTGAAATTTTAATGAAATAAATGCTCTGTAAGCTAATCTCTGATGGGGCAATGGGTCAGATGGCAGGAAGCTTAACTGGATTTAGAAAAAGATGTGTATAAGGAAGGGCAATAGAAAGCCGTATTTCAATAAGTACAAGTTGTTTAACAAGGCCATGTTTGCAAAGTAAGGCAGAAGGTCTGTGTAGATGATTATGCAGCAGAGTTTTTAGATGGAAATACTTTCCTGATGAGGACTTCTCAGATGCAGAAGCAAAGAAACGCCCATCTATGGTTTAGAGTATTTTGATGGAAGGTAGAGATGTTCTTGGTGGAATTAGAAAATTGGTAGATGTGAAGATTAGAATCTGGCAAAATCCTTGGAAAAGAAGGAAGAAATATTTTTTAGTATTCCTCAACATTTTAATAATGAGGAAAAGGTGGTTGCTTTAATTGGTGATAGAAAAACAAAAATTGAAATATGGAAGGATCAGGGCGATGTTTGAAGGATATGATTCAAGGAATAATTTTCACAATGCCAATTTCTGTGAGGAAGGGATGAAGAAGTCGGAATTCAGCATTATAACAGGAATGGGCTTTATTCAGTGAAGAGCAGAAATTAGCTACTCCTGAAGGGGATAGGGGATGTTCCCAACCAACTTCCTTCTTCACCTAAGGAGACTTCTTTTATGTCTAACCAAAACAGATTATGAAGTTGAATGTGCCAGAAAAATTAACAGTTTTGACTGGGGATAATAATTAATGTTGCTCCAACGAGAGATCACATAATCAAGAAGGGTATAGTGCATGGATTGCAAATGCCCTTTTTCTGAAATGGTCCTCGAAACTTGGATCATGTTTTAAAGAAGTGCTGCTTTATTGTTGCTACAGGGTTGAGCAATCATCTGGCTTAAAAGCTTCAGAAGCATGCCATCTTTCTCGAGGTGGGTGAAAGGGATTTGGATTGGGAGGCAGATGAGAATCTTGGTTAGTGGTTTTCTAATTGCTAGGTTATTTTTGGTAAAATAAAAACTAAAGGGGAGAATGGGGCCATGAGGGGAAATCAAGTTTAAGTGAATGCCATCTTCCTGGATTAAGCATCCTAAAGATTGACACAATTTTCAAGCTGCCAGGAACAACATTGACCCTCTTTTACAACACACCCAATATCCTCTGCCAAATCACTAGACAATATTGTCCTCCAT